>NC_135809.1:129181948-129491494 GCF_964213995.1 Mustelus asterias
TCGGCTTATTTACCTGAATTACAAATAAAGATTACTGGAAAGTACACTTCATTTAACAAATAATACTGATTAGATATTAATCTAACTGACTGTTCCTTTTAAGATAGACAAACTTAAAGTTTATTTATTAGTGTCACAAGTAGGCTTAATGTTAACGCTGCAATGAAGTTACTGTGAAAATTCCCTAGCAGCCACACTTCAGCACCTGTTCGGGTATATTGAATGATAGTTTAGCATGGCCAATGCACGTAACCTCGTCACTCTTCCTACCTACGCCATTAGTACCAATATGTATCACAACCTCTGGCTGTTCATCCTCTCCCTTCAGAACGCTTTTTGCCCATTCAGAGACATCCTGGACCCTGGCACCAGGGAGGCAACATCCCATCCTGGAGTCTCTTTCAAAGAACAAAGAACAAAGAACGATACAGCACAGGAACAGGCCCTTCGGCCCTCCAAGCCTGCGCCGCTCATGTGCCCACGAGAACATTCTTTTGTATCCCTCTATTCCCAGTCTGTTCATGTGGCTATCTAGATAAGTCTTAAACGATCCCAGCGTGTCCGCCTCAATCACCTTGCTTGGCAGTGCATTCCAGGCCCCCACCAACCTCTGTGTAAAATACATCCCCCGCATATCTGTATTGAACCTTGCCCCCCTTACCTTGAACCCGTGACCCCTTGTGTTCGTCACCTCCAACCTGGGAAAAAACTTCCCACTGTTCACTCTATCTATGCCCTTCATAATTTTATATACCTCTATTAGGGTGGCACGGTGGCACAGTGGTTAGCACTGCTGCTTCACAGCTCCAGGGTCCTGGGTTCGATTCCCGGCTCGGGTCACTGTCTGTGTGGAGTTTGCACATTCTCCTCGTGTCTGCGTGGGTTTCCTCCGGGTGCTCCGGTTTCCTCCCACAGTCCAAAGATGGGCAGGTTAGGTTGATTGGCCAGGTTAAAAATTGCCCCTTAGAGTCCTGAGATGTGTACGTTAGAGGGATTAGCGGGTAAATATGTGGGGGTAGGGCCTGGGTGGGATTGTGGTCGGTGCAGACTCGATGGGCCGAATGGCCTCCTTCTGCACTGTAGGGTTTCTATGATTCTATGATTAGGTCGCCCCTCATTCTCCGTCTTTCCAGGGAGAACAACCCCAGTGTACCCAATCTCTCCTCGTAGCTAAGACCCTCCATACCAGGCAACATCCTGGTAAACCTTCTCTGTACTCTTTCATGTCCACAGAAGCACCTATCTGTATCCCTAACTATAGAGTCCCCTATAACTATTGTTCTAGTGCTCTTTGTCCCTTTCTGCTTAATAACAGAGCCAACTGTGGTGCCACTGCTCTGGCTGCTGCTACTGTTATCCCCTGATAGGCCATCCCCCCCCAACAGTATCCGAGACGGTATACTTGTTAGAGAGGGGGACGACCACAGGGGATTCCTGCTCTGACTGCAACTGATCATCGATGCGTAATACAATTTTCTTCATGTCATCCTGTGTGCTAAGATGCAGCTGCAGTACTTAAAGAGTTAAAAGTGTTTGTTTCACAGGAATATGAAGGGAATTATATGCGTAAGTAAAACTGAAAGGTTGAATGCGTGACTCATAACTATTGACAGATGGAATGAGCATACCATAAACAGACAGTGACTAAAAACAAGCAGGTTGTGTGAAAGTATTTTTGGTGCCTAACTAATTTCTACCCAGCTGTGTAACCTATTGCGGAAAGTTCCAGAAAGTTACCTAGAGACTGGTTAATTCTAAGTGATAGAAAGTTAATTTTGAAAAAAGACAAGTTTAGCCTGAGAGCCCACAACACAAACTTCCAGCAACATTTCTGCAAGTTTGCATTGCATCCATCATTCAGAAAGTAGAGGTTTTACTTAGATTCCGGCATCACTCTTGACACATAATTGGAGCATTTCTGATCATGCCCATAAGATGTGGAGATGCCGTGTTGGACTGGGGTGGGCACAGTAAGAAGTCTCACAACACCAGGTTAAAGTTCAACAGGTTTAAAGTTTATTTATTAGTCACAAGTAAGGCTTACATTAACACTACAATGAAGTGACTGTGAAATTCCCCCAGTCGACACAGTCCGGCGCCTGTTCGGTTCAATGCACCTAACCAGCATGTCTTTCAGAATGTGGGAGGAAACCGGAGCATCCGGAGGAAACCCACGCAGACACGGGGAGAACGTGCAAACTCCATGCAGATAGTGACCTAAGCCGGGAATCGAACCCAGGTCCCTGACGCTATGAAGCAGCAGTGCTAACCACTGTGCCGCCCCAGGTGAGTCACCTGATGAAGGAGCAGTGCTCCGAAAGCCCGTGATTTCAAATAAACCTGTTGAACTTTGACCTGGTGTTGTGAGACTTCTTACTGTGCCCATAAGAGTAAAGGCTTAAAATTGTGGAGACGAGATGGAAGGAATGTGGATGCACAATTCCATAAATTGTCAAGCGATCGGATGTTTATGAAATGGCAACGTGGCGAAAGGTGAATCTCTGAGCGGTTTGGCTTCTGTTGTTTCATTCTGTCTCGCACTAATTAATAATTTCTCGGGAAGAATCTGGTGCTAATGCACATGTGGGCTCAGAGGACATCATGAGCTGACTGTGACGCAGTTCTCATTTGTCATCTCTTTGAGCTTCAGGCTTCCCCCACATTCCCCTGGGAACCAATGTTTTTGTGCAGTTCCTTCGTTGAAAGGTAAAAAAAAAAGAAATCGCAGAAGGATTCCACAGAAAGCTATTGCTGCCGCTGGCTAATTAATGGCATGTCTTCACATTATTCAGTTTGCCACTCTGCAATCTGCAATCGTATCAAAAAATTACCTTTTCCCTTAAGTTTATAAAAAATGCAGCTGCGAATAAATTAAGCGCCCCTCACGTATATGCTAATGAATGTGAGGTTCATTACTTACCTGATTCATTTATATATATCTTTATTAGGGTCTCACCAGCTGTTGGCGGAGGTGTCAAGATACAGTTCTGCTAATAATAATCTTTCCTTTTTAACCTCTGATTCTGCTGCCTTCTGTGAGAATAATTAGATTTCCATCTATCAGTGCCGTCTGTGGCCCCTTGTAAAAGATCGCGAGCTCGAAACCCTTTTTCACTGTCAACTAATTGCCCATGAAAATGTCATTTGAAATCAAAATTTCTTTTCCCAAGACAGTCCATTTGTATCCTCTTAGCTTCCTGTTCCTAGCATACTGCAGCACTCCAGTGTAACGAATCGATTGAGTTTGATACATTAAACTAACAAGCCAGTGTTGCATTACCTTCAATCATTGGCAAATAAATACAGAAATATTGTGTTCTATAATCAAATATGCAGTTGTCAAGAAATGAACAGTGTAACCGCTGATGGAAGTGTTTGTGTCTGACAGAGGTGTGGGTGTCCGCATCTGTGTAGAGTTTGCATGTTCTCCCCGTGTCTGCGTGGGTTTCCTCCGGCTGCTCCGGTTTCCACCCACAGCCCAAAGATGTGCAGGTTAGGTGAATTGGCCATGCTAAATTACCCCTTAGTGTGAGGGGGACTAGCAGGGTAAATATGAAGGGTTATGGAGATAGGGCCTGGGTGGGATTGTTGTCGGTGCATCTGTAGGGATTCAATGATTCTATGATTCTAAGTAAGACTATTGAACCGTGGGATCCCTACAGTGCAGAGGGAGGCCATTCAGCCCATCATGTCAGCACCAGCTCTTTGCAGAGTATCTTTCCCAGGCCCAACCCCCACCCTATCCCACATTTTTACAGGGGAGGTGGTGGCATGGTGTACTGTCACAGGGCTAGTAATCGAGAAACCCAGGATAATGCTCCGGGGGCCTGGGTTTGAATTCTGCCGTTGGCAGATGGTGAAATTTGAATTCAATAAAAAAACATCTAGAATGAAAAATCTAATGATGACCATCAACCCATTGTCAATTGTTAGAAAAAAGCATCCAGTTCTCTAATGTCCTTTAGGAAAGGAAATCTACTGTCCTTATCCAGTCTGCCCTACATGTGACTTCCAAGCCACAGCAATGTGGTTGACTCTTTAAATGACCTCAGGGATGGGCAATAAATGCTGGCCCAGCCAGCGATGCCCACATCCCATAAACAAATTTCTTTTCCATTTGTAGCTTCCTGTATCCTCTTAGCTTCCTGTTCCTGTCATTCTTCAGCATGATGTGGAGATGCCGGCGTTAGACTGGGGTAAGCACAGTAAGAAGTCTCACAACACCAGGTTAAAGTCCAACAGGTTTATTTGGTAGCAAATACCATAAGCTTTCGGAGCGATGCCCCTTCGTCAGATGGAGTAGTTATCTGTTCTCCAACAGTACACAGGCACAGAAATCAAGTTACAGAATACTAATTAGAATGCAAATCTCTACAGCCAGCCAGGTCTTAAAAGGTACAGATAATGTGGGTGGAGGGAGCATTCAACACAGGTTAAAGAGATGTGTATTGTCTCCAGACAGAACAGCTAGTGATATTATGCAAGATCAGAGGGAAAGCTGTGGCGAGCTGTGGGGGTTACTGATAATGTGACATAAATCCAACATCCCGGTTTAGGCCATCCTCATGTGTGCGGAACTTGGCTATCAGTTTCTGCTCAGCGACTCTGCGCTGTCGTGTGTTGTGAAGGCCGCCTTGGAGAACGCTTACCTGAAGATCCAAGGCTGAATGCCCGTGACTGCTGAAGTGCTCCCCCACAGGAAGAGAACAGTCTTGCCTGGTGATTGTCAAGCGGTGTTCATTCATCCGTTGTCGTAGCGTCTGCATGGTTTCCCCAATGTACCATGCCTCGGGACATCCTTTCCTGCAGCGTATCAGGTAGACAACGTTGGCCGAGTTGCAAGAGTATGTACCGTGTACCTGGTAGATGGTGTTCTCATGTGAGATGATGGCATCCGTGTCGATGATCCGGCACGTCTTGCAGAGGTTGCTGTGGCAGGTTTGTGTGGTGTCGTGGTCACTGTTCTCCTGAAGGCTGGGTAGTTTGCTGCGGACAATGGTCTGTTTGAGGTTGTGTGGTTGTTTGAAGGCAAGAAGTGGGAGTGTGGGGATGGCCTTGGCGAGATGTTCGTCTTCATCAATGACATGTTGAAGGCTCCGGAGGAGATGCCGTAGCTTCTCCGCTCCGGGGAAGTACTGGACGACGAAGGGTACTCTGTCCACCGTGTCCCGTGTTTGTCTTCTGAGGAGGTCGGTGCGGTTTGTCGCTGTGGCGCGTCGGAACTGTTGATCGATGAGTCGAGCACCATATCCTGTTCTTATGAGGGCATCTTTCAGCGTCTGGAGGTGTCTGTTGCGATCCTTCTCATCCGAGCAGATCCTGTGTATTCGGAGGGTTTGTCCGTAGGGGATGGCTTATTTTACGTGTTTAGGGTGGAAGCTGGAGAAGTGGAGCATCATGAGGTTATCCGTGGGCTTGCGGTACAGTGAGGTGCTGAGGCGACCGTCCTTAATGGAGATGCGTGTGTCCAAGAATGCAACCGATTCCGGAGAGTAGTCCATGGTGAGTCTGATGGTGGGATGGAACTTGTTGATGTCATCATATAGTTGTTTCAGTGATTGCTCACCATGACTCCAAAGGAAGAAAATGTCATCGATGTATCTAGTGTATAGCATCGGTTGAAGGTCCTGTGCGGTGAAGAAGTCTTGTTCGAACCTGTGCGTGAAGATGTTGGCATATTGAGGTGCGAATTTTGTCCCCATGGCTGTTCCGTGTGTCTGGATGAAGAACTGGTTGTTGAAGGTGAAGATATTGTGGTCCAGGATGAAGCGGATGAGTTGTAAGATTGCATCTGGAAACTGGCAGTTGACGGCATTGAGTACTGAGGCCGTTGCAGCAATGCCATCATCGTGGGGGATGCTGGTGTAGAGTGCCGAGACATCCATTGTGACGAGGAGTGCTCCTGGTTCAACTGCTCCATGTGTGTTGAGTTTCTGTAGGAAGTCCGTAGTGTCGCGACAAAAGCTGGGGGTTCTTTGTACAATGGGTTTCAAGATGCCCTCGACATAGCCGGAGAGGTTCTCGCACAGGGTTCCATTTCCTGAAACGATGGGACGGCCGGGTGTGTTTGCCTTGTGTATTTTTGGGAGGCAGTAGAGATCTCCAACGCGTGGAGTACGTGGGATGAGAGCACGGAGGGTGCTCTGAAGGTCCGGATCAAAGGTTTTGATCAGAGTGTTGAGTTGACGGGTGTGTTCTTTGGTCGGATCTGTGGGTAACTGTCTGTAGTGTTCCTCGTTGTTCAGTGCAGCGCAGAGTCACTGAGCAGAAACTGATAGCCAAGTTCCGCACACATGAGGATGGCCTAAACCGGGATGTTGGATTTATGTCACATTATCAGTAACCCCCACAGCGCGCCACAGCTTTCCCTCTGATCTTGCATAATATCACTAGCTGTTCTGTCTGGAGACAATACACATCTCTTTAACCTGTGTTTAATGTTCCCTCCACCCACATTATCTGTACCTTTTAAGACCTGGCTGGCTGTAGAGATTTGCATTCTAATTAGTATTCTGTAACTTGATTTCTGTGTCTGTGTACTGTTGGAGAACAGATAACTACTCCATCTGACGAAGGGGCAGCGCTCCGAAAGCTTATGGTATTTGCTACCAAATAAACCTGTTGGACTTTAACCTGGTGTTGTGAGACTTCTTACTATTCTTCAGCATCCCAGTGTAATGAATCGATTGAGTTTGATGCATTAAACTAACAAGCCAGCGTTGCATTGCCTTCAATCATCAGCAAATATGGAAATATTTAATACAGAAATATTGTATTCTATAACCAAATATGCATTTGTCAAGAACTATGGGCGGCATGGTGGCACAGTGGTTAGCACTGCCGCCTTACAGCGCCAGGGAGCTGGGTTCGATTCCCAGCTTGGGTCACTGTCTGTGTGGAGTTTGCACGTTCTCCCCGTGTCTGCGTGGGTTTCCTCCAGGTGCTCCGGTTTCCTCCCACATTTTGAAAGATGTGTGGGTTAGGACCATTGACCCGAACAGGCGTCGGAGTATGGCGACTAGGAGATTTTCACCGTAACTTCATTGCAGCGTTAATGTAAGCCTTACTTGTGACTAATGAAAAAAATTTTTAAAAATTGAACAGTGTAATCACTGACAGAAGTTTGCATGTTCTCCCTGTGTCTGTGTGGGTTTCCTCTGGATGCCTCATGATCTCATAGGATCATAGAGGTTTACAGCATCGAAACAGGCCATTTGGCCCTACTTGTCCATGCCGCCCTTCTTTTTAACTACTAAGCCAGTCCCAATTGCCCGCATTTGGCCCAGATCACTGTATACCCATCCTACACATATAACTGTCTAAATGCTTTTTAAAAGACAAAATTGTACCCGCCTCTACTACTGCCTCTGGCAGCTCATTCCAGACACTCATCACCCTCTGAGTGAAAAAACTGCCCCTTTTGTATCTCTCCCCTCTCACCTTAAACCCAACCTAATCCATTGCCCTTTTGGAAAGAATGCAGGAGATTATGTGATCCCCAATCTTCAGTACCAGATCAAGCATTTTGTGCCACAATAGTCAAAAGTTTCTGTCACTTCTTATCCACATTCATCTGGCTCAGGTCAATGCTGCTAAAATGTTGGCCTACTGCCTATCCCACAAACAAGTACTTAATTGTAGGGTAACGGGTGCCGTTCCACATGTGACACTGGATTAATGGTGACCTTGAAGTCTCCGCAAATCCTCACAGGTCCATCCTTCTTGATGACTGGAACTATTGGTGTAGCCCATTCACTGAGGCTGAGAGGTTCCTGTCTTCACAAGTCATTCCAAGTCAGCTTCTATCTTTGGCCTAATAGCAAACGGTGCAAACTTTGCCCTCAAGGATTTTGCTTGGTTTCCTACATGTAGAGGCAAATCTGTGATTTTCCTGTCAAGTTGCACAGCGACTTCAATGTGGCCCTTCAGAGGAACAACTTCTCCTCTCTCTATCTTTTCAACACTAACTTTGATGGCTTCAAGGGAATGTGTTTAAGTTTCTCCTTGAAAACAGTCTCTGGAACCAACAAGATTGCTGCCCCAGTGTCAACACAGCCATTCCCCTCCACACAGCCCCCCCAGTGACACAGCTCCCCCCATACAGCTCCCCAGCAACAACACACACGCCCCATCCCTCCTCCAACAGCCCCTCAGCAATCTTCCCCCACTAACACACACCCAGAACCCATGCATCAGTGGCTCACAGACACTGCTGCTTGACAAGTCCTGAGGCTGCAGCTCTGCCAATTCAAAGAGTTTCCAGCACATCCCCTCATGCAACCATGCTTCCTGCTGCCTGCGCTAGGACCCAGAAGCATCCCTAAGACCCCAGGTCAGCGGTCAGACCCAGGTCCGTGCTGAGAGTCCGAGGTTGGACTCTGTGATCAACAACAGCCCCCCACATCTCCCCACACACTCCCCACACACTCGTAGGCCCAACCCCAAAACGCAACATGTCCACCATGAAACAACCCCTCTGAGCAGCACGGAGCAGTTAGAATGCAGAGACTTACCTCCTTACTCACCCTCACTGATCAAGTGCCAGAATCCGACTTTTACAGAGGAGGTGTTTTTCAGACTGATCCGGCTGCGGTGAACGAGGTGGTTAAGGCAGGTGAGCTGGGACGATTCGGCGCGAAGCTCGCTAATGACATTGCAATGAACGCAAAAACATGTAAATTGACGCCTCACCTATTTTGGGTGGACTCCCGATTGTTCCGATCTTTTGTCCGTGATAAAATGGGAATGGATGCGAAAACAGGTGCCATTCCCGCTGGTTGCTTTACACCCGATTTAACGAGATTTTCCCTCTGCAAAACGGGCACGATTAGATCGTTAAATTCCGCCCACTCTTTTCCACCTTCTTCCGAAGGGAAAAAGATACGAAAGTCTGAGGTTATGTACCAACCAACTCCAGAACAGCTTCTTCCCTGCTGCTGTCAGATTTTTGAATGGGCCTACCTTGCATTAAGCTGATCTTTCTCTACACCCTAGCTATGACTCTAACACTACATTCTGCACCCTCTCCTTTCCTTCTCTATTCCTCTCTCCATTCCTTCTCTTCTTTTTCAAGAAGCAATGCTTTTTACTGTATGCTAATACACATGTCAATAATAAATCAAATCAAATCAAATTGTGTCAATAGACAGCAGATTCCAAACTTTTATCAGGCACACAATTCAATGTCACACATAAGGCTTGGTCGGTCTAAAGAACAAAGAACAGTACAGCACAGGAACAGGCCCTTCGGCCCTCCAAGCCTGCGCCGATCATGATGCCTGTCTAAACTAAAACCATATGCACTTACAGAGTCCGTATCCTTCCATTCCCATCCTATTCATGTATTCATCTAGATGCCTCTTAAATGCCACTATCGTATCTACTCCCACCATCTCCCCATGCAGCTCATTCTGGACATTCACCACCCTCTGTGTAAAAAAACTTACCTCACACATCTCCTCTAAACATTTCCCCACGCACCTCAATCCTATGTCCCCTAATACTTGACTTTTCTACCCTAGGAAAGAGCATCTGACTATCCACTCTGTCCATCCCACTCATAGGGCGGAATTTTACCGGCACGTCCGCCCAGGGTTCGTACGATCCCGCCCGAGGGCAATGGAGAATGCCGTTCTCCGAGCCTTGCCCTCCCCTGGAATAGGGCGGGCGTGCCAGCAAAACTCCAGCCTATAATCTTGTAAACCTCTATCAGGGCGCCCCTCAACCTCTGTTGTTGCTGTGAGAACAAACTGAGTTCATCCAACCTCTCCTCATAGCTGATATCCTCCAGACCAGGCAACCTCCTGGAAAACCTCTTCTGTACCCTCGAAGTTCTGATAAGATCAACACCACATGCTTTTGTTGCTGAAATGCTGATGTTGCTAATGGCTGTTGTAGCTATTGCACTTCAGAAGAAATGACAGAGGATGTGGCTATTGAGTATGAGGGTAACAACAGCTTATCCATGTCAAACATTGCACAGATCTATTATGAGCTCGCCAGTTCTTTCTGCAAAGCCACACAGTGCCATTAGTTGTTGTACATATCTTCACACTGTTTTATTCACTGGGGAGGAATGCTGCAAGGATGATGCAGGTTGATTAGCAACCTGCTTTGAGCCACATAAATGCTCCTTCCGCAGCCAACACATCCTGGAGTGGGAATTGAACTCAGGGCCATCCAAAGAAGTGGCAACAGCACGGCTAATTGGGCTACTCTGCTCCAATGTCAGCCCTTGTCAATGTCACTGAGTTTGAAGAGTGGCTGAATACATCAAACGCAACTTTGTGTTTAGACTGAAACCTCTGTGGCTGCAATTACTTTTCTGATGACTGTTCAGTTTTCGGCACTCATCAATGTTTTAGGCCTTGTGTGGTAAATGTGGTGACTGTCCCTTTAAGGGCAACACAGCAGAAGAGGGTCACTTGGCTTGGGACCCCAAGTGGGACCCAGAGTGGGTAACCACCCCAGGGGGTATGAGGAGCATTTGAGGACTCTGGGTCTGTACTCGATGGAGTTTAGAAAGATGAGGAGGATCTCACTGAAACTTACAGAATACTAAATGGCTTGGATCGAGTGGACGTGGGGAAGATGTTCCCATTAGCAAGAGAGACTAGGATTTTAGGGCACAGCCTCAGAACAAACCTTTAGAACTGAGATGAGGAGGATTTTCTTCAACCAAAGAGTTGTGAATCTATGGAATTCATTGCCACAGAAGGCTGTGGAGACCAGATCACTGAGTATATTTAAGACAGAGGTAGATAGGTTCTTGATTGGTTAGGGGATCAAAGGTTATGGAGAAAAAGGCAGGAGAATGGAGTTGAGAAACATATCAGCCATGATTGAATGGTGGAGCAGACTCGATGGGCCAAAGGGCCTAATCCTGCTCCTTTATGTTATGGTCTTATGGGTGAAGTCCTCTCTTACGCAGAAGACACCTAGAAGGCATGGAGTAGACAAGCAGGAACTGGGGCAGCCGCTAGTCTGCTCCAGGAGAGCGAATGAGAGCGGGAGAGAGGGGGTGGTTGCAAGGCTCTGTACGGTTTTCCTCATTTACAAATAGCTTTTGTGTTTCTGACGATGTCTGTGAGTGTGCACCTTGCCTGTTATTGGCATAAACGTACACCGGAATGGACCGAATTACTGTTTCCAATTTCATTCAAAAAATGGCTGATCTTCTCTTTGCGAACCTCGGAAGGCTAATTAATTTCCCAAGAAGATGATGAAACAGTTGGACAGGCAATTAAATCTTTTCCGACTGCTGGCTTCTCACGAAAGCCGATTAAAGCAGATTGCTTCTTCAGAAAATAAGAAATAATTGTCGGAGTAGACCAAGCAATCCGTCAAATCTGTTCAGCCTCTCAGTGCGATCATGGCTGATCTTCAGTTTCAACATCCCCATCCCCCTTCTTCATCCCACTTTATTCCCAGAGATTCCAAAATATGTCCATTTCAGCCATAGATACTGTCAATGATGGAACAGCCACAGCCGTCTAAGAATTCCAAAGATTCACAATCCGTTCACCTCATCTCAGTCCTCTTATTCTGAGACTTATATATTTTTTATTGATTTGTGGGACATGGGCGTTGCTGGCTGGCCAGCGTTTATTGCCCATCTCTAGTCGCCCTTGACTTAAAATTTTTTAAAGTTTATTTATTACTATCACAAGTAGGCTTCCATTAACACTGCAATGAAGTTACTGTGAAAATCCCCTAGTCGCCACACTCTGGCACCTGTTTGGGTACACTGAGGGAGAATTTAGCATGGCTGATGCGAAACCAGCATATCTTTCTGACTGTGGGAGGAAACCAGAGCACCCGCAGGAAACCCACAGAGACATGGGGAGAACATGCAGAGTCTGCACAGACTGTGACCCAAGCCTGGAATCAAATCCAGGCCCCTGGCGTTGTGAGACAGCCGTGCTAATCACTGTCCCACCGTGCCACCCACAATTTGTAGCGATTGATACAACTGAGTGACTTGCTAGGGTATTTCAGAGGTGTTTGAGAGTCAACCACATTTCTGTGGCTCTGGAGCCACATGTAGGCCAGACCACGGTGGCAGATTTCCTTCCCTAAAGGACATTAGTGAACCAGGTGGGTTTTTCCGACAATTGACAGTGGTTTCATGGTAATCAGTAGATTCTTAATTCCAGGTAATTTTACTGATTTCAAATTCCACCAGCTGCCGTGGCGGGATTTGAACCCAAGTCCCCAGAACATTAGCTGCGTTTCTGGGTTACTAGTTTGGCGATAATACCACTAGGTCATCGCCTCCCCATATTATACATACAGAGAGAGAGAGAAACGGAACATGCAGAGCACATACACACACATAGAAAAATGTTGTTTTCAAACATACTGATGCCAAACACCATCCATTGACTCTGTCTACACTTCCCACTGCTTCGGCAAAGCAGCCAACATAATCAAGGACCCCACGCACCCCGGACATTCTCTCTTTCACCTCCTTCCTTCGGGAAAAAGATACAAAAGTCTGAGGTCACGTATCAACCGACTCAAGAACAGCTTCTTCCCTGCTGCTGTCAGACTTTTGAATAGACTTACCTTGCATTAGGTTGATCTTTCTCTACACCTTAGCTATGACTGTAACACTACATTCTGCACACTCTCCTTTCATTCCCCACTATGTACTCTATGAATGGTATGCTTTGTCTGTATAGCATGCAAGAAACAATACTTGTCACTGTGTCCCAAAATATGTGACAATAATAAATCAAATCAAAACATCACCCTTAAGGATTTTACTCTTTTCAGATACACCATGCCTCCAGTAACTGGATTTGATGCACACTCCTATATACTCCTGTCTGTGATATCTGACCATAGTAAGAAGTCTAACAACACCAGGTTAAAGTCTAACAGGTTTATTTGGTAGCAAAAGCCACTCGCTTTCGGAACAGGCTGTTGCTTCGTCAGGTGGGTGGGAGTTCTGATCACAAACAGGCACAAAGACATAAAGTCCCAGAGGATTGGAGGATAGCTAACATGGTCCCGTTATTTAAGAAGAGTAAGAAGGATAACCTGGGATATTATAGGCCAGTGAGCTTGATGTCCGTGGTAGGGAAGTTGTTGGAGAGGATTCTTAGAGATAGGATGTATGCGCATTTAGAAAGGAATAAACTCATTAACGATAGTCAGCATGGTTTTGTGAGAGGGAGGTCATGCCTCACTAACCTGGTGGAGTTTTTTGAAGAAGTGACGAGAATGGTTGACGAGGGAAGGGCCGTGGATGTCGTCTATATGGACTTTAGTAAAGCGTTTGACAAAGTCCCTCATGGTAGGTTGGTGCAAAAGGTTGGATCTCATGAGATAAAAGGGGAGGTGGCTAGATGGGTGGAGAACTGGCTTGGTCACGGAAGACAGAGGGTGGTAGTGGAAGGGTCTTTTTCCGGCTGGATGCCTGTGACTCGTGGTGTTCCGCAGGGCTCTGTATTGGGACCTCTGCTGTTTGTGATTTATATAAATGATCTGGAAGAAGGTGTAACTGGGGTGATCAGTAAGTTTGTGGATGACACGAAAATGGCTGGACTTGCAGGTAGTGAGGAACATTGTCAGAGGCTACAGAAGGATATAGATAGGCTGGAAATTTGGGCAAAGAAATGGCAGATGGAGTTCAATCCAGATGAATGCGAAGTGATGCATTTTGGTAGAACTAATGTAGGGGGGAGCTATATGATAAATTGCAGAACCATAAAGGGTGTAGATACGCAGAGGGACCTGGGTGTGCAAGTCCACAGATCCTTGAAGGTGACGTCACAGGTGGAGAAGGTCGTGAATAAGGCATATGGCATGCTTGCCTTTATAGGACAGGGCATAGAGTATAAAAGTTGGGGTCTGATGTTGCAGTTGTATAGAACGTTGATTCGGCCGCATTTGGAATACTGCGCCCAGTTCTGGTCGCCACACTACCAGAAGGACGTGGAGGCTTTGGAGAGAGTGCAGAGGAGGTTTACCAGGATGTTGCCTGGTATGGAAGGGCTTAGTTATGAGGAGAGATTGGGTAAACTGGGGTTGTTCTCCCTGGAAAGACGGAGGATGAGGGGTGATCTAATAGAGGTGTATAAAATTATGAAAGGCGTAGATAGGGTGAACGGTGGGAAGCTTTTTCCCAGGTCGGTGGTGACGTTCACGAGGGGTCATAGGTTCAAGGTGAGGGGCGGGGGAGGTTTAACACGGATATCAGAAGGACGTATTTTACACAGAGGGTGGTGGGGGCCTGGAATGCGCTGCCGGGCAAGGTGGTGGAGGCGGACACACTGGGAACGTTTAAGACTTATCTAGATAGCCACATGAATGGAGTAGGAATGGAGGGATACAAAAGAATGGTCTAGTTTGGACCAGGGAGTGGCACGGGCTTGGAGGGCCGAAGGGCCTGTTCCTGTGCTGTATTGTTCTTTGTTCTTTGTTCAATTTACATGAATAATGATTGGAATGTGAGTCTTTACAGCTAATCAAGTCTTAAAGGTACAGACAATGTGAGTGGAGGGAGCATTAAGCACAGGTTAAAGAGATGTGTATTGTCTCCAGACAGGACAGCTAATTATATTTTGCACATCCAGGCAGGTTGTGGGGGTCACTGATAGTGTGACATGAACCCAATATCCTGGTTGAGGCCGTCCTCATGTGTGCGGAACCTGGCTATCAGTCTCTGCTCAGTGACTCTGCGCTGTCGTGTGTTGTGAAGGCCGCCTTGGAGAACGCTTACCCGGAGATCAGAGGCTGAATGCCCGTGACCGTGACAATTCATGTAAATTGAGTTTGTGTCTTTGTGCCCTGTTTGTGATCAGAACTCCCACCCACCTAATGAAGGAACAGCCTGTTCCGAAAGCTAGTGGCTTTTGCTACCAAATAAACCTGTTGGACTTTAACCTGGTGTTGTTAGACCTCTTACTGTGTTTACCCCAGTCCAACGCCGGCATCTCCACATCATATCTGACCATAACAGCATTCTTTATGGCTGGTTCTTGAGGGATATCTGAAGCCCAAAACCATGACTCTTATCTCTGGACCATCCTACATATTAGACTAATGAGCTGGTGTAAAAGGGGGACACCTCATGATAACACATGAAATGGAGTAATGTATTGAAACACCGTACGTTTCATGGCAGCGGGTTGTGGCCCGCCATTAACTGGTGGCAGAATCTTCTGGTTCCGCCATTAACAAATGGGGTTTCCTGTTAAATGCACCCCTCGTTGCTGAGAAACCTGAGACTGGGGTGCGCTGTTGGTGGGATTCGAAAATCTTGCCAACGTGATTAGCCAGAAAGTTCCGGCCCTAAATTCCAATTTAAAAATAACAAGTCAACATTAATTCATACTCCCTCCAGTGGTGGTGGAGTGTAGTCATGGCACAGAAGGAGGTCTTTCAGCCCATTGAGTCCATGCTAGCTCACTGCAGTACATTCCATTCAATCTCGTTCCGCTGCTCAGTCCCTGTGGGTCCAACAGCTTTATTTCCATTAATTCCCCTTCCAATTTTCTTCTGGAGTTGTTGATTGTTTCTGCTGTCACCACCCTCCTGGACAGTGAGATTGAGGTCATTACCACTAACTGCATAAAAAACACTCCGACTTACATTCCTCCTGCATCTCTTACCCAAAACCTTAGTTTTGTGTCCCCCAGTCTTTGTAGCATCAGAAAGTGGCAACAATTTCTCTTTGTCTACATGATCCAAACTTGTGATAATCCCCCCTCTAAGTACGGTCCCTCATTCTCCTTTGCTCCAAGATAAACAATCTAGTTTTTCCAGCCTAACCTTGTAACCAAGTTCCCTGATTCCTGGAGCCATTCCAGTAAATCTTCTCTGCACCCTCTCAAAGACCCTTACTTTCCTGCCCAAGTGTGGTACCAGAAGAGGATGCAAAGGTTTGGGCCTAACCAGAGTTTATAAAGGTTCAGCATACTGTGTACTGTGTACAGTTCTAGTCACCCTATTATAGAAAGGATATTATTAAACTAGAAAGAGTGCAGAAAAGATTTCCCAGGATGCTACCGGGACTTGATGATTTGGGTTATAAGGAGAGGCTGGATAGACTGGGACTTTTTTCCCTGGAGCGTAGGAGGCTTAGAGGTGATCTTATAGAGGTCTATAAAATAATGAGGGGTACAGATAAAGTAGATAGTCAACATCTTTTCCGAAAGGTAGGGGAGTCTAAAACTAGAGGGCATAGGTTTAAGGTGAGAGGGGAGAGATACAAAAGGGTCCAGAGCGGCAACTTTTTCACACAGAGGGTGGTGAGTGTCTGGAACAAGCTGCCAGAGGTAGTAGTAGACGCGGATACAATTTTGTCTTTTATGAAGCATTTAGACAGTTACATGGGTAAGATAGGTATAGAGAGATATGGGCCAAATGCGGGCAATTGGAACTAGCTTAATGGTAAAAACTGGGTGGCATGGACAAGTTGGGCCGAAGGGCCTTGTTTCTATGCTGTAAACCTCTATGGTTCTATAACTTCCCTGCTTTTGTAATCAATGGGCGGGATTTTCTGGCCTCGCTCATCCCAAAACGGTAAAATCCTGCCTGAGGTCAATGGACCTACCCATTGTCTGCCCCTCACGCGCTCCGATTCCCGTGGCGAGTGGGTGGTAAAATTCCGGCAAATGTCTTTATTTATAAAACCCAGGATCCCGTCTGTTTTTCTAATCACTCTCTCAATATATCCTGCTATTTTCAACGATTGATACATACGCACCCACAGCTCCCTCTGTTCCCACACAAAATTAGAAATATGCCATTGAGTCTATATTGCCTCTCTGTGTCCTTGCTGCCAAAAATACTTCTTTCTATTAAATTCCATCTGCTGTTTGTCCATTCTGATTTCCTACGCCATGTTGCATACACATCTTATTTAGCTCACTGCTAGACAAAGTATCATTGGCAAGTTTTGAAATTTCACTTCCATTCTAATATCCAAGTCATTTATATATTATGAAAAAGCAATATTTCTAGCACTGACCCTTGGGGAAGACCATTGCTAAAGGTTAGTTCATTTATTAGTGTCTCAAGTAGGTTTACATTAACACTGCAATGAAGTTACAGTGAAAACTCCCAATCACTGAAGCAAATTACTGCAGATGCTGGAATCTTAAGCAAAAATAGAAAAAGCTGGAAAATCTCATTAGGTTCTGACAGCATCTGTGGAGAGAGAATAGAGCCGATGTTTCAAGTCTGGATGATCCTTCGTCAGAGCACCATTTCCATTCATCCGTCAAATGATTTGCTCTACTCCACCTCGGCCCCCTTTGTTTTAATTCTATTATATTTCATTTTTTATTGTTCTCTACCTTTTATTTCTTTATTGTCTTTCATTTTTCTTCCCCCTGCCACTCTTTCCCCCTCCTTCATCCCCCTTCCCTTACCTTTTCTCCCCCCATTTCCCCTTTTCTACATTCTACTTCTGTCCCATTTCCACCCACCCCCCTCCCCCAACATTTTCATCTGTCACAGTTTACAGCTTCTCTGCCGTTTGGCCATTCACATCTTTTATTCTCTCTGTGGACTGCCATTTGCAGCCTTTCCCCTTTGTTTCTGTGGCTATGATTCATCTTTCATTCCCTCACCCTACAGGGTAAATATCTCCCACTTTCTTTGCCTTTAAGCTTTGACAAAGGGTCAACTGGACTCGAAACGTCAGCTCTTTTCTCTCCTTACAGATGCTGCCAGACCTGCTGAGATTTTCCAGTGTTTTCTCTTTTGGTTTCAGATTCCAGCATCCGCAGTAATTTGTTTATTTCCTATCATCCTTCTCTGTGAAAAATAACCATTTACCACAACTTCTGTGCGCTGTCCTTAAACCAATCTTCTAATCCAATTTGTTATGACCACAACGGATATTAACGGATCAGCAAGCAGAGTCCCGGAGGGAAACTTGACTTACGGACCATGGGTGGGATTTTATGGCCTCGTGCGGGCGAAGTGGTAGAATTCCGATGCATAACTTTTTTTCTATTCTGAAAATGAGAAGTGTGATCTCAGTGACATAGAATTACAATAACACTTCTGGGATTTAAAAAATTACAAGATTTATTAACAAGAAGAAAAGAAAACATAAGTACGCAAGATTTTACAGTTGCACAGTTAATATACTCTTACAAAACATTCCCAGTAAACCTATCTTGGTCAGACTTGCAATTAAACACTTTTTAGGCAACATTTCAATATACATGGTTAACTATGAAAATCCTATCATATTACCCTGGGCAATATTGCTGCCTCTGTGGTAACAGTATACTACATGCCTTTTCGACTTCGCTTCCACTCTGCTGTGGAAATTGGGGCAGCACGGTGGCACAGTGGTTAGGTTCGATTCCCAGCTTGGGTCAATGTCTGTGCAGAGTTTGCACGTTCTCCTCGTGTCTGTGTGGGTTTCCTCTGAGTGCTCTGGTTTCCTCCCACAGTCCGAAGAACGTGCTAGTTAAGTACATTAGCCATGCTAAATTCAGTGTACCCGAACAGGTGCTTCCGGAGTGTGGAGACTAGGGGATTTTCACAGTCACTTCACTGCAGTGTTAATGTAAGCCTACTTGTGACACTAATAAATAAACCTTTGACTTGAAGAAACCTCAGAAACAAGGCTGCTCTCTGCAACCTAAAACTTTTTTTAGTTTCCTGGATGGCTACTTCAGACTTTGCACTGTTTCTCAGTGCTAAAGCTGTTTCCAGGATGTCTTCCCCAAGTACAGCCAATCCCAATTGAACTCAAAATCTCCCGTCAAACATCCTTCTTTGATTCCATTGCTCTCAGCACCTCATTGAACTCAGCTTTTCCAGAATATAAAGGTCTTTCATATTTTCCAATGGCCCCACTTTCGGGTCAAATAAAATATAACAATCTTCCCTTGTTTACTTGTGAATCATTTGCAAGTTGTAAAAGTTCCTTACTCCCCATTGAAATTTAAAAGCTGAAAACCTAGCTCCCTATTTATCTCTTAATGCAAATTTCTAAACTCTATCTATTTGCTTATAAGTCCACTTTATACAGCTTCATTACAAATGCATACATTCAGCACTTCTACTTTTTATCTTTCAAGTTTCCAGAAAAGTTGTCTTTATTAATCTTTCCCCAGCTTATTTAAAGTATTTTTACACACAACCATCTCTATAGAATAACACAACCTTCCTCAAAAATAATTTTAAAAATAACACCCATCTTCTATTGGACACTAACCTTTCTAAGCTATGGATCTCACTCAGCCTTTTATTTATATGTGATAGAACCATAGAAGAATCATATAATCCCTACAGTATGGAAGGAGGCCATTCAGCCCACCAAGTCTGTACCGATCACATCCCACCCAGGCCCTATTCCCGTAATCCCACACATTTACCCTGCTAATCCCCCTGACACTAGGGTCAATTTAGCACGGCCAATACACCTAACCCACACATCTTTGGACTTTCTTGTGCACTTTCTTAAAATCCATGTTGATAATATCAGTTACGTTCCCTCCATTGAAACACTGTCACTTCATCAAAACTTCAATTCGATTGGCGAAGAATAATTAGAAATCTATGCTGGATATTCGTAACGAACTAAATTCTCTCCAAGTGCATGTTGATTTTTTGCCTGATTATTTTTTTCTAAAACCCCACCTCGTAGTAATCCTAAAATGATCAGCCTATTGACCCAAGCCGGGAATCAAACCCGGATCCCTGGCGCTGTGAGGCAGCAGTGCTAACCACTGTGCCACCGGCCTGCCACCCATTTAAGGTGGTGGATGGGATGCCAATCAAGCGAGCTGCTTTGTCTTGAATAGGGTCAAGCTTGAGTGTTGTTGGAGCTGCACCCTACCAGCCAGGTCGGGAGTATTCCTTCACACTCATAGAACATAGAACATAGAAAGCCACAGCACAAACAGGCCCTTCGGCCCACAAGTTGCGCTGATCATATCCCTACCTCTAGGCCTATCTATAGCCCTCAATCCCATTAAATCCCATGTACTCATCCAGAAGTCTCTTAAAAGACCCCAACGAGTTTGCCTCCACCACCACCGACGTCAGCCGATTCCACTCCTGACTTATACCTTGTCAGTAGTCAGACTCTTGGGAGTCAGGAGTTGAGTTGCTCTTTATAGAATTCCCAGGCTCAGGCCTGATGTTATAGCCGCAGTATTTATATGGGTGGTTCATAGAGAATGTTTCCTCCTGTGAAGAAGAGCAAAATTAAAGGACATCAGTCTAAGATAGTCGCCAGTTTGATACAGGGAATTCAAAAGAAACTTCTTTACTGAGAAAGTGATGAGAATGAGGAATTCACTACGACGGCAAGCAGTTGAGGTGAACAGTATCTGTAATGTTTCTGGTTCACTCGTGAGGTACATAACAACTGAAACATTTATTTACATGTCACTATAATTCAGAGGCGTACAGCCTCATGGCTGACAGTCAGCTTCCAGGATCAAACTGATACAGAAGCCTGCGTTTTTTAGGGTGACCCCCCCCCCCCCCCCCCCCCCCCCCACTCTGGTCCCTGATCGCTTATCCTCTTGACAGATCGCCCCATAAAGGGGACAAATACCACAGTATTGATGCCTCCAGGATGTATATTGACGACACTCAGCTTTACCTCGTCATAACCTCTCTTGTCCTCCCTCCCTCCACCCCACAATAAATTGTCAAATAAGTTGTCCAACACTGAATGAGCAGAAATTTCCTCCAATTACAAATGGGGCCTTGGTGGGATTGTGGTCGGTGCCGAATGGCCTCCTTCTGCACTGTAGGATTCTAGATGATTTAATTGGTATACTAAAGCCATTGTCTTCAGACCCCATCACAAACTCCTTTCCCCAGCCACCAACTCTATCCATCTCCCTGTCAACTGTCAGCATGGTCGCTGCAGGCTTGGAGGGCCGAAGGGCCTGTTGCTGTGCTGTAATTTTCTTTGCTTTTTGTTCTTTGTCTGAGGAGGAATCAGGTTCTTCACAAGCTTGGTGTTATATTTGGCTCCAAAATGTGGATTCAATCTTCCAAACTATCCACGCTATTCCTCATACCACTTACTTTCACCCCCTTAATATCACCCAGCAACCTCTGCAGCTTCTCTGCTGCTGAAATCCTTTTCCATGCCTTTGTCCCTCCAGCACACTGGGAGCTTGCTTTCCACGATCTTCTTTCCATCATCTTCAGGTCATCCCAAATTCTGATACCCAATTTCTAACTCACATCATGTCCTGTTCTGTATTTACTGACTTACACTGGATCCTGGTTAAGTAACGCCTCAAACTGAAAATTTCATTCCTGTTTGTAAATCCTTCCATGGCTTCACCCTTCCCTATTCCTGTAATTTCTGATCGCTCAATAACCCTCCAAGATATCTGCGCTCCCCCAGTTCTGTCCTCGCAAGCAATGCGCACAGTGGTTAGCTCTGCTGCCTCACAGCGCAAGCGACTTGGATTCAATTCCAACCTTGGGTGACTATCTGTGTGCAGTCTGCACCTTCTCCCCATTTCTGTGTGGGTTTCCTCCGGATACTCTGGTTTCCTCCCACCGTCCAAAGATATGCAAGTTAGGGGGATTGGCCATACTAAATTGACCCTGAATATCTCAAGATGTGTAGGATAGGGGGTGTAGCGGGGTAACGTGGGGTTATGGGGATTGGGCCTGGGTAAGATGCTCTTTTGGAGAGTCGGTGCTGACACAATGGGCCGAATGGCCTCCTTCTGCACTGTTGGGATTCTATGATTCTATGATCCCTGTTTGTAATTGCTCTATCACTGATGACTATACCTTCACTACACTGACCTTAAGCTCTGGAATTCCTTCCCTAATCCTCTCTTCCCCCTTTCCTAATGGCCTTTAACACCTACTTCGTGCAAATAATTTTGGTCATCTGCCCAAATATGACAGATCTCACACAGGGCTTTGTGTCAACTTTTATAACACTCCTGCCTTATTTCATTAAAGCTGCTGTTTAAGAACAAGTTGCTGCACTGAGTTAAGATTCCAATCTCTTCTACTTTTGTACTTTTCTACTCAGCCCCCTACTTTCTCCTTATACACCTCTGACTCTGCGGCCAAATTCTCCTCCAACTCAATTTTCAAGTTTGCTGATGACACCACCGCAATGGGTCGGATCTCCAACAATGACAAGACAGAGTACAGGAATGAGATAGATAATCTGGTGAACTGGTGCGGCAACAATAATCTTTCCCTCAATGTCAACAAAACGAAGGAGATAGTCATTGACTTCAGGAAGCATAGTGGAGCACAAACCCTTGTCTACGTGAATGGGGACGAAATATAAATGGTTGAGAGCTTCAAGTTTTTCGGTGTCCAGCTCACCAACAACCTGCCCTGGACCCAGCATGCAGACACTGTAGTTAAGAAAGTCCACCAATACCTCTACTTTCTCAGAAGACTAAGGAAATTTGGCATGTCCGCTATGACTCTCACCAACATTTGCAGATGCACCATAGAAAGCATTATTTCCAGTTGTATCACAGCTTGGTATGGCGCCTGCTCTGCCCAAGACCACAAGAAACTACAAAGGGTCGTGAACGAAGTCCAGTCCATCACTCAAACCAGCCTTTCATCCATTGACTCTGTCTACACTTCCCACAGCCTCGGCAAAGCAGCCAGCATAATTAAGGACCCCACACACCCCGGACATTCTCACTTCCACCTTCTGCCATTGATACAAGATTGAAAAAGATACAAAAGTCTGAAGACACGTACCAACAGACTCAAGAACAGCTTCTTCTCTGCTGCCATCAGACTTTTGAATGGACCTACCTCGCATTAAGTTGATCTTTCTTGACACCCTAGCTATGACTGTAACACTACATTCTGCACTCTCTCCTTTCTTTCTCTATGAATGGTATGCTTTGTCTGTATAGCACACAAGGAACAATACTTTTCACTGTATACTAATACATGTGACAATAATAAATCAAATCAAATCAAATTTTAGTTGCACCATAAATGTACCATTTTGTACGATGGGTTGACTTTGTCACAACTGACAAACAGTGAAACTACGACCCCACTGAGTGAAATAGTGACTGTGGAGGGTATAGCAGTACTCAATGTTTATACATGGAGTTACATACCACAGGAAGTGACTAGTTACATTCCTTGAGCATCCTAAGGTTTCAGCTATTGCAAATGTTTCTAAAACAGATACAGCTTGGCATCTGTATTTGCACACATATTTATAAATATGTATGGATTATGCACATCATGTTTATTTTTATGTAAAAACAGTAATTACTCTGATTACATCCAACAACTGGCAACAGGTGAAAATTATTGTTTAAAAAATCACAACAGAAGAAGATTGCACCATTTTATTGGCAATTAAGAGATGAACCAGCATTTTGAATATAGCTTAGTTTTTGTGATGCAGCTTCAGAACAATAAGCAGTGCAAACACAGACACGGCCTCATACATCTTCCAACTCATCTTCCCTCTGCTCTGGGGCAAAAAGCAATCATTTGTCAAAGCGTTATTTTGAACTAAATTCAGCTACAAATCAATACTGGGAGGAAGATAAAGATTGATAACTGGTAGACCGTAGTGTTGCTTTTTTCTCCCCTGTTATTTGCCACGTATACTTCCATAATGTTTTGCCTCTGTGAAGTATGATGTGATCTTGGTATTAGCTTTCTTCTCACCGTGACTGCTGTTACATTTCTGACGCAAAATGGAAACAATTAAAATTCTGAGTCTCGAAGATAAATATCCCAATGATTTTAAAAGCATCTTCAAGCCTCCATGATAATATTTAATTTTGGCAGCTTTTCTACATGTGCCTCATTGTAGAAAACAAACATTTTGAACGCCGCAAATGGAAATTAGCAGTCAAATTGATTTTTCAAAGTGTTCCCTTTCCATTGTTTAGTTTAAGAATGTGTGAATGTTGGTAAAATCCAGCTGCGCAGTGCTTGAATAGCAAAGATAAACTGTAAATTATACCAACTTGTTGAGAAGTAAAAATGTCAAACTTCTCGGGCGGCACGGTAGCACAGTGGTTAGCACTGCTGCTTCACAGCTCCAGGGTCCCGGGTTCGATTCCTGGCTGGGGTCACTGTCTGTGTGGAGTTTGCACATTCTCCTCGTGTCTGCGTGGGTTTCCTCCAGGTGCTCCGGTTTCCTCCCACAGTCCAAAGATGTGTGGGTTAGGTTGATTGGCCAGGTTAAAAATTGCCCCTTGGAGTCCTGAAATGTGTAGGTTAGCGGGATTAGCGGGTAAATATGTGGGGGTAGGGCCTGGGTGGGATTGTGGTCGGTGCAGACTCGATGGGCCGAATGGCCTCCTTCTGCACTGTAGGGTTTCTATGATGATTCTATGATTCTACATTTTAAGGACTGTGTTTTTTTTATATCCGTTCTCAGGATGTGAGGATTGCTGGTAAGGCCACCATTAGTTGCCCATCTTTCATTGCCCTTGAGAAAGTGAAGTATCTTCTGGTAAACATCGTTAGAATCCATAGAATCCCTACAATGCAGGAGGAGGCCCCTCGGCCCATCGAGTCTGCACCGACCACAATCCCACCCAGGCCTTATTCCCACCCTGCTAACCCCCCTGACACCAGGGTCAAATTAGCATGGTCAATCAACCTAACCTGCACATCTTTGGACTGTGGGAGGAAACCGGAGCACCCGGAGGAAACCCACGCAGACACGGGGAGAATGTGCAAACTCCACACAGACAGTGACCCGAGGCCGGAATTGAACCTGGGTTCTTGGCGCTGTGAGGCAGCAGGGCTGACGAAGGGTCATCTAGACTCGAAACATTGGCTGTATTCTCTCTCCACAGATGCTGTCACACCTGCTGCGATTTTCCAGCATTTTTCTGTTTTTGTTTCAATTCCAGCATCCGCAGTGTTTTGCGTTTATCATGTTTAAGGTGATTGATACAAAGTTATTGAGGAATCCGCATGGCTAGAGATTAAGTGTGAACTTGAGTATGAGTTTCTTAAACTTTAAAATTTATTTTTGCAAAGTTATCCCTCAAACATTAAAGTTTTAAGACTTCAGATATTGGTTAGCAGAGCTCAAAACAGGTGCTTAATGATCCGTGTGTGGGATCTGTCTAATTTTCCAAATGTAGCCCAGCACTCTCATCACAATTCACATCACAATCAGAGTCGGTACAGTTTTAACTATCAACATGCCTGTTGTGGGGTAATTTGAGATGGACAGTTATGTTTTAACTTAAATAATACAAAACTCATGAGGCAAGTATTTCTGTATAAAGACATAACATTTAGTTTAAATACCAAAAACACAACAAGCCGTTGCTCGGAGAACACAAAAAGGGTTAAGTAACTCTGGAATAGATCGATAGAAACTCTCCGATTAATCTAACGTAAACAATCAAAAACAGATCAATTATACATTTTCTTATTGATCATTCCCTCTTCATATTAGTTTAAAATCAATCACATTCAGTGTACATACATCAATAATAATCACTGACATATTCCTCAGCCAATTGCATTTTACCATTTAGCGTAATGATGTTTCACTTGTCCATCCAATCTGGACACTAACTCCCATCTTGGCTGAACTCACTTCATTGTTGCTAAGTAGCTATAGATGCTCATCATAGAGGTCAAAGTGAACGTTCCCACTGGCTCACTGCCAAGTTGAATAGACATGTTATCCTGCATCTAGGTACATATCTATTCTAGGTCTGAGCAATGACTGTCCCTATTCATAAAGTTGCAAAATATGTTCTTTCACCAGAAACATTCTAATATGAATTCTGTTAACTGCTAGGGTTCCCAGGCCTTTAGGTTCTGAATTCTTCACATTTGCCATCATCCCTTACGGCAACCTGCTCTTGGCTGAAGTGAACAATGATTCACACAATACTTAAAATACATTTTAAAATGCCAGTAATAGTTTAAAATCATAATTACTTGCTTACATTTTACTGCATTGATACATGTGAAAACCATTTGTCTCATTAACTTATTAACTTCATTTCAAGAATCATTTAACTCTTAACTAGTAGTATGATCAGTGCCTTATGTATTCTGTCTAAAACATTAGTAGCTGATTAATAACTTCCCCCTTCAATGCATTAAAACAAATTATTGTTCATACTTGAAAACATTATTTATGCATTGAATATTTCACGGGAAACTATTCCAGAGACCATTCAATTTTTAGACTGAGTAACGCTAAGGTGAAGTTTGATATTTTGGTTTACATTGTTCATGTGCAGTTATTTCCATTACTGTCTCAGTTAACATGGACAACAGCATTTCACCATGATTTTGATTGGGATCAATACTTTCATTAATTTACTGGCTTCTCAGAACATTTCGCTGCCGGTGGTGAGTGATGTAGCTTCATTTCGAGGACTTTCACGGCGTCTTCAAGATTAATTCTTCAGCTATGTTAATTTCTTCAAAACAGAAACATACTTAGATTGTTTCTGAGAAAAGGTTTCTTTAAAGTCCTGAAATTCTGCTGTGGAGTACCAAATTCATTAAGCTGCACTTACTCCCTGACACATGTTTAGGCATTGTTAAAAGCAATAAATATGTTAACGTTTTATACCTTGGCATTCCATGCCATCATTTTAGAGTTATGAATAGCCAGCAACCACTGTTATATTGTTATATTGTATATAAAGAGCGAGGAACTAGTTTTATCTTAATATATATCTGGGGGTGCCACATTCACTGCTGCACAGCAGTCATGTGCCAAGTAGCAGCGTATCAATCCATGGACCTGATTTTACCATTTTGAGTCTAAGTGCCGAATCTGGACGTCAAGTAGATCCTGAGTGGAGCGGGGGGGGGGAGGTGGAAGGAGAGGGGGTGTGACCGATCAACCCCTGGGGGGGGCTGGTAGGAGGAGAGGGGGTGTGACATATCATCCTCTGCGGGGGGAGGGGCCGCTGCCACTCTGCGGCCGATCGGTGGGGAGGGAGGGGGCAGGGGGTTCCGCTGCCACTCTGCAGCCAATCCCTCCTTCCCACTGGAGGAACGAATCCCTCCTCTCCGGAGAGGCCGCATACTTCAAACACCACAACTGTCATTATTCACCTCAGCGTTCCGCGGAACCCCCTGCCCCCTCCCTCCCCACCGATCGGCCGCAGAGTGGCAGCGACCTCCCCCGCCCAGAGGGTGATACATCACACTACCTCTCCTCCCACCCCCCCCCCAACCTCCGCCCCCCCAGGGGATGATCGGTCACACCCCCTCCCCTCCCACCCCCCCCCCCCCCCACGAGGATGATGCATCTCACCCCCTCTCCTCCCCCCCCCTCGCCCCCCCCATCCCCGAGAGGATGATGCATCTCACCCCCTCCCCTCCTCCCCCCTCCCCGCCCCCCCACCCCCGAGAGGATGATGCATCTCACCCCCTCTCCTCCTCCCCCCTCCCCCCCCCCCCTCTCCTCCCCCCCCCCCCCCCCCCCCAGAGGAGGAGCTGGGTCAGAGAGCCGTTGCAGTCTCTGACCCCGCTCTTCGAAGGCTGCAGCGGCGACTTCAGACTTTTATTTTGCAGGTCGATTAGAGCACGGATCCGCATCAGACCAGAAGACGGTAAAGTGGGATTTGGCGGTAGGGTTGGGCGCGCGGTTCATTAAGTCGATTAGAATGCATGCAAATACATTTAAATCGTCGGGCCGTCCAACTTTACAACGATTCCGTGCCCGCAAATGGGCGTAAAGATTTGGTAAAATCGGGCCCTGTCAGTCGCCCGGCCACAGGGCAAGCTGAAAGAAATTCATTGGATGTAACGCATTAACTAAGAACAAAGAGAACAAAGAAAATTACAGCACAGGAACAGGCCCTTCAGCCCTCCAAGCCTGCACCGACCATGCTGCCCGACTGAACTAAAACTCCATATCCTTCCAGGACCATGTCCCTCTATTCCCATCCTATTCATTTATTTGTCCAGATGCCCCTTAAAAGTCACTATCGTATCTGCTTCCACTCCCTCCCCCGGCAGCGAGTTCCAGGCACCCACCACGCTCTGTGTAAAACATCTGCCTCGCACCTTAAACCTGTGCCCCCCAGTAATTGACTCTTCAACCCTGGGAAAAAACTTCTGACTATCCACTCAGTCCATGCCCCTCATAATCTTGTAGACTTCCATCAGGTCATCCTTCAACCTTTGTCGTTCCAGTGAGAATAAACCAAGTTTCTCCAACCTCTCCCCATAGCTAATGCCTTCCATACCAGGCAACATCCTGGTAAATCTTTTCTGTACTCTCTCCAAAGCCTCCACATCTTTCTGGTAGTGTGGCAACCAGAATTAAACATTATAGTCCAGGCCAAAAGTGTGATTACTTCTAACATATGGAAAAAAGAAGACATAACACTGGCACGGTGGCACAGTGATTACCACTGCTGCCTCAGAGCGTCAGAGACCTGGGTTCGATTCCCGGTTTGTGTCACTGTCTGTGATAAATTCACCCTCAGTGTACCCGAACAGGTGCCGGAGTGTGGCGACTCGGGGATTTTCACAGTAACTTCATTGCAGTGTTAATGCAAGCCTGCTTGTGACACTGATAAATAAACTTTGGTAATTTGAACCACACTGTTAGGGTCTGCCTCAGCTCAGCTGCTTAATTGATTGCGAGATATGTAGTTATGCAACCTCTGATAAATTCCTGCATTGAATTTCTGTGTGGCGAAGGGTTCCTCATGATCAACTTTCAATATGGTGACCTGCATAAAATATTTTTTGGCAAAGCAGAATCCATGAACAGCCACTAGAGGTCTTTAGCACCCTTTGAAATGATTGAACAATGTAAAATATTCATTCGATCAAATGGGTAATATTCGGCAGCAGAAAGTCTCTGAACCAGGGTGTCTCCTGTAGAAATAGTAGCACCAATAAAGTCTGATCTGCTAAAGAATGTTTATTGTCTCGATATGAACTTCTAAGTTGGGCTGCTCCTGAACCAGCCTGTACCAAAACACCCTGACCAAATTTGCAATTTCTGTCAATACTGACTTTCATAGTGTAGGCGTTGACTTTTTATTAAAAATAAAGTTAAAAATAATAAATGCCTTGATGCAATTGTCAATTTAAATTTGACGACATCCATGATCACATTTGATAAACTTTATCGAAAATCTTAACATTTTACCATGACATGACTCCTAAAAACCAAATTATATTTAAGATGCCTCGATAAATAAATGTTCGCACTTCGACAGAGAACCTATATTAACCATTTCAAAAACATGCAACCTTTAGAATTGAAATTTCATTCATTACTCGCTGTTGCTTTCTTATCTATAAAGTTTATTTATTCGTCACAAGTAGGCTTATATTAACACTGCAATGAAGTTACTGTGAAAATCCCCCAGTCGCCACACTCCGGCGCCTGTTCAGGGACACTGAGAGCGAATTTAGCATGGCCAATGCACGTAACCAGCAGGTCTTTTGGACTGTGGGAGGAAACTAGAGTACCCGGAGGAAACCCATGCAGACACGGGGAGAATGTGCAAACTCTGCACAGACAGTGACCCAAGCCGGGCATCGAATCCAGGTCCCTGGTGCTGTGAGGCAGCAATGCTAACCATTGTGCCACTGTGCGACATATTTCTGTTACCCATTATAATTACAGTTTCCTCATGAGCATGGACTGTTGGTACCTTACTGAGCTATGGAACAACATCAGGGAATGGCAGGATGCCTACTTCACCTTGAGTTTGTAGCCCAGATGGGGTTTAAGGTTTTCCCATTAAACCTTAAGAATATTACCATAGACCCCATTCTTATTTATTTGCAGACCTCTGTACATCTCAGTAACTCTACACCAGGTGGTACTGTGCTTCCCACCAGATCTCAGTCTCTTAGTCATGTGACATTGCATCATAGTTACATCAGGATCAGGTGTTCCTGATTTTAACCCTTTATTCTCCATCCCTCTCCAAGTCTTTAATCATGCAACTTCACCTCCTCAAAACTGCCAGACTCTGCAGATCTAGTCTTTGATGTGCCTTGGCCAACCTCCCTGGTCTGATCCTGATCTCATTTCCAGGTTGAGAATGAATTGCACTCTCTCGTTCGATAAGAGCGTCTTCTAACTGGGGGGTGAGCTGTAGAGTTTCAACTTATTTCGCATTGCTTGTTTCTGTCTAGATCTAAATAGTATGTCCAAGCTTCCATCGGTTCCCTTCCCATGACATCAAGGGGCGGCACGGTGGCACAGTGGTTAGCACTGCTGCCTCACAGCGCCAGGGACACGGGTTCAATTCCGGCCTTGAGTCACTGTCTGTGTGGAGTTTGCACATTCTCCCCGTGTCTGCGTGGGTTTCCTCCGGGTGCTCCAGTTTCCTCCCACAGTCTGAAAGATGTGCTGGTTAGGTATATTGGCCATGCTAAATTCTCCCTCAGTGTACCCGAACAGGCGCCGGAGTGTGGCGACTCGGGGATTTTCACAGTAACTTCATTGCAGTGTTAATGTAAGCCTACTTGCGACTAATAAATAAACTTTGAGGCTTCTTGGTTCCTTCTGCTATTTCTCTGGTCCACCTCAATTCTATAAGATCTCACTTGTGTGGCTCTTTCTATCACACTGCCATCTTTCTGTTGATCTCACATTCATACCCTCTCTCCGGCTGTCGCACTTTCAAGTTTCGTGCTCTGTGCCTGAAGTTGAAGCGACGAACTTGACTGTCTCTTTGTTGCTCTTCATGCTCCCTCACACTCTCATGATTAAGGTAACGTTAGGTTGTAGTGCTCTTGTAGAGCTGGGAGTTGTCTTCCCATCAATAGTTTTGATGGTGAGTGTCCATTTTTTTAGCAGAAACATTATGCAACTAAGAAGGGCCAAGTTAATACCTCTGTTCTTTCTCATCCATTCTTTGATTGTTCGAACCCCTCTTTCTGCTTCTCCGTTCAACTGAGGTGAGCTGGTTATTTGAATGAAACTATAGTCCAGCGCAAAGTAATGGAACAGCGTGATAACAAACCGAGGAACATTGTCTGACTCCTCAATGTCCCGGAAGCCATATGGTGTGAAAACTCTTTCAATGACTGCCTCTGCTGTGGTGCTGTGCACTCCGCTCATCTCAAACCATCTGGAGTAACAATCAGTGACAATGATGAAAGCTTTGCCTTTAAACTCAAATAGAACCGTTCCCAGGTACTGCCATGGCCTCGAAGGAAAAGCAGTGGGGTGACAATGGTTTGCTCTGCTGTTGGCCATTCCCTGCACATGGAAGGCAACTTGTGATTAACTCTTTAATGGAGTGACTGAGGCCTGGCCACCAGACTGACTGCAGGGCTGTTGCTCAACATTTGTCCATTCCCAAGTGACCTTGATGAGTTCTTTGAGAATGTTGAATTGAAATGTGATAGGGATGATTAGTTTGTTGTTAAAGTCCGAGAAATCATTGATGACTTTGAGATAATTTCTCTGTTCAACGTATTGAACAGCGGCACAATGGCACAGTGGTTAGCACTGCTGCCTCACAGTGCCAGGGACCCGGGTTCAATTCCAGTCTCAGGTCACTGTCTGTGTGGAGTCTGTATATTCTGCCCATGTCTGCATGGATTTCCTCCTCATGCTGCAGTTTCTTCTCACAATCCAAAGATGTGCAGGTTAGGCGGATTGGCCATGATCAATTGCCCCTTAGTGTCCTAAAATGTATAGGTTAGATTGATTAGCCATGGTAAGTGTGTGGGGTTACAGGAATAGAGTAAGGGAGAGGGCCTTGGTAAGACACTGTCAGAGAGTCGGCGCAGACTCGATGGGCCAAATGGCCTCTTTCCGCACTTTGGGAATTCTATGATTCTATTGGTGAACTATTAGGTTCTTAGGAGTATACAATCAGGTCATCCATTCTGACAATACTTTTTTCTTTGGATTTGTCCTCCTGTTTTTATTTATTCTTTCACAGGATGTGGGCGTCGCTGGCTAGGCCAGACTTTTCATTACCCATCCTAAATTACCCTTGAGACGGTGGTGGTAAGGCGTCTACTCAAACCACTGCAGTCCATGTGATGCAGGTGCAGCCACAGAGCTGTAGCAACTGAAGATGGTTGGGTGTCACTACCTTGAGGAACTGCTGCAGTGATATCCTGGGGATGATTGATCTCCAACCACTCCAACTATCTTTCTTTGAGCCAGGAGTACAACCAGCGGAGAGTTTTTGATTCCAAATTTGCTTGGCCACATTTGGTCACATCCTGCCTTGATGCCAGGGACAGTCACCCACAAGTTGTGCTTGTTCAATCTCTTGTAATCTATTTTCTATGCTTGGTAAGCGTTTAATAACAAAGGAGATATATATTTCCACTTCCACCAGAACATGTAAATCTTCCGGTTTTACACCTTCCATTGGTTGTCTGAAACTTTCCTTGAACATACTCAGTAACTTAATTGTATCTCATGAGTCTCTACTAAAAATTGAATTCTTAGTAGCATTTTGCAATCACCTTTGAGTTAAGAAGAATAAGCAAATGTTTCTGGTCAGTTTCAATTTTAAACCTTAATCCCATGGCATAATCAGAGAACTTTGCATACACCTATGTGGCCGCTAATGCTTCTTTCTTAAAGTTTGTGTGTCTTTTCTCTGAGATTGTGAGAGATAATAAACTGTTTTTCTGTGTTCATCTTTCTGAACTTGAAACAGCACTGTGCCAAAGTCTAAAGTTGGAGTTGGGATGTCTTGTTGAAGTTGTACAGGACATTTGTAAGTCCACACTTGGAATACTGTGTACAGTTCTGGTCACCATCTTGTAGAAAGGATATTATTAAACTAGAAAGAGTGCAGAAAAGATTTACTAGGATGCTACTGGGACTTGATGGTTTGTGTTATAAGGGGAGGCTAGATAGATCGGGACATTTTTCCTTGGAGTGTAGGAGGCTTAGGGGTGATTTTATAGATGTCTATACAATAATGAGTGGAATAGATCCGCTAGATAGTCAACATCTGTTCCCGAAGGTAGGGGAGTCTAAAACTAGGGGTCATAGGTTTAAGGTGAGAGGGGAGAGATACAAAAGGGTCCACAGGTGCAATTTGTTCACACAGAGGGTGGTGAGTATCTGGAATGAGCTGCCAGAGGTAGTATTAGAAGCGAATACAATTTTGTCTTTTAAAAAACAGTTAGACAGTTACATGGATAAGATGGGTTTTGAGGGATATGGGCCAATTGTGGGCAATTGAGACTAACTTAGTGGTAAAAACTGGGCATCATGGACAAGTTGGGCTGAAAGGCCTGTTTCTATGCTGTAAACCTCTATGACTCTACGACTCGCTCTGCTGCTACAGTTGTTGGTAACTCTGGATTATAGTGCATTGGAATTTTTGGTGAAATTAGGCCATTTTGATCTTGCCGAAGGATTTTGATGGTCCGCATCGCAGCACCACTATTGATCTTGTCTCAACATCCTAGGGGGTTACCATTGACCAGAAACTCAACTGGACCAGTCAATTAAATACAGTGGCTACAAGAGCAGATCAGAGGCGAGGAATACTGTGGCAAGTAACACACTTCCTGACTCCCTAATTTTCCAGAATCTACAAGCCACAAATCAGAAGCATGATTGAATATTTTGCCTTTGCCTGGATGAGTGCAGCTCCAACAACACTCAAGAAGCTCAGCACCATCCAGGACAAAATAGCCCGCTTGATAAACATGCACTCCCTCCACCACTTACACACAGTAGCAGCAGTGAGCACCATCTCAAATACGCACTTTAGGAGCCTACCAAGGTTCCTTAGGCAGCACGTTCAAATCCATGACCATAACCATCTGGAAGGACAAGGGCAGCAGATACCTGGGAACACCACCACCTGAAAGTTCTCATCCAAGTCACTCACCATCCTGATTTGGATACTGGGTCGCTGGGTCAAAAACCTGAACAACATCCCTGACAGCACTGTGGATGTACCTGGACCACATGGACTGTAGCGGTTCAAGAAGATGGCTCACCACCACCTTCTCAAGGGCAATTAAGGGATGGGCAATGAATGCTGGCCTCGCCAGTGAAGCCCACATACCTTGAATAAATAGTAAAAACAGCTGTCATAACAGCTCATCGATTTCTGCCAGGTTTGGTGGGAGCTTATCTAACTTTATTAACCAGGCTGGAGAATCTTTGGAATTCTGTGATGTTTTTAGGCTTTGGCAACTCTCCAAAGACTTTTCTTTTGTGATTTGCAGTAAGTTCCACAGCTTGAAAAATGTGCCTGAAGAATTTGTTTCTGAATATAATAATGAAACGCTCATCAGCAAATCTTGTAAACAACCTCAACCGCAAGCATGATTTTCTGATGACTTCTGGTTCTGTATAATGTACAAGGGTTCACTCATTTATTTATCCTTAATCTTGCCAAGTGTTGGCCTGTTACTTTCCGTTTAGTCCCGCCTGGACCTTGCAGCTGGATGGAGGGTGGCTGCAAACACAATATTTTTGAACCACTTTTCCTCACCAGATAATATTGCGACACTTACCCCTGAATCTAGCTTGAATTCCATGGGGTGAACATAAACTTTTAATTTAAGTGCTCCAGCAATTATTTTCTGTTTTGTTAACTTCTCCGAGGAAGGTTATCTGTTTTCATAGAATCCAGTAAGAAGTTTAACAACACCAGGTTAAAGTCCAACAGGTTTATTTGGTAGCAAAAGCCACACAAGCTTTCGAGGCTCTAAGCCCCTTCTTCAGGTGAGTGGGAATTCTGTTCACAAACAGAACTTATAAAGACACAGACTCAATTTACATGAATAATGGTTGGAATGCGAATACTTACAACTAATCCAGTCTTTAAGAAACAAAACAATGGGAGTGGAGAGAGCATCAAGACAGGCTAAAAAGATGTGTATTGTCTCCAGACAAGACAGCCAGTGAAACTCTGCAGGTCCACGCAACTGTGGGAGTTACAAATAGTGTGACATAAACCCAATATCCCGGTTGAGGCCATCCTTGTGTGTGCGGAACTTGGCTATCAGTTTCTGCTCAGCGACTCTGCGCTGTCGTGTGTCGCGAAGGCCGCCTTGGAGAACGCTTACCCGAATATCAGAGGCCGAATGCCCGTGACCGCTGAAGTGCTCCCCAACAGGAAGAGAACAGTCTTGCCTGGTGATTGTCGAGCGGTGTTCATTCATCCGTTGTCGCAGCGTCTGCATAGTTTCCCCAATGTACCATGCCTCGGGACATCCTTTCTTGCAGCGTATCAGGTAGACAACGTTGGCCGAGTTGCAAGAGTATGTACCGTGTACCTGGTGGATGGTGTTCTCACGTGAGATGATGGCATCTGGGTCGATGATCCGGCACGTCTTGCAGAGGTTGCTGTGGCAGGGTTGTGTGGTGTCTTGGTCACTGTTCTCCTATAGTGCAGAAGGAGGCCATTCGGCCCATCGGGTCTGTACCGACTACGATCTCACCAGGCTCTCTCCCCATAATTCCACATATTTACCCTAGCTAGTCCCCCTGACACTAGGGTCAATTTAGCATGGCCAATCTACCTAACCCGCGCATCTTTGGACTGTGGGAGGAAACCGGAGCACCCGGAAGAAACCCACGCAGACACGGGGAGAATGTGCATACTCCACACAGACAGCGACCCAAGCCGGGAATCGAACCTGGGTCCCTGGTGCCCTGAGGGCGCAGTGCTAACCACTCTGTCACCGTGCCGCCCTCAAGCCTTTTCTCTGTGCCTGCTTCTCTTATTGTATATGAGTTAGCCGTGATATTTCCTCTTTCTCCCTCTGAGCTCCTTGTATTTTGGATTGGCAGACAATTTAAAAATGTCTTGACATAAGTTCCCCATGAACAATTGCTCTGTTTTGCTTCCCAAGCTCAGTTTGTTGCATTATTTGTATTTCCTTTGTGAGAATTAAATCTTCCCTCATTTGCAAGAGATCAGACAGAGTTGGATCTTATGTCCCAACTCTTATGCAATCCCTTATTAATTCATCTCTGAGGATCCTGTCAAAGCAATTCTCTGTGAATCTGTGCAGATAATTTATAAATGAATCCATGCATTCACTCAGTTTTTGTTTCCTCTCATTAAATTTTTCTCACTCAACTCTTTTGATCACAGAAGTGCACATCAAATGCTGTGAGGACTTCATCATATGAGATAAAAGCCTTGTTGATCCCTTGTCTCACTATTACATTATCTGCAATGGACCCTACTGCATAGAGTGAAGTACTGACCTGATCTTTTTGTTCCCTTTTGTGCAAATCAGAAGCTGTTCTGTGTCTGGAGAATATTTTTCTCAAATTCTCTCAGTTGCAAGCCCTAATTAGTTAAAAAGTTTCTGGCGGTGGGAAATCCCATGTTTGTTCTCAGCCCTGGATCTTTATCTACCTTGTAGGTTGTGGCCTGTAATCACTGCTCTCTGGACCCTGGGTCTTTGTGTCCGCTTGCATCTGCAGCACCCAAAATAATGAGGGGCACAGATCAGCTAGATAGTCAATATCGTTTCCCAAAGGTAGGGGAATCTAAAATTAGAGGGCATAGGTTTAAGGTGAGAGGTCATAATGAGATACAAAAGTGTCCAGAGGGGCAATTTTTTCACACAGAGGGTGGTGAGTGGCTGGAACAAGCTGCCAGAGGTAGTAGTAGAGGCGGCTACAATGTTGTCTTTTAAAAAGCATTTAGATAGTTACATGGGTAAGATGGATATCGAGGGATATGGGCCAAAAGTGGGTAATTGGGACTAGCTTAGGGGTTTAAGAAAAAAGGGCAGCATGGACAAGTTGGGCCGAAGGGTCTGCTTCCATGCTGCAAACCTCGATGACTCTATACTACTTCAGTCTCAGATGGATCTTCAATCTTTTTACTTCTGTTCTTACTCCAAGGATTTGCAGATCTTCCAGAGTTTTTGGAGTTTTTCTGGGTCTTTGCACTTTATCCGCTGCCGCCATATGTTAGAAACATAGAACATAGAAACATAGAAAAACTACAGCACAAAACTTCAGCCCACAAAGTTGTGCCGAACATGTCCCTACCTTAGCGATTACTAGGCTTACCTATAACCCTCTATCTTACTAAGTTCCATGTACTTATCTAAAAGTCTCTTAAAAGACCCTATCGAATCCGCCTCCACCACTGTTGCTGGCAGCCCATTCCACGCACCCACCACCCTCTGAGTGAAAAACTTACCCCTGACATCGCCTCTGTACCTACTCCCCTGCAACCGTTATTTAGAGTTTGGGATTTCAGTGGGGATTCTTTAGGTTTTGCCTGTTACTCAGAGAATGTTACCATAGACTGCAATTCATTAAAAAAAAGCATTCTTGTTTATTACAGATCTCTGTACATCTCAGTACTGAAGTACAGAAACTAGAACTAGGAGACATGGCCTCAAAAAAGGGGAAGCAGATTTAGGACTAAGTTGAGGAGGAACTTCTTCACCCAAAGGGTTGTGAGCCTGTAGAATTCCCTGCCCAGTGAAGCAGTTGAGGCTACCTCATTGAATGTTTTTTGGCAAGGATAGATAAATTTTTGAACAGGAAAGGAATTAAGGGTTATAAAGTAAAGTTTATTTATTAGTCACAAGTAAGGCTTACATTAACACTGCAGTGAAGTTACTGTGAAAACCCCCTAGTTGCTTACACTATGATGCCTGTTCAGGTCAATGCACCTAACCAGCACGTCTTTCAGACTGTGGGGGGGAATTCAGAGCACCTGGAGGAAACCCACGCAGACACGGGGAGAATGTGCAAACTCCACACAGACAGTGACCCAAGCTGGGAATCAAACCCAGGTTCCTGGCGCTGTGAGGCAACAGCGCTAACCACTGTGCCACCGTGCTGCCCCGATGGTGAGCGGGCAGGTAAATGGAGCTGAGTCCATGAAAAGATCAGCCACAATCTTATTGAATAGCGGAGCAAGCTCAAAGGGCCAGATGACCTACTCCTGCTCCTAGTTCTTATGTTCTTATGTTCAGTACTCTAAATGAAGTTATACTTCTGCCTGCCTCCAGATTTCAGATACTCAATTCATGTGACATTGCAACATAGTTACATCAACAGTTACATCAGTATCAGATACTGCTGATGTAAACCCTTTACTCTACAATGCCAATTTGAAGACAAGTATTGAACTTGCTGCGACATTTATAGCCAATGCTGAACAGAAGTGAAGCATGAATATTGCAAGTTGCTTCTGCAGCTGGGTTGATCCTTGTAATATCCAGTATATTACGGCCGGAATTCTCCGGCTGTTCACACCAGCGGGATCTTCTTGTTCCGTCCATGGCGCACCCCCGGCCGTGGGTTTCCCGGCGACACAGGGGTGGTTTTAATGGGAAATCCCATCGACAGCGGCGGGACCAGAAGATTCCACTGCCAGCGAATCTCATTCCACCTCCTGTCGTGAGAAACACGTTCCAGGGAGGCCAGAGAATCCCCCCCCCCCCCCCCCCCCCCCCCACCAGCATCTCTGTTAAAATCATCGGCAAGATCATTTTATTGTGTAAATTCATAGTGATTTGCTTAAAATCATTCTGATCTGATTGCAAATTCATTGGCGCGGATTTCTTCCCAATTCCCATCTTATTGTTGGGCAGTTGTGTGTAAATGGACTGGTGATAGTGTGAAGCAGGTTGCACTTTTCAAATATCATAATTCTCTCCCTGCTTTTACTCAGTCACATGTTTATCAGGATGAGTTACTTAGGACAGTTTATTTGATTGCAGGGGTATAGGTTCATAGCTCCTTGAAAGTGGAGTCACAGGTGGACAGAGTGGTGAAGAAGACATTCGGCATGCTTGGTTTCATTGGCCAGAACATTGAATACAGGAGTTGGGACGTCTTGTTGAAGTTGTACAGAACATTGGTAAGGCCACACGTGGAATACTGTGTACAGTTCTGGTCACCCTATTATAGAAAGGATATTATTAAGCTAGAAAGAGTGCAGAAAAGATTTACTAGGATGCTACCAGGACTTGATGGTTTGAGTTATATGGAGAGTCTGGATAGACTGGGACTTTTTTCCTTGGAACATAGGAGACTTAGGGGTGAACTTATAGAGGTCTATAAAATAATGTGGGGCATAGACCACTCAACATCTTTTCCCAAAGGTAGGGGAGTCTAAAACTAGAGGGCATAGGTTTAAGGTGAGGGGGAGAAACACAAAAGGGTCCAAAGGAGCAATTTTTTTCACACAGAGGGTGGTGAGTGTCTGGAACAAGCTGCCAGAGGTGGTAGTAGAGGCAGGTACAATTTTGTCTTTTAAAAAGCATTTAGACGGATACATGGATAAGATTGGTATAGAGGGATATGGGCCAAATGCAGGCAATTGGGAGTAGCTTAGTGGTTTAAAAATAAGGATGGCATGGACAAGTTGGGCTGAAGGGCCCATTTCCATGCTGTAAACCTCTATGACTTTATGCTATAAAACTGTTATTACCTTTTTTTTGGTATTTTTTGCTACTCACCCCAACTTTGCCAGCTGTTTAATGTCATTTATATGAGAAGCTACCAATTCTTCCTTCCTCCCTCACCTTGCTGACGAAGCATCTGGATTTTGAATAGAGATCCTCTCTGCCTTTGCATTTTGAAGCAGGGGTAAGAGAAACAATGGAGTAAGGTTAGATTTGTGAGGCTGCGATGTGGGGTATCAAAGTGTTTGGGTTCTGGCATTCCTACATTGATGTCATTAATCAGAAGTGCCTGTGGAAGCTTCACTAAAGAAAGAGTGCCTTCGTAGCCTTGTGCCACACGTTGTGCAGTGATCTGATGTCCATCTCCACCACAGGGATTAATGTACCGGTGACTTTTAGCATCATCTCTGCCTGCAACCCTTCATGTCATGGGGCCAATTCAATGAGGACAATTGTAATGTCAGCCAAAGGGCTGTGCACAAATGAACAAAGAAACTCAGATGCAAAGAAACCCAGAGCTTTCAGTTTCAATGTGACTACGAACATAACAGGACAAAGAAATCAGATTGAATGACAAGAATTTCCAAACTCCAGGCATCCACATGACTCCATGTACTCCTTTATCCATGGGTGGTTTCATGTCTGGAGAACAAAACACTACTCTTTTAATCTGCGACCATGACATCTGACGTCCATCATAGACCCCCACAGTGGACATGTTAAAAGCTGGGCTTCTGGGAGTCTGATACTTCTATTGATATTCTGAAGTACAATTTAAGGATCATGATGCTGTATAGCACAGTCCTTAGAAAGCATTCTTTCCAGATGTATCACAGCTTGGTATGGGCTCCTGCTCTGCCCAAGACCGCAAGGAACTACAAAAGGTCGTGAATGTAGCCCAATCCATCACGCAAACCAGCCTCCCATCCATTGACTCTGTTTACACTTCCTGCTGCCTTGGCAAAGCAGCCAGCATAATTAAGGACCCCATGCACCCCGGACATTCTCTCTTCCACCTTCGGGAATAAGATACAAAAGTCTGAGGTCATGTATCAACCGACTCAAGAACAGCTTCTTCCCTGCTGCCATCAGACTTTTGAATGGACTTACCTTGCATTAAGTTGATCTTTCTCTACACCTTAGCTATGATTGTAATGCTACATTCTTCACTCTCTTCTTTCCTTCTCTATGAATGGTATGTTTTGTCTGCAGAGTGCGCAAGAAACAATACTTTCCACTGTATGTTAATACATGTGAAATAATACATCAAATCAAATCAAAAATCCTGCCAATGCAGATACTTTTCCAATGGGCCCCCAGAGAACCAAAGACCTCCAAAGAAAACCACTAGTCAGGGTATAGGGGGGTGTGGTGTGGGGGGCTTCTCTTGACCACGATATCATAATATTGTGCAGAAAACTCCCAAGTGCATCTCCAAACCGCTGCCAACGCCACCGACACCAGAAAGGCAAACTCTTGTTCATATTCACCAATTTGCACAGTTCCCATTCATGCTATTCACTAATGCAACTTTCAGAAGTTGCCAGAATGTCTTTATAACTTTTGTGTAAAGTATCCACCTCCATCTCCTCTTTCAAGATCCTTCTTACAAAACATCTTTTAACCCAGCTTTTTGGTTACCCTCCTAAGGTCCATTCCTTTGGCTCAACCAATATCATTTCTTACCCCACATTGCTAAAACTACAGAAGGTTGTGAATGTAGCCCAATCCATCACGCAAACCAGCCTCCCATCCATTGACTCTGTCTACACTTCCCACTGCCTTGGCAAAGCAGCCAGCATAATTAAGTACCCCACGCACCCATGACATTCTCTCTTCCACCTTCTTCCATCGGGAGAAAGATACTAAAGTCTGAGGTCACATACCCCATGGAAGAAGGTGGAAGGGAGAATGTCTGGGGTGCGTGGGGTCCTTAACTATGCATTAAGTTGATCTTTCTCTACACCCTAGCTATGACTGTAACACTACATTCTGCACTCTCTCATTTCCTTCTCTATGAACGGTATGCTTTTTCTGCATAGCGCGCAAGAAACAATACTTTTCACTGTATGTTAACACATGTGACAATAATAAATCAAATAAAAATCAAATCAAGTCAAATCAAATCAAAAGATGATTTGGAACGTTTTTCTTTTTGAAGGTGTTTTTTGCTGACTGGGGGAGGGGGACATTTTTGACCACATAGGGGCAAAGAATGGAATCCTGCCATCCCAGAACAAAAACTTGATTTGATGGGACACTTTCTACTGAAGAGGGTGGGTTGAGTAGAAAGTTCCCCTGCATGATAACCACATCCATGGCAAAAATCTGTCCTGTAATCTTTGGGGGGTTTTTTTTGTAAATTAGTTGAAACTCATGTCCTCTGGTTGCTAACACAGCTGACGGGTCCCAGCAGGGTGGGGCTGGAAAATTTTGGCCAGTCTGGCCTAACATCTCAATATGCATATTTATATGGAAACAATAAATGTGCTATAGAGTTGTTATGTTGATAAAATAATCAAACAATAAGCAAAGCTGAGGAGTGATTTTGTGTATTGTTGAGAGTATTTGACATTGTTGGCTAGTGAATGATTGTAAATATTGGTTGAGTTAATGGGTAGTACGATGGCGCAGTGGTTAGCACTACTGCCTCACAGCGCCGGGGACCTGGGTTCAATTCTGGCCTCGGACGTGGGGTTTGCATGTTCTCCTCGTGTCTGCGTGGGTTTCCTCTGGGTGCTCTGGTTTCCTCCAAAGTTTATTTATTTATTAGTCGCAAGTAAGGCTTACATTAACACGGCAATGAAGTTACTGCGAAAATCCCCTAGTCACCACACTCCGGCGCCTGTTCAGCTACACTGAGGGAGATGTGCGGGTTAGGTTGATTGGCCGTGCTACATTGGCCCTGAGTGTCAGGGAAATTTGCAGTGTAACTATGTGAGGATATGGGGATAGGGCCTGGGTGGGATTGTTGTCAGTGCACGCATGATGGGCCGAATGACCTCTTTTTGCACTGTAGGGATTCTATGATTCTATGATACTACCTCCCTTCTATGACAAGCATGTGGAATATTAAAGTGTGCGTGCAAAGCATTTTCTACCAAAGTTAGAGCATGTGGCTCAAAAGAGCGTATTATTGCCACAACAATGGCTCGTCAGTGACTCAGGGAAAATTTAAAGCTTATTTATTAGTATCACAAGTAGCTTACATTAACACTGCAATGAAGTTACTGTGAAAATCCCCGAGTTCCTGGGTTCGATTCCCAGCTTAGGTCATTGTCTGTGTGGAGTTTGCACATTCTCCCTATGTCTGCAAGGGTTTTCTCCGGGTGCTCCGGTTTCCTCCCACAGTCCAAAGATGTGCTGGTTAGGTTGATTGGCCATGCTATGTTACCCCTTCGAGTCAGAGGGACTTGCAGGGTAAATACGTGGGGCTACGGGAATGAGTGGGATCATTGTCAGTGCAGGCTCGATGGGCCAAATGGCCTCCTTCTGCACTGTATGATCCTATGATCACACTGTTTGGACTTTCATTTGGCACCAGTATAACATGTCTAAATTAGTCAGATTGTGGTTCAGGTGATGGTATAATTGTTAATGCAAAAAAATATTAATTTTGTCTCTTTTGCCAAATATTCCAGCGCTCTACATTGACTATCGTGTCCAACTCACTCCTTCCCTTCATCTGGAAGAAACATGGCTAATGAACACATTGGAAAAATAATAGCTGCAGTATTAGTCTTAGTCCCCAAGGGTGCAATATTGCTCTAAGCCAGTATCCCTCTCTCAACCTTTTCACACATGATGGTGCATAGTTTATTTACTTATTTTATTTATTAGTCACAAGCTTAGATTAATGCTGCAATGAAGTTACCGTGAAATTCCCCTAGTCGCCACACTCTGGCACCCGTTCGGGTTAATGCACCTAACCAGCACGTCTTTCCGACTGTGGGAGGAAACCGGAGCACCGGGAGGAAACCCACGCAGACACAGGGAGAACGTGCAAACTTCACGCAGACAGTGACCCAAGCTGGGAATCGGACCCGGGTCCCTGGCGTTGTGAGGCAGCAATGCGAACCACTGTGCCACCGTGCCACCCACATAGGCCACGTAGGTCAGACCTTCATTTGTTTCTGCAGCTAATTATTCAGCTCGCCAGTCTGTCACCAGGGGCTTACACCTTGAGGGCCACTGCACCACATCAAGTATAGCCACCCTGCTCTTAGTCACTGCTGTGGAGATGCCGGCGTTGGACTGGGGTGAACACAGTAAGAAGTTTAACAACACCAGGTTAACGTCCAACAGGTTTATTTGGTAGCAAAAGCCACACAAGCACACACGAGGACGGCCTCAACCGGGATATTGGGTTCATGTCACACTATCTGTAACCCCCACAGTTGCCTGGACCTCCAGAGTCTCACTGGCTGTCTCATAGAACATAGAACATAGAAAGCCACAGCACAAACAGGCCCTTCGGCCCACAGGTTGCGCCGATCACATCCCCACCTCTAGGCCTATCTATAGCCCTCAATCCCATTAAATCCCATGTACTCATCCAGAAGTCTCTTAAAAGACCCCAACGAGTTTGCCTCCACCACCACCGACGTCAGCCGATTCCACTCACCCACCACCCTCTGAGTGAAAAACTTACCCCTGACATCTCCTCTGTACCTACCCCCCAGCACCTTAAACCTGTGTCCTCTCGTAGCAACCATTTCAGCCCTTGGAAATAGCCTCTGAGAGTCTACCCTATCCAGACCTCTCAACATCTTGTAAACCTCTATCAGGTCACCTCTCATCCTTCGTCTCTCCAGGGAGAAGAGACCAAGCTCCCTCAACCTATCCTCATAAGGCATGCCCCCCAATCCAGGCAACATCCTTGTAAATCTCCTCTGCACCCTTTCAATGGCTTCAACATCTTTCCTGTAATGAGGTGACCAGAACTGCGCGCAGTACTCCAAGTGGGGTCTAACCAGGGTCCTATAAAGCTGCAGCATTATCTCCCGACTCCTAAACTCAATCCCTCGATTAATGAAGGCCAGTACGCCGTACGCCTTCTTGACCGCATCCTCCACCTGCGAGGCCGATTTAAGAGTCCTATGGACCCGGACCCCAAGGTCCTTCTGATCCTCTACACTGCTAAGAATGGTACCCTTCATATTATATTGCTGCTTCATCCCATTGGATCTGCCAAAATGGATCACCACACACTTATCCGGGTTGAAGTCCATCTGCCACTTCTCCGCCCAGTCTTGCATTCTATCTATGTCTCGCTGCAACTTCTGACATCCCTCCAAACTATCCACAACACCACCTACCTTGGTGTCGTCAGCAAACTTACCAACCCATCCCTCCACTTCCTCATCCAGGTCATTTATGAAAATGACAAACAGCAAGGGTCCCAGAACAGATCCCTGGGGCACTCCACTGGTCACTGACCGCCATGCAGAGAAAGACCCCTCCACAGCCACTCTCTGCCTTCTGCAGGCAAGCCAGTTCTGGATCCACAAGGCAACAGCCCCTTGGATCCCATGCCCTCTCACTTTCTCAAGAAGTCTTGCATGGGGGACCTTATCGAACGCCTTGCTGAAGTCCATATAGACCACATCCACCGCTCTTCCTTCGTCAATGTGTTTGGTCACATTTTCAAAGAACTCAACCAGGCTCGTAAGGCACGACCTGCCCTTGACAAAGCCGTGCTGACTACTTTTGATCATACTAAACTTCTCTAGATGATCATAAATCCTGTCTCTCAGGATCCTCTCCATCAACTTACCAACCACTGAGGTTAGACTCACCGGTCGGTAATTTCCCGGGCTGTCCCTGTTCCCTTTCTTGAATATAGGGACCACATCTGCAATCCTCCAATCCTCCGGAACCTCTCCCGTCTCCATCGACGATGCAAAGATCATCGCCAAAGGCTCCGCAATCTCCTCCCTCGCCTCCCACAGTAACCTGGGGTACATCCCATCCGGTCCCGGCGACTTACCAACCTTGATGCCATTCAATAGTTCCAACACATCCTCTTTCTTTATGTCCACACGCTCGATCCTTTCTGTCCACCGCAAACCAGCAGTACAACCACCCAGATCCCTTTCCACCGTGAATACCGAGGTAAAGTATTCATTAAGCAGCTCCGCCATTTCTAACGGTTCCGCACAAACTTTTCCCCCTTCACCTTTTAAGGGTCCTATGCCTTCACATCTCATCCTTTTACTCTTGACATATTTGTAGAAAGCCTTGGGATTCTCCTTAATCTTACCCGCCAAGGCCTTCTCATGACCCCTTCTCGCTCTCCTAATTTCCTTCTTAAGCTCCTTCCTACATCCCGTATACTCCTCTAAATCCTTAACACCTCCTAGCTCTCTGAACCTTCTGTACGCCTCTCTTTTCTTATTCACCAGGTTCATCACAACCTTCGTGCACCACGGTTCCCGTACCCTACCAACACCCCCCTGTCTCATCGGAACGTTGTCATGCAGAGCTCCAGACAAACATTCCTTGAAAATCCTCCACTTTCCTTCGGTACTTTTCCCCAAGAATGCCTCCTTCCAATTTACCCGTCTAATTTCCTCCCTGATGACACTGTATTTCCCTTTACTCCAGAGAAACACTTTCCTAGCCTGCCTGATCCTATCTCTTTCCAATGCTATCGTGAAGGAGATAGAATTATGATCGCTATCCCCAAGATGCTCACCCACCGAGAGATCCTCCACCTGTCCAGGTTCATTAGCCAGCACCAGATCAAGTACAGCCTCTCCTCTAGTAGGCTTATCCACATACTGTGTCAGGAAACTCTCCTGGACACACCTAACAAACTCCTCTCCATCCAAACCCCTAGCCCTAGGGATATTCCAATCTATGTTTGGGAAATTAAAATCTCCCATCACGACAACTCTGTTATTCCTACATCTCTCCAGGATCTGTTTCCCCATCTGCTCCTCAACATCTCTGTTACTATTGGGCGGCCTATAGAAAACACCCAGCAACGTTACCGACCCCTTCCTGTTCCTAACCTCCACCCACAGAGACTCCGTCGTCAATCCCTCCACGGCGTCCACCTTCTCTACAGCCGTGACACTATCCCTGATCAACAGTGCCACTCCCCCCCCTCTCTTGCCTCCCTCCCTGTCCTTCCTGAAACATCTAAAACCCGGCACCTGAAGCACCCAGTCCTGTCCCTGAGACATCCAAGTCTCCATAATGGCCACCACATCACAATTCGAAGCAGCAATCCACGCTCTAAGCTCATCCACTTTATTCACTACACTCCTGGCATTAAAATAGACACATCTCAGACCTTCAGCCTGAGCACTTCCCTTCTCCATCACTCGTCTAACCTCCCTCTTACCCTGTTTACATTCCTTATCTATTTGCGAGCTAACCTCCTCACTCTCAGTCCCCTCATTTCGATTCCCTCCCCCCAACCTTTCTAGTTTAAAGTCTCTCCAGTAGCCTTAGCCAACCTTCCCGCCAGGATATTGGTCCCCCTGGGATTCAAGTGCCACCCGTCTTTTTTAAACAGGTCACACCTGCCCCAAAAGAGGTCCCAATGATCCAAGTACCCAAATCCTTGTCCCTTGCTCCAGTCCCTCAGCCACGCATTCATTCTCCACCGATTCCTGTTCTCACTCTCCCGCGGCACAGGCAGCAATCCCGAGATTACTACCTTTGCATTCCTCTTTCTCAGCTGTCTACCTAACTCCCTATATTCTCTTTTCATGACCCCTTCCCTCTTCCTACCTATGTCAGCAGTACCTATATGCATCACGACCTTCGGCTCCTCTCCCTCCCCCTTCAGGATTTCTGGGACTCGACCAGAGACATCCCAGACCCCTGCACCAGGGAGGCAAACCACCATCCGAGAGTCCCGTCTTTGTCCGCAAAAACGCCTATCTGACCCCCTCACCGTAGAGTCCCCAATTAGCACTACCCTCCTTTCCTTACCCTTTTGCACTACTGGGCCAGGCTCAGCTCCAGAGACACTGCCACCGCTGCTTCCCCCAGGTGGGCTGTCCACCCCAGTAGTACTCAGACAGGAGTACTTATTATTAAGGGGCACATCCACCGGGGTGCTCACCATCAACTGAGTTTTCTCCTTCCTCACTGTTACCCAGTTACCCTCCTCCCGTGGTCCCGGTGTGACCACCTGCCGATAGCTCCTGTCAATGACCTCCTCACTATCCCTAACCCGGCGAAGGTCCTCGAGCTGCAATTCCAGTTCCCTAACATGGTCCCTTAGGAACCGCAGCTCAACACACCCAGCACAGATATGGTCCTCCGGGAGGCTAGGAGCCTCCAGGACCTCCCACATCCTACATTGGGAACAACATACTGGCCTCACACTCATAATTGCCCCTTTAAACACACAGGGAAAAAAAAAGTGAACGAAAATTTTAAACTTACCTTTCCTCCTCCTGTTTTCTCCAAAGCCCTGCTCTCACTGGGTCTTTTTTTTTAGGTTAGAGGAGGAGGGAGGGTGGGATACTCTACAAGTGTAGAGTATCGGGATTCCTCTCTGTTCCAATTTATTGGGGAAAAAAAAATCTCTCTCCCAGACCTCCCTGCGCGACCACTTCCGGGTTTAGATATTTTTAAAGAAAAAACCCGCGAAAAAGTAAGTTAAAAATAACAGCGCTTACCCGCAGCACTCCTCTCGCGAATCTCTCCCTCTCTGCTGCACTTCCAAGACGCAATGATGTGTATTGCCTGGAGACAATACACATCTTTTTAGTCTGTCTTGATGCTCTCTCCACTCACGTTGTTTTGTTTCTAAAAGACTTGATTAGCTGTAAGTATTCGCATTCCAACCATTATTCATGTAAATTGAGTCTGTGTCTTTATATGCCCTGTTTGTGAACAGAATTCCCACTCACCTGAAGAAGGGGCTTGGAGCTCCGAAAGCTTGTGTGGCTTTTGCTACCAAATAAACCTGTTGGACTTTAACCTGGTGTTATTAAACTTCTTACTGTGCTTAGTCACTGCGACATACTAATCACTCTTGGAAAGTTATTCTGTCTAACTGTGCTGCAGTTGTGGGATATACACAAAGCTAATGATAAACTGTGACCAGATGTAACCACTGAAAGTGATCCAGTCATTTCCTTTTTAACTTTCAGTTGGTTCAAGTGAAGTGTGTGAGAGTTATACTTTGTAGACAAGTATTACATTCCTCACTTAGAGTTCTTTCCATGTTTGACTCGACAGGTGAGTTTGACTTTTAGTCTATTCTGTGGTGGATGGCACAAGCCAGAAAATGAGGAAAAAGTGTCCCCTCAATCATTCAATTTTGGCTCACTAAACCCAGAGGAGAATGGGCCTCCGTCAATTTCCTGAGTTTGATCTGTTTGGCTCTGATAAATCTATCCACGACAGAGGGTGGAATTGGAATTCACTTAAAAAATAAAAATCCGGAATTAAGAATCTACTGATGACCGTGAAACCGTTGTCGATTTTCGGAAAAACTCATCGGGTTCACTAATGTTCTTTAGGGAAGGAAATCTGCCATCCTTACTCGGTCTGGCCTACATGTGACTCCAGAGCCACAGCAATGTGGTTGACTCTCAACTGCCCTCGGGCAACTAGGGATGGGCAATAAATGCTGGCCAGCCAGCGATACCCATGTCTCATGAATGAGTAAAAAAAAATACAGTGGAATCATTTTCAGTGCTCACCATCTGAAAAATGGGTGCAGTGGTTATTATCCACAATATTAACAATATTATTAATTGGACGACTCTCATCAGCATTACAGATAATAGACAATTGAACGCAGGGGGGAACTTTGCTTTTTTCCTTCCCGACAGCTAAGATTTACACTTACGTTTCCAAAGTTATCATGGCCCAGCAATCCCTCCACCAGCAGCAACACCAGGGAACAAAATCCCACCCATCTGAGCCTGAAAACAGAGACTTTCCCCAAATTGGGGCAATGGAGACAGTCGCAAGTCTGTGATGCTGTCAGCACCTGCAAGGGCTCTGCAGTAGGGCCAACCCAGCGAGTGTGGACTGCAACAGGAGAGGAATGAATGGAAAGGGTTACATGGACAGCCTGACAATAGTATTCACACTCACTGTGTGCAGACACGACGAATTACCATATGCCAGACAGCACTAACACAGTCACACCCTATGTTAGATCTTTCCAAGGTTACAGCAACAATAAGAGAATCGATATCACTTATCAAGGCACCACAATGTCCAGAGGAGCCATTGGAAAAACCTCTGGAAAACTGATGAAATATCAGGGAGATGGGACAATTAACACAGCATCGAAATCGGTTTGACAAACACAATGCTTTGATATTGTAAGCAGGTAGACAGGATATGTCCAGAAAATGATTAAAGCTAAAGTACACAGGACAATGGACCAGCATAATGTGATTGAAACAGAACTTTAACAACTTTAAAGTAACAATCTGATGACCGAATCAAAATGTAGCTTTTTGTAATGTGAAACAGTATAAGAATATGTAAGAATCTATGATTAGCAGAGTAGCTCGGAAGCAAGCTGGAATTACAACCACGCGTTCTGCTCTCCCTCGTGCATGTTGAATAAAGTCATTTTTGTTGAAGTTCTACACTGTCTCTGAAGACTCAGTTTGTTCATTCCCTCCAACAGGCACTACTGCAGAAAGGTCATTAAGAATTGAAATGATGGGCAAGATTCTCTGGTGTCCCAACCATGTGTTTCCCGCTGGCAGGAGGTGTCACATTGTTTGCTCGCAGTGGGATTCTCTGGTCCCACCACTGTCAATGGAAATTCCCCACCAGCATCACCCTAACACTGGCGGGAAACCCACGGGCGGGGCAGGGTGCACTGCTGGTGGGACTGTAGAATTCCGCCAGCGTGAACGGCTGGAGAATTCCGGCTATGAATTCTATGACTGGAACTTTACCGACGTGCCCACCCCGATTCTGGGTGGGCAGGTGAGGCTCGGAGAACGGCATTCTCCACTGGCCTCGGGCGGAATCGTACGAACCTCGGGCAGACGTGCCGGTAAAATTCCGTCCTGTATCTCTCTCCACAGATACAGCTGGACCTGCTGAGCTTTTCCAGCATTCTCTGTTTATATTGCAGATTTCAAGCATCTGCAGCATTCTGATTTTATTTGAGTTTTGTGAGTGGGGTGGGTTTAAAAGTAAAACTTTGATTAAATCTGATCATTGCAGGGATGTTTTCATGCAAGGTTTGTGCTGTTATTTTATGCCGCATGTTGTAAAATTCAAATAAAATATTTGACAGATCAGTTTCAAATCATAAACGGTGCAGGCGTCGTTTAAAACAAAACAAGAAGTATTTAAAATTGATTTGTTGTAGTTCACAAATGTTGCAAATTAAGAAACATTTTCTGGAATATGTCTAATAAGAGAGACCTATTACTGAAGCTTTTCACCTCACACACATTGGAATAAATGCAAGAATGTCACATTTTAAACAGTCACAGCAATTTGGAATTCTTGTGGGGTTTGTCCTGATGAGTGCAAGATGAAAAACTTCAGCAATATGTTTCTCTTTTCCTAAAATATTCAAACATTTTCTTCCTCTGGGAAATCACGGCAAGTGTCCCTGATGGTTGCAGATTCAAATATTTCATTATTAAACATTTAATTGCTGTATTGGTTTGTAGGCACATTCTAGGATGAGTAGAAGCATAGAATCATAGAATCCCTACAGATAGAAGGAAGCCATTCGGCCCATCGAGTCTGTACTGACAACAATCCCACCCAGGCCCTATTCCCGCAATCCTCATTTACCCTGCTAATCCCCCTGACACTAGGGTCAATTTAGCATGGCCAATCAACCTAACCTGCACATCTTTGGACTGTGGGAGGAAACCGGAGCACCCGGAGGAAACCCACGCAGACACGGGGAGAATGTTCAAACTCCACACAAACAGTGACCCAAGTTGGGAGTTGAACCCAGGTCCCTGGTGCTGTGAGGCAGCAGTGCTAATCACTGTGCTACCATGCTGCCCATAACCTGTGGCAACCTGACAGGAATGTACATCAATGGCACCAGATAAATGTTCACACTTCTTCACCAAGGAATCTTCTGGAATTACCACCCAACTATTGACAAGGGATTATGTCTAAGTTTGACTTTTTGAACTGTCTTAAACTATCAACCTGTCAACCCCGGCTATAAACTACCGAGTGGCTCATTTTAACCTTTTCTTCCTAACTCACAGACTACAATCAGTAAGGATAGGCAACAACACCTCCTCCACGATCATTCTCTGGTGCCCCAAAAGGCTGTGTTTTCAGCCCCCTACTATACTCCTCATACTCTTTATACACCTATGACTGTGTGGCCAAATTCCCCTCCAATTCGATTTTCAAGTTTGCTGATGACACCACCGTAGTGGGTCGGATCTCAAACAATGACGAGATGGAGTACAGGAATGAGATAGAAAATCTGGTGAACTGATGCGGCAACAATAAGCTCTCCCTCAATGTCAACAAAACGAAGGAGATTGTCACCGAGTTCAGGAAGCGTAAAGGAGAACATGCCCCTGTCACATCAATGGGGACGAAATAGAAAGGGCCGAGAGCTTCAGGCTTTTAGGTGTCCAGATCACCAACAACCTGTCCTGGTCCCCCCATGCCGACACTATAATTAAGAAAGCCCACCAATGCCTCTACTTTCTCAGAAGATGAAAGAAATTTGGCATGTCAGCTGCGACTCTCACCAACTTTTACAGATGCACCATAGAAAGCATTCTTTCTGGTTGTATCACAGCTTGGTATGGCCCCTGCTCTGCCCAAGACCGCAAGGAACTACAAATATTCGTGAATGTAGCCCAATCCATCACACAAATCAGCCTCCCATCCATTGACTCCGTCTACACTTCCCACTACCTCGGCAAAGCAGCCAACATAATTAAGGACCTCACGCACCCCGGACATTCTCTCTTTCACCTCCTTCCTTCGGGAAAAAGATACAAAAGTCTGAGGTCACCGACCAACCGCCTCACGAATAGCTTCTTCCCTGCTGCTGTCAGATTTTTGAATGGACTTACCTTGCATTAAGTTGATCGTTCTCTACGCCCTAGCTATAACTATAACACTACATTCTGCCCTCTCTCCTTTCCTTCTCTATGAATGGTATGTTTTGTCTGTATAGCACGCAAGAAACAATACTTTTCACTGTATGTTAATACATGTGACAATGATAAATCAAATCAAATCATTTGGCCCATCGAGTCTGCTCCACCATTCAATCATGGCTGATATGATTTTCATCCCCATTCTCCTGCCTTCTCCCCGTGACCCTTGATCCCCTTATTGGTCAAGAACCTACCTGTCTCTCTCTTAAGGACACTCAATGACCCGGCCTCCACAGCCCTCTGTGGCAATGAGTTCCACAGATTCACCACCCTCTGGTTGAAGAAATTCCTCCTCATCTCAGTTTCAAAGGAGCGTCCCTTCACTCTGAGGTTGTGCCCTTGACTTCTAGTTTTTCCCACTCGTGGAAACATCCTCTCCATGTTCACTCTATCTAGGCCTCTCAGTATTCTGTAAGTTCCAATTAGATTGCCTCCTCATCTTCTGACATCCATTGAGTATAGACCCAGACTCCTCAACCGCTCCACGTATGCCCTGTCCCCAAAACCCCATATATTTACCATGGCTAATCCACCGAACATACTGCCTGATTTTTCATTCCATTGATAGAAGGATGGATCACCATCTTGCCGGATTACCAACCAGCTGGTCTTCCCCAGAAATCCTTCAAACCCAACTGTTTAAGAAGGAGAGGATGTTTCCACGAGTGAGAAAAACTAGAAGTCAAGGGCACAACCTTGTTGTGAGTCCAGAAGGGCAATTGTTTCACTCAGAGAGTCTGGAACGAACTGCCAGAGGTAGTAGTAGAGGCAGGTACAATTTTATCTTTTACAAAGCATTGAGATAGTTACATGGGTAAGATGGTTATAGAGAGATACGGGCCAAATGTGGGCAATTGGGACTAGTTCAGTGGTAAAAATTGGGCAGCATGGACAAGTTCTATGACTAATCTATGAAGCTGCAGAGATTGCTGAGAGAGATTCCTTTCAGTGAAAAGGAGAAGGTTTGGAGGGTTGGAAGAGAAGACAGTCTTAAAGCCATAATGCATTTGGTAGCCATAATGCATTTAAAGAGTGAATGCATTTATAAAGTGGTAATTTATAAAGTGGCAATTCATTTAATGCAGCAACCACAAGAAGGAACAGAGGGCAATGGGCAGGAAAATTGGAGAAAACCCCAGATATAGAGAAACTCTCAAAAAAGGCCCAGAAACAACGCAAGACCTCAAGACAATAAGACCTCAGGGTCGAGGCAACAAAAGAACCCCAAAAGGAGAGCAACAATGAAAGACCCCAGACCGAGGTCAATGAGAAATATGAAATGACCAAATGAAGGACAACGAGTAAATTGTAGAATGGAAACAAGTCAACACTTCACCAAAGACACACCCGACCAACAGTGAAACCAGAAAGAGTTTTATAGAGTCATAGAGGTTTTAGCTGAAGTTAAGACAAGTAGAAATGAAGATTCCATTTGCGAAATATAAGTGTCCAATAACAAAATGATGGATTCACCTCAGAAGAAACACAGAAATTAAAGACTTCAAAAGAAACTAGGAGCGATTGAACATGAAAAGGAATCAACAAAAAGACATTAAAGCTCCAGAGAAGACGTTGACACAAGTTGCAGAACTTGACAAAATTAAGTTCATAGAAACCTACAGCACAGAAAGAGGCCATTCGGCCCATCGAGTCTGCACCGACCACAATCCCATCCAGGCCCTACCCCCATATCCCACCTACTAATCCACGCATTTCAGGATACTAAGGGGAAAATTTAGCATGGCCAATCAACCTAACCCACACATCTTTGGACTGTGGGATGAAACCGGAGCATCCGGAGGAAACCCACGCAGACACGAGGAGAATGTGCAAACTCCACACAGACCAGTGACCCAAGCTGGGAATCGAACCCAGGTCCCTGGAGCTGTGAAGCAGCAGTGCTAACCACTGTGCTACCGTGCCACCCGATGGTTCAGTTGAAGAAGAACGTGATGAGACAATGTCATATGAGCTGAACTCCAAGAAAAAGCAACTAGAAAATAAGAACAAGGAGAATAAGAGCTTGAAGATGGAAGCTTGACGATGAGAAATTAACTGCAGAGTTAAAAACATTGAAATTGACAACAGAATCAGCAATTCAGAGAGAAACTGAAATTACATGCCAGAACAAGATTGCTGAATTGGTCACTCGAATGGAAATGCAGCAAGCTGTATGGAAGTGTTCTATGGAAGATGGTCACCCTATTATAGGAAGGATATCATTAAACTAGAAAGAGTGCAGAAGAGGTTTACGAGCATGCTACTGGGACTTGGTGGTTTGAGTTATAAGGAGAGGCTGGATAGACTGGGACTTTTTTCTCTGGAGCGTAGAAGGCTGAGGGGTGATCTTATCGAGGTCTATAAAATAATGAGGGGCACAGATCAGTTAGATAGTCAATATCTTTTACCAAAGGTAGGGGAGTCTAAAACTAGAGGGCATAGGTTTAGGGTGAGAGGGGAGAGATACAAAAGGGTCCAGAGGGGCAATTTTTTCACACAGAGAGTGGTGAGTGTCTGGAACAAGCTGCCAGAGGCAGTAGTAGAGGCGGGTGCAATTTTATCTTTTAAAAAGCATTTAGATAGTTACATGGGTACGATGGGTATAGAGGGATATGGGCCAAAATGCAGGCAATTGGGATTAGCTTAGGGATTTTTAAAAAAAGGGCGGCATGGACAAGTTGAGCCGAAGGGCTTGTTTCCATGCTGTAAATCTCTATGACTCTATAGTTGGAACTGTGCAGAGTTAAAGCCAATTAGTAAAAGTGTTTATGTTTGGACACATGCCCTTAAGTTCTCATTAATGAGCCATCAAGAAATATTTTTGAACCTGTAAGCACCGAAATACCTGATCAGCTTGTTATAAGCACAACTGATGTCTCCGCAGAAGCAAGTAGTTGTCTGTGCGAGAAGAGATGTTTGCTATTTACAGCTCCTGTTAATGTCGATCCAGTGGAAGCATCTCAGACGAGAGAATTACAGCTCTCTTCAAGAACCAGAAAAAACCCCTCAAACACTTGATTGATCATTGTCCAGTTTATTTGGTTAGAAGTTGGGCTTGAGTAACTTAGTTTTGAAGACTGTATCAAAGAGTTAAAGAGGGAGGGATGTGGCGATTGTCCCTTGAAGGACAACACAGCAGAAGAAGGTCACCTGGCTTGAGGGACCATTTGGGACTGAGAGTGGGTAATTGCCCCAGGAAGTGGTGTTCTAACTTGGGCAGAAGATATGTGGAATGTATGTAGTAGACATCCAGGCACTGGGGCAGCTGGTGGACAGCTCCAGGGCGGCTGGTGAAGCTGTGGGCAGTTTTTTCTTGTTAATAAAGACCCTTTGCATTCCTGACACAGTAATCCTTTTATCAATCAATTAGCAAAACCTCCATAAGATGCAATTACATTTCTTTGTTCTTCCTAAAATCAGCGAACCTCCGATAGCCGCGTTATAAAAGCAAAAATACCACAGTGGCTGGAAATCTGAAACGAATGGTAACCAGGGCTGAGGGAGTTAGCTCTTCCAGTGAGTTGGTGCAGACTCGATGGGCCGAATCGCCTGCTTCTGCACTGTCGGGATTCTATGGTTCTATGAATGTAGCAATCCCAAGCTTCAAGTGTGGGAGGAGTAATAAAGTGTGGCAGAGGTCTGGACCTTTGACAACATCTTCCAAACCTCTGACTTCTACCACCTCAAAGGATGAGGGCAGCAGATGCATGAGAACTCCACCACCCGCAATTTCCCATCTAAATCACGTACCATCCTGACTTGAAAATATATTGTCATTCCCTCACTGACATTGCGTCAAAGTGCTGGAACTCCCTGCCTAACTGCACTATGGGTGTACCTACAACACATGGACTGCAGCGGCTCAAGATGGCAGCTCACCACCACCTTCTCAAGGGTAATCATGGATGGCCAATGAAAAATGTCGGCTTATAACCAGTGACGGCCACAGCCCATGAAAGAATAAAAAAGACGCATGAACCGTAGCAGTTATGGAAAAGTGGGGAATTGTGAATATAGGGAAGATGGTGCAGGAGAGCAACCTGAGACAAAAGACTCTTATACAGAAGCTGCTAGCTGTTTGAAACACATTAGCCCAGAACTCTGGCATATACGGAGAGACTGAATTTCTGAAGGGGCACTCTTATGCTCTGGCTCAGGTTACTTAATGATTTTGATTTGATTTATTATTGTTACATGTAGTAACATACAGTGAAAAGTATTGTTTCTTGCGTGCTATACAGACAAAGCATACCGCTCATAGAGAAAGAAAGAAGAGAGTGCAGAATGTAGTGTTACAGTCATAGCTAGGGTGCAGAGAAAGATCAACTTAATGCAAGGTAAGTCCATTCAAAAGTCTGATGGTAGCAGGGAAGAAGCTGTTCTTGAGTCGGGTGGTATGTGACCTCAGACTTTTGTATCCTTTTCCTGACGGAAGAAGGTGGAAGAGAGAATGTCCGGGGTGCGTGGGGTCCTTAATTATGCTGGCTGCTTTGCCGAGGCAGCGGGAAGTATAGACAGAGTCAATGGATGGGAGGCTGGTTTGCGAAGACCCCACATTCTCAACCTTGCTCTGAGGCGTGATGATCCTCAGGTTAAATCACCACCAGTCCCCCCTTTGAGAGTGAGAGCAGCCAGTGGTCACCTGGACTTTATTTGATAATCACCTGGATTAATATTTGAATAGAAACAATGTGCAAGGAAAAGACAAGGGTAGGGGGGAATGGCACTAAATCATGATGCTCTTTGGACAGCAGGAGCAGACATGAGGGGCCAAATGGCCTCCATCTTGGAGCGGCATGGTGGCACAGTGGTTAGCACTGCTGCCTCACAGTGCCAGAGACCCAGGTTCAATTCCAGCCTCAGGTGACAGCCTGTGTGGAGTCTGCACGTTCCCCCTGTGTCTGCGTGGGTTTCCTCCAGGTGCTCCGGTTTCCTCCCACAGTCCAAAGATGTGCGGGATAGGTTGATTGGTCATGCTAAATTGACTCTTAGTGTCAGGGGGACGAGCAGGGTAAATATCTGGGGTTACGGGAATAGGGCGTGGATGGGATTATGGTCGATGCAGACTCGATGGGCTGAATGGCCTCCTTCTGCACCGTAGGGATTCTATCATGTTACTCTTGCCAGGAAAAACCTATTGAAAAAGTGACATGGACGCTATTTACACCTGGATTTTCACAGACCTTCTGCAGAGGACGGGCAGAAAATAAACCCTTGCAAAGCTCAGCTCCCTCGTGTTAAATATGGAGGGTAAATTTATTTCATTGGAAGGTCTGCAGGTGTTGAGTGAACCTCAGGCCAGCTGGCAGCTTCAGTTAGCCGAGTGCCAAAGCTATGGGCACATAATTGTACAACACTCTTCACTCATCATCATGGCTGTTACTCATCAACTGTAATGTGCTCAATGTCACGACTGACTATGGATGTGTGTAAAGACGCACTATCTCAGGGTTTATACAACCAAACTATGGAAAGAAGCACTTCGAAATGTACACGCTTTTAATTCAGTGAATATTTGTAGCACCATTGATACATTTCTGTATAAACTGCTGTCGCACATTTGCAAATTTTATTTATTTGCCACAAGTAGGCTGACATTAACACTGCAATGAAGTTACTGTGAAAATCCCCAAGTCGCCACACTCTGGCGCCTGTTCGGGTACACTGAGGGAGAATTTAGCATAGCCAACGCACCTAACCCGCACGTCATTTGGACTGTGGGAGGAAACCTGAACACCCGGAGGAAACCCACGCAGACACGGGGAGAATGTGCAAACTCCACACAGACAGTGACCCAAGCTGGGAATCGATCCCAGGTCCCTGGTGCTGTGAAGAAGTGCTAACCATGTTTGAGACACACGTCAGTGCATTCTTGAAATATAGTATGCATATGCCAGGGCCCCAGGTTCAATTCCGGCCTCGGGTCACTGTCTGTGTGGAGTTTGCACGTTCTCCCCGTGTCTGCGTGGGTTTCCTCCGGGTGCTCGGGTTTCCTCACACACTTCAAAGATGTGCGGGTTAGGTTGATTGGCCATGCTAAATTGACCCTTAGTATCAGAGGGATTAGCAGGATAAATACATGGGGTTACAGGAAATAGGGCCTGGGTGGGATTGTTGTTGGTTCAGGCTCGATGGGCCAAATGGCCTCCTTCAGCATTGTGGAGTTCCTATGGAATTACGAGGAAGCCACTTTTACTCAACCTCCCAAAATGATTTATTTAAGAATGTTTTCAGAAATTATAGTTTTATATCTGTCCTCCTTACAACTAATACTCTTTATTCAAGACTGCCCTGCACTGAGGCTATTTTCGCCAGTATGTAACATACATCTGGTGAACAGATGTTAAATTCTCCATGAGGTAGCATTTAGGTTGTGTGTAAACCACTAAGCACATCTGCATTTGAAAGATATTTTTCTCAATGTTTGGCTTTAGTCAAGGAACAGAGATTACGTGACATGAACACTGTCAAACATAGTTACATCAGTTTAGCCAGTGCCTTTAGTTTATATCGGAAAATGTACACTAATTAGTGGGAAAATAATTGGAACTTAGCAACAACAACTTGCCTTTATATAGTATCTTGAATGAGATAGAACATCCTAAGGCAATTCGCAGGGTCACATTTGGTACCCAGTGCTGCCCGTTTTTGAGCCAAGTTTCTAATATCACCACAACATCATATTCCCTCTTGAGTACCTGCCGCTTACCAACCATATTCATCACTCCATATATATTCACATACATGGGGCGGCACAGTGGCACAGTGGTTGGCACTGCTGCCTCACAGCTCCAGGGACCTGGGTTCGATTCCCAGATCGGGTCACTGTCTGTGTGGAGCTTGCACGTTCTCCCCGTGTCTGTGTGGGTTTCCTCCGGGTGCTCCGGTTTCCTCTCACAACCCAAAGATGTGCGGGTTAGGTGGACTGGCCATGCTAAATTGCATGGGATGCATAGGTTAGGGGGATTACTGGGGTTGCAGGGAAAGGGCCTAAGTGGGATTGTTGCTGGTGCAGGCTCGATGGGCCAAATGGCCTCGTTCTGCACTGTAGGGACTTTATGTGATATAAACCTAATTTAGATCATATTACATTCCCTCTTACTTTGACTCCACCTCTTTACTATTTCTTACTGGAGTGCTGTCTGCCTCTCCCTATTCTTTGTGCTCCTTGTATCTCCCTTCTAATGCTGCAGCCTGATGCCTCACTCATCAGGTTAGTTTCAACCCTTCTCCTAACCACTAGCTAATCATCCAGCGGGAACAGTGGTCCCAGCACTGTTGAGGTGCAAGCCCTTCGGTTCTGCTTCAGTCCAACTCCTTAAAAACTTGTCCTAAGTTCTAGGGAATCCGTCTCCTGCACCACATTCACCCCTATTGCTGTATCCAGTACTGTGTGGCACAGTGGACCATCTGGATGTCACTACCTTGCAGGTTCTCCTTGCTATTCTCTTTCCCAGCTCCCTAAAATCTGCCTGCAGGGCCTCATCCCTATTTCTGCCTCACTCATTGGCACCGACATGGACCAATTGCTGAAGATAAATGAATGTCTTCTGTATGAGATCATCTCCACTGGTGGGAGGAGTTCAGGGGCAAGGGGAAGAGTTCACAATGATCCTGCTCAGACCCCAGGTCATCTTCCAGCCTTTGACATCTCCCCAAATGGTCTGGGCGCTGCGTATGCAACCCCATTCCCCACAGTCTGGGCCCTGTCTGTGCAACCCCACTCCCCACAGTCTGGGCCCTGTCTGTGCAACCCCACTCCCCACAGTCTGGGCCCTGTCTGTGCAACCCCACTCCCCACACTGGCCCCTTCACCAACACTAAACCTTCCACACGCCACTGAACCCCTCCCTCACACTCACCTCCCCTTCCCATTCCGAGACCCTTACACTCACCTCCCCCGAGACCCTCACACTCACCTCCCCTCTCTATCCCGAAACCCTTACACTCACCTCCCCCGAGACCCTCACACTCACCTTCCCTGCCTATCCTGAGACCCTCACACTCACCTTCCCCGAGACCCTCACACTCACCTCCCTTCTCTACCCCGAGCCCCTTACACTCACCTCGTCTGAGACCCTCAAACTCACCTTCCCTCCCTATCCTGAGACCCTCACACTCACCTTCCCCTCTGCCCCAAGACCCTCACACTCACCTCCCCCGAGACCCTCACACTCACCTCCCTTCTCTACCCCGAGCCCCTTACACTCACCTCGTCTGAGACCCTCAAACTCACCTTCCCTCCCTATCCTGAGACCCTCACACTCACCTCCCCCTCTGCCCCAAGACTCTCACACTCACCTCCCCCGAGATCCTCACACTCACCCCACCACCTACCCCTGAGATCCTCACACTTGCCCGGTCCTGGACTCTTGGGTCTTAGACTGTGGGGGCTACTTGCAGTCTCAGTCCTGTCCACAGAAGCTTCTGGCACTGCAGAGACCAGGGACCTGCTGGCCTGTGAGATCAGGTACCAGGTCCTTGCGGTAATTTATATTCTGTTAATATCATCCTGGAACTGCCCTGACTATCTGATTCACACAGTTAATGCTTAATGTTTTACAGCAGGATTATTTTACCAGAGATGCATCCTGGATATTGCACAAATGAAGTTATATTGTTTGAATGATTACATGCAGGTGTACAAAGGTTTAGATACTCTCCTCTTACAGGTGAATTCAAACAAAGAATTTGCAAGTAGATAGTCCTCATCGTGTCAATTAATTACTTCCAAATGGTTACTGTTTTGAAGACAAATATAGCAATTAGTGCTCACCAATGTTTAGCAAGAGAAAATGAAATAAATAGCTAGAGATAGAAATGTTGGTTGTGACATTTATTCAGATATTGCCAAGGGATATTTTACATCTAGTTAAACAGACAATTTTTTTGTTATTCATTCGTGGGACATGGGCATCGCTGGCTGGCCGACATTTATTGCCCATCCTTAGTTGCCCGAGGGCAGTTGAGAGTCAACCACATTGCTGTGGCTCTGGAGTCACATGTAGGCCAGACTGGGTAAGGATGGTAGATTTCCTTCCCGAAAGGACATTAATGAACCAGGTAGATTTTTCCGACAATCGACAATAGTTTCATGGTCATCAATAGATCCTTAATTCCAGATTTTTAAAAATTGGATTCAAATTCCACCATCTGCCGTGGCGGGATTCGAACCCGGGTCCCCAGAACATTAACTGAGTTTTTGGATTAATACTCCAGCAATAATACCACTAGGCCATCATCTTCCCAAAGACAGGGAGGACCGCTGCTTAATGCTTTCTCCAAGAGGCCATATATCATTTGCTCATTGGTCCACCGAGCTAACAGCTAAGATAGAAACTGACAAAATTCGAACAGAATTAGACAGGGTGGATTCAGAAAGAAGGGGCGTGATCTTACCAGCCTTTCACACCACGCTGATGCTGCAGCGAGGTCAGAGAGTTTGGCGCCCAGACAATTCTCCATTCACTGCAGCGGGTAGGGAAAATCCTGCCGGCGTGAATGGCTGTAACATTCCAGGCGATGTTCCCGATGGTGGGGGAGTCCAGAACTAGGGATCATAGTTTGAGGATAAGGGGCAAACCTTTTTGGACTGAGGTGAGGAGAAATTTCTTCACCCAGAGGGTGGTGAATGTGTGGACTTCAATACCACAGAATGCAGTTGAGGCTAAAACGTTGTCTGATTTCAATAAGAAATTACATATAGCTCTTGGGGTTAAAGGGATATGGTGGGAAGGGGGATCAGGATATTGAATTTGTTGATCAGCTATGATCAAAATGAATAGCGGAGCAGGATCGAAGGGCTGAATGGCCTCCTCCTACTTCTAGTTTCTATGTTTCTAAGTTCTGGGATTGAGATGATTGACGTCCAAAAAGCCAGGTCTGACTCCAGCCAGTGGGGAACTTTCCCCCTATTCTCACTGAGTCACACTCTGTCAAATGCTGCCTTGATGCCTCCGGTCGTTACTATCAACACATCCCTGGAATTCAGCTCATCCATCTCTATTTAGACCAAGACTGTAATAAATTCTAGAGCTGAATGGCCCTGAGGGAACCTAAACTGAACATTAGTGAGGAGGTTATTGCTGAGTAAGTGCCGTTTAATAGTACAGTGGGTCACACCTTCTATCACTTTCCTGATGATTGAGAGAGATTAATGGAGCAGTAATTGGCTCGATTAGATTTGTTTTCCTTTCTATGGACAGAATGTACCTGGGCAATTTTACACATTCTTGGGTAGATTTGTTTTCTTATTGTAAGAACAATTTGAATATTTATTGATCAATGATTAAAATCACCGATCTGTTTCTATCAGCAATGACAAAGCTGATTTTGGTTTCAAAGCAAAAGGAATAGAGGTCAAATATGTTATGTTGGATGAACTGACATACTTTAACACTCCAGAGTGCAGAAATATCTCGCAAAGCAATGCAAAATAGTCTGCTAACTTGATTCTGTCGCCAGCTATACAGGACATTATTATTTTGAATATGAACGCGACTGAAATATAGTGTTGTGTAATAAGGCTGGATTAATTAGTAATGTCATGGTAAAAGAGCCACAGGGAAATAGTCATCATTGAATTTAAGTTTGAAACTCACACACACTCCAATCACAAGCAAGAATCTTAAACTTAAGGAAAGTCATTTCTCCCGGTATGAGGGGTGAACTGTCTAAGGTTGATTGGGTAAACATGCGATAAGTTATGGCATTAAATTAACAGTGGGAGACATAAAAAGAAACAATTCAAAAAATCATTAACAAACATACATTCTATTGAAAAGCCAAACTCAGCAAAACATGTCCAGACTCAAGAAGTTAAGGACAGTGTTGGATTAAAGAGGCATCTAATGTTGCAAAGACATGTGGTGAGTCTGAGGATTGGGAATGTGTAACAAAGATCCATAGAAAAGTTGATAAAAAGGAAGAAAGAGAATGACTCAAACGAGTCAGAAACATGAGAACAGATTGTAAGAGTTTTTATAAAGTTTATTTATTAGTCACAAGCATGCTTACATTATTTGATTTGATTTATTATTGTCACATGTATTAACATACAGTGAAAAGTATTGTTTCTTGCGCGCTATACAGAGCATACTGTTCATAGAGAAGGAAAGGAGAGAGTGCAGACTGTAGTGTTACAGTCATAGCTGGGGTGGAGAGAAAGATCAACATTATCACACAATGAAGCTACTGTGAAAATCTCCTAGTCGCCACATTCTTGTTCGGGTACACTGAGGGAGAATTTAGCATGGCCAATGCACCTAACCAGCACATCTTTTGGACTGTTGTTCTTGTTTAAAGAGTTCTAACAGGGTTTTTGGTCATATGGAAGATCAGAATTACTGCTGTACAGCCTCACTGACTGAAAGTCAAATTTCTCCATTATGGTAAAAAAAAATCAAATACATATAAATAATTTTGAAGTTTTCTATTACATTTTAGCTTCTACCTTTCTCCCATGTTTGCAGCTTAACCATTTATAACATTTTAAGTAAAAAGAAAAAGACATTCAGTGCATTTTATTTTCTAGTTTTCTGTCTATTAGGATACGTCAATGCGATTGGCTGCTAACCCTGCTTGACGACATCACTGCTGCTGGAGATCCAGAGACTAACTTGATTTGGCAGTAGATTCAAACCAACATCCAGAAAGAGGAAATTTTGGGCCTTTGTGGGCAATGGCTTCTGCAGCACTGACTGCAAAACTGACACTATAGTTAAGGAAGCCCACAAAGTCTTCTACTTTCTGAGAAGACGAAGGGAATTTAGTATATCAGCTACGACTCTCACCAACTTTTACAGATGCACCATAGAAAGCATTGTTTCTGGTTGCATCACAGCTTGGTATGGCTCCTGCTCTGCCCAAGACCGCAAGAAACTACAAAAGGTCTTGAATGTAGCCCAATCCATCATGCAAACCAGCCTCCCATCCATTGACTCTGTCTACACTTCCCGCTGCCTCAGCAAAACAGCCAGCATAATTAAGGACCCCACACACCCTGGATATTCTCTCTTCCACCTTCTTGCGTCGGGAAAACGATACAAAAGTCAGAGGTCATTTACTAACCGACTCAAGAACAGCTTCTTCCCTGCTGCTGTCAAACTTTTGAATGGACTTACCTTGCATTAAGTTGATCTTTCTCTACACCCTAGCTATGACTGTAACACTACATTCTGCACTCTCTCCTTTCCTTCTCTATGAATGGTATGCTTTGCCTGTACAGTGCGCAAGAAACAATACTTTTCACTATATGCTAATACATGTGACAATAATAAATCAAACAAAAATCTGGGCTAATAAAATAATTTTTGAAGTTTTTTTTATTCATTCGTGGGACGTGGGCATTGCTGGCTGGCCAGAATTTACTGTCCATCTCTAGTTGCCTGAGGGCAGTTGAGAGTCAACCACATTGCTGTGGCTTTGCAGTCACATGTAGGCCAGACCAGGTAAGGATGGCAAATTTCCTTCCCTAAAGGACATTTGTAAACCAAGTGGGTTTTTCTTGACAATTGATATTGGTTTCATGGTCAGCAGGAGATTCTTAATTCCAGATATTTGTTATTGAAATCAAATCCGACCACCTGCTATGACGGAATTCGAACCCGAGTCCCCAGAAAGTAGCTGAGTTTCTGGATAAATAGTCCAGCGATAATACCACTAGGCCATCACTACCCCTAGTTAATCATTTAATAGAGGAATTCTGCAGAGAGTTAAACTTAATGAGGTAAATGTGTATTTTAAGAATGTGATGATTGAAACTGGAAGGCTCCTAATTCCTGTTATGTTCATCGCATGTCTATTGTTTTTTTATTTGGAGTATATCTCATCTTTCAATATGCTTTTGATTCTTGCCTTTTTCCAAAATATTCCTGGACTTCAAATGTGTTTGTGTTACAGAAACGTGAGATTATTTATATTCCAAAACACTATCAGGCTTTGCCTTCATACTGTCATGTAAATACGATATATCATGGAATAAATTAATACATTCCTGGCCAGACAGACAGTATTTTGAAAATAATGTTTGATTGGAAAATGATGATAGTTAAACTTATTAATAGCTACTTTCATTAATCAATACCCAACTGTGTGGACTGCTGGTCATTTTTATTTCCAAATATGGCAGAGGAGTTTTGTATTAGCATGGAACCATCTACTTAAAAAATGTAGGCATGTCACAGACACATCAAGATGCCATACCGATGGTTGTCCATATATATTGAAAGCTAATGACTTGCGTTTTAACAAGGCAATGTTTGAGACAATACGAGGAGTGAGACTAAATAGAATTCCTTAGCTCTTCCACTGCACATTCCATTAAGATTCCACTTGTTGCAGTGTAATTCTTTCCAATACCAAGGTGTAAATGTGGGTGATGTCACACAGGAGGTTATCTCATTTAAAAGAATGTTACCCCAATGAGATCTTCTTGTTAACCTGCCAGGAGTTTGACCAAATAGCAAAACGGCAACAGCTGCTTGCTTTCAACCAGAAATAGTAGCCTGTGGCCCATTGAGACTGCTCCTTCATTCAGCCACATCATGGCTGATTTTTGGCTCCAATTCCACTTTCCTACCTGTTCCCCATGTCCTTGATTCCCAAGCGATCAAAAGTGAGCCTATCCCAGTCTTAAATAAATTCAATGATGAAGCATCCCAAACCCCCTGGGGTCGGGATTTCCAAAGATTCACAACACTTCGAGTGAAGCAATTTCTCTGCAACTTGATCCTAATTAATTAGCTTCTGAACCTGAGACTGTGCCCCTGTGTTTTAGTTCCCCGACCAACGGGAACAATCTCTCAGCCTCCGCATTATTAAAGCCTTACAAATCTTGTTTGTTTCATTGAGATTGCCTCTCACTCTCCTAAACTCCAGAGAATAGAAGCCCCATTTCCTCAGCTTCTCATCATTGACCACCCCATCCATCCCAGGGACCAATTCGGTGAACCTTCTCTGTACCGTCTCCAATACAAATATATTCCTTCTGTAATATAGAGACCAAAACTGCACACAGTATTCCAGATGTAGGGCGGAATTTTCCAGCCATGCTTATCCCAAACCTGGAAAATCCCGCCTGATGTCAACGGACCTTTGTATGGTCGCATCCCCCCCTCCTCCGCCACCCCCCCCCCCCCCCCCCCCCCTCCCCCCACACACGCTATAATTCCTGTGGCGGGCGGGACGGGAAAATTCTGCCGTAGCCTCATCAAAACCTTGTACAATTGTGACATGATTTCTCTATTCCTGTACTCCAATCCACTTACAATAAAGACCAACATGCCATTTGCTTTCTTAATTGCTTGTTGCACATGTATGACAACGTTCTGTGTTCCCTGTATGAAAATATCCAAGTCTGTTTGAAAATCAACATTTATAACTTCCACACCTTTTTAAAAAATATTGTTTTTCTGTTCATTTCCCACTTCTCCACATTAAACCCCATCTGCCTTCATGTCCATTCAATTTAACCCATCTATATCTGTTTTCAGCCTCTATGACTCCCCACAGCTTACCTTTGTGTGCTCAGCAGACTTAGATACGTTACTCTCCATCTCTTCCTCTGAGGCATTAAGATAGACAGTAAACAGCTGAGGCCGCAGCACTGATCCCTGCTGCACTCCACTGGCCACAGCCTACCAACTCAATAATGCCCCATTTATACCCACTCTCTTCCTCCTATCGAAAATCCTTTACCAATGCCAATATATCACACCTAACACCATTTTACTTCTTAACCTTTGTGTCGCATTGAATTCCTGTTGGAAATCCAGATATACTACATCTACTGGTTCCCCTCTCTCTGCACTACTGGCTATATCCTTAAAAAACGCTAATAAATTTAGAATCATAGAATCCCTACAGTGCAGAAGGAGGTAATTGAGCCCATTGAGCCTGCAGCGACAACAATCTTACTCAGGCCCTATCCCGATAACCCCACATATTTACCCTGCTAGTCTTCCTGACCCTAAGAGGCAATTTAGGTTGGCCATCCACCTAACCATCACATCTTTGGAGTGTGGGAGGAAAGCGGAGCACCCGGGGAAAACCCACTCAGACACTGGGAGAACGTGCAGAATCCGCACAGACAGTGACCCGAGGCTGGAATTGAACCCGGGTCCCTGGCGCTGTGAGGCTGCAGTGCTAGCCACTGAGTCACTGTGCCACCCCTAATTTGTCAAACAGGATTTTCTATTTGTAAAGCTATGTTGATATGTTCTAATCATAGTATACATTTCTAAGCAGCATTGGTAAGACTTGCTTAATGGTATATTCCAATGTTTTCCCGATGAATGACATTAAGCTAACTAGTCTGTCGTTCCTAGATTTCTTTCCCCCTCCTTTCTTGAAAAGGAATGTTACATTTCCCAGCTTCTGATCTGATGGAATCATTCCTGAATTTCAGGAATTTTGGAAATCACAGACAGCTGATCCACTATCACTGCCGCTATCTTGTTTAGAACTCCTGGTGGAGCTTCCCGGGATTTATTGGATTTTAGTCCTTTAGTTTATTCCAATGCTTTTTATTTCCTGCGGTTAATGCTTACCTTAATTGCTTCACTCCTTTTAGACCCACCATTACACTCTATTTCTCATAGGCAACTTGCAACAGGCACAAAATATTCGATCATTGCTTCTTCTGTGGAAACTGGACTGGCCACATAAGCACCGTGGCTACAAGAGCAGGTCAGAGACTAGGAGTTCTGCGGCGAGTAACTCACCTCCTGACACCCCTAAGCCTGTCCACCATCTACAAGGTACAAGTCAGGAGTGTGATGGAACACTCTCCACTTGCCTGGATGAGTGCAGCACCAACAACACTCAAGAAGCTCAACACCATCCAGGAACAAAGCAGCCCACTTAGTTGGCAACCCCTCCACAAACATCCACTCCCTCCACCATCGGCACGCAGTGTGTACTATCTACTGGATGCGTTAAAGGCACTCCCCAAAGGTTCCTTCAACAGCATCTTCTAAATCCATGACCTCTAACAGCAGCCGATGTATAGAAGCATCATTCACTGCAAGATCCCGCCAGCCGCACACCATCCTGAGTATGCATTGTGTCACTATTTATTCACTATCGCTGGGTCAAAATCCTGGAACTACCTCCTTAACAGCTCTGTGGGTGTACCTACGCCACATGGACTGCAGCAACTCAAGGAGGTAGCTCACCACCACCTTCTCAAGTGCAATTAGGGATGGGCAATAAATGCTGGGCCAGCCAGCGATGCTCATATCCCTCGGAAGAATTAATAAAAGACATCAGAACTGGGGTCCGATAAGTGACAGAATTTCAGTGAGCAGAGAGGCCAGAGAAACAGCCAGAGTCCAGCAAGAGGGACCATTAAAATGAGAAGAACTCATTGAATTGAGGTGCCAGACAAATGGTGAGAGGTCAGTGAGCAGACAAGACAGAAAAGAGGCGAGCTTTTGGCACAAGGACTCAGAAGAGTGGTGAAAGTTCAGCGAGATTTTCGCAAGAGTTCAGGGGGATTCCAGCGAGAGTTGAATGAGTAGAAACATTAGGCTGGGGACTGTCAGAGCTTGCACGTGGCAACAAAATCTGGGTGCGATATCGCAGGAAATTTGTAAATTTGCTGAGCATTGCTGCTTACTGACTTATTCTAAACCAGTGGAAACGTAAAAGTTTTCAGTTTATAAGTTTAAAGTTTAAAGTTTAAAGCTTATTTTATTAGTGTCTTAACATTAGGCTTACATTAACACTGCAATGAAGTTACTGTGAAAATCCCCTAGATAAAATGATAAAATATCACATATTAATTTGATTGGTACTTAATAAATGACAAGTGAATAGCTGGTGAGTCTTATCTTTTAACTTTAAGTTTGATTTAATTTTGATTTGATTTGATTTATTATTGTCACATGTATTAACGTACAGTGAAAAGTATTGTTTCTTGCGCACGACACAGACAAAACATACCGTTCATAGAGAAGGAAATGAGAGAGTGCTGAATGTAGTGTTACAGTCATAGCCAGGGTGTAGAGAGAGATCAACTTAATGCAAGGTAGGTCCATTCAAAAGTCTAACGGCAGCAAGGAAGAGGCTGCTCTTATTTATTCTTTTATTTATTCTTTACTACTCAGGTGTGTAAAGTATTAATGGAAATTATCAGTATTAGTAATGTATGGATGGCACAGTGGTTAGCACTGCTGCCTCACAGCGCCAGCATCTGGGTTCAATTCCTGGCTCGAGTCACTGTCTGTGCAGAGTCTGCACATTCTCCCCGTGTCTGCGTGGGTTTCCTCCGGGCGCTCCGGTTTCCTCCCACAGTCCAAAGATGTGCGGATCAGGTGCTTTGGCCATGCTAAATTGCCGCTTAGTGTCCAGGGATGAATAGGTTAGAGGGATTAGCGAGTTAAACATGTGGGGTTACGGGGATAAGGCCGAGGTGGGATTGTGGTCGGGTGCAGACTCGATGGGCTGAATGGCCTCTTTCTGCATTGTACGGTTTCTATGATTCGATGATCTATGATAGTAAGGTATGGGTGGCACAGTGGTTAGCGCTGCTGCCTCACAGCGCCAGCGATCCAGCTTGGGTCACTGTCTGTGCGGAGTCTGCACATTCTCCCCGTGCCCACGTGGGTTTTCTCCAGATGCTCCGGTTCTCTCCCACAATCCAAAAAATGTGGTTAGGTGGATTGGCCATGCTAAATTCTCCCTCAGTGTATCTGAACAGGCGCCGGAGTGTGGTGACCAGGGGATTTTCACAGTAACTTCATTGCGGTGTTAATGTAAACCTACTTGTGACGAATAAATAAACTTTAGGTCACACCTTGTGCGTGTGAGCTTGATGAATGGGTAATTGTGTCCTCAAAAGTGGAACAAAACCAGATAAATAAATCAGCAGCTTGAGCTGCGAGTTTTGCAACATGAGCAGCAGCTGATGTCCCGACAGTGAATCTGTGAGGTTCAGAGTTTTCTGGATAGCATGTTTATAGATGCAGTCTGGCACAGCTACATAGTACGTGTGACTACCAGGCAGTCAAAAGGGAGCCGGCAGGTAGTGAAGGAGCCCCCGACTGCATCCCGCTCCAGCCCGTATTCAATGCTGAACACTGATGAGGGGAACAGTTCATTGGGTTGGGGAGGGTTCTTGGCACCAGGGGTGGCTCAGTGTACAGGGGATTACGAGGAAGACCGGTGGAGCAATAGCAATTGGCGATTCGATAATCAAGACGCTCGATATTTCTGAAGCTGTAGTCATGAACAAAGAACAAAGAAAATTACAGCACAGGGACAGGCCCTTTGTCCCTCCAATCCTGCACCGACCATGCTGCCCGACTGAACTAAAACCCCCTACTCTTCCGGGAACCTTATATTTCTATTCCCATCCTATTCATGTATTTGTCCGGACGCCCCTTAAAGGTCACTATCGTCTCTGCTTCCACGACTTCCCCCGGCAGCGAGTTCCAAGCACCCATCAACCTCTGTGTAAAAAAACTTGCCTGGTACATCATGAATCCAGGATGTTGTGTGGCCCACCTCACGGCAGGATCATGGATGTCACTGCTCAGCTGCAGAGCACTCTGAAGGGGGAGAGTGAACAGCCAGCAGTCGTGGTCCACATTTGTACAAGCAGAAGAGGCTGAAACAGGGATATGGTCCTGCAGTCAGAATTTTACCAGTCAGGTAGGAAATTAGCATGCAAGACTTCAAAGGAAGTTATCTCCGGATTACTCCCAGTTCCATAGTTTGATTTTGATTTGATTTGATTTATTATTGTCACATGTATTAATATACAGTGAAAAGTATTGTTTCTTGCGTGCTATACAGACAGAACATACCGTTCATAGAGAAGGAAACAAGAGAGTGCAGAATGTAGTGTTCCAGTCATAGCTAGGGTGTAGAGAAAGATCAACTTAGTCCACTCAAAAGTCTGGCAGCAGCAGGAAAGAAGCTGTTCTTGAGTCGGTTGGTACATGACCTCAGACTTTTGTATCTTTTTCCTGAAGGAAGAAGGTGGAAGAGAGAATGTCCGGGGTGCGTGGGGTCCTTAATTATGCTGGCTGCTTCGTCAAGGCAGCGGGAAGTGTAGACAGAGTCAATGGATGGAAGGCCGGTTTGCGTGATGGATTGGGCTACATTCACGACCTTTTGTAGTTCCTTGCGGTCTTGGGCAGAGCAGGGGCCATACCAAGCTGTGATACAACCAGAAAGAATACTTTCTATGGTGCATCTGTAAATGTTAGTGAGAGTAGTTGCTGACATGCCAAATTTTCTTAGTCTTCTGAGAGAGTAGAGGCATTGGTGGGCTTTCTTAACTATAGTGTCAGCATGGGGGGACCAGGACAGGTTGTTGGTGATCTAGAGATCTAAAACCTTGAAGCTCTTGACCCTTTCTACATCGTCCCTGTTGATGTAGACAGGGGCATGTTCTCGTTTACGCTTCCTGAAGTTGATGACAATCTCCTTCGTTTTGTTGACATTGAGGGAGAGATTATTGTTGCTGCACCAGTTCACCAGATTCTCTATCTCATTCCTGTACTCTGTCTCACCAATGTGTAAAGACTTCAAAGATAACACCCCACTCTGAAACCAAACGGCTAAAGGTCACTCAATCGATTTTCCATGGATTCCTCCTTAGATTCCTCCTGATAAGTGTCACATGAGTGTTTCCACAGTCCACCCCAAAAAAGACATGCTTTAAAATCAACTTCCATCAGCTGTTTGCATTAAGAATCCATTCCAGTTTTTCCAACTATCCTGTCAGACAAATCTCCTGCTCCATTGTTTTTACAAGGAATCCAGCTCCAGATTTTCCACCCCTCCTTCCAGGCTTCCTTTGTTTTAAATGCTTTTGCACAAATTCTGAGATCCAGCCATCGATTTCCCCAATTATTTCAAATAAAGGCCTCAGAAACTGTAGTAAAAACTCACACATTGGACGAAAAATGGGATTAGGATAAATAGATGCTCGGTAGCTGGTGCAGACACAATGGACTGAAGGGCCTCTTTCTGTGCTGTAAAACTCTATGGGTGGGATTTTACGGCCTCGCTCGGGCGAGACTGGAAATTCCCGCGTGAGGTCAATGGAGATGTTAGACCCTCGCCCATGCTGATTCCGTGGTGGGCGAGGTGGTACAGTTCCAAGTTATGACGCTATATCTTCCAAGTGCTCATGAGCCAAGTACTTTGCAGCTTTATCTGTAACAAGAATTTTACAAGGCATAATAGTATATGACCTGTTCAACAACAGGGAGAAATCTCCCTAGCAACAGCAGTGGCCAGCAATTAAACGGCATTCAAATTATGTGATTTTCTCAGTAATGAGATTAGCAGGCATCTAGACAGAATCAGGTATAAATCATCCTATGAGCGGGAAACAGCTTATCTAGATGACTGAGAGATCAGCGGAGGTATATGCATGCTAATTTCTTGAATCCAGGAATTTGAGAGATACAGACAGCCAAATACACAGAATGAAGAATCAAAGAGGAAAAAAACGTATAACTGTCAACTTTCTCAGAAGCAGGCAGGGCAATTTACATCTAACAGCTGAGGGACTAGATTATTTCTAACAGGCTGAGAGGCCAGTGAACAACTCATAGCCAGGAGGTTAGGCCCACATCTAAGTCTTAGAATCAAGGCAGTACAGAAACCTTCATAAAGGTTTGGTCAGACCAGGAAAAGATATTTCCCCATTTTGATCCTCAGCCTTGTACTGTGTGGTAACTATAAGCTGTTGGATGTGATTCGGGAGGGGAGAATTCTTAACGAGTTCAGGGATTGTAGATATATATTAGAACAAGAGTTAATTTCTACATGGACTGTTCATGTGATTCATATACTTAATTGTTTGAGAATATTGTAATCCTGCAATGTATATTTGTCTTTGTGTTGATTTAATAAATAGTCTTTAATAATCGTCGCATGATGGCTGGACTGGTTACTCTCACTGAGATTTCTCATAACTCCTCACAACATTCCAAAAATAAAAATATACACTGCCACAAACCCATGTTTCAAGTTGGGATCCTGTCACAGATAACATCAGTGTGATTAGTGACACGGTCTTAAATGGACGACACCTTACTCTTGCCCTGGTCCCAGACTCTGCCACAAGGGGAAACAACCTCTCAGCATCTACCCTGTCCAGCCCCCTGAGGATCCTATATGTCTCAATAAGATCACCTCTCATTCTTTTAAACTCCAATGAGTGCAGGCCCAACTTATTTAACCTCTTCTCATAAGGAAATCCCCTCATACCCGGGATCAACATAGTCAATCTTCTCTGGATTGCCTCCAATGCTAGTATATCTTTCCTTAGATAAAAAAAAAGCAATTCACCGATATTGATAAGGATAATGGATATTGGAAACAATGGTGTTCGCTTATTTAATCAACATGTCATAGAAACATGGAAACATCGAAACTAGAAGCAGGAGTAGGCCATTCGGCCCTTCAAGCCTGATCTGCTATTCATTTTAATCATGGCTGATCATCAAATTCAATACCCTGATCCCGCCTTCCCCCATGTCGCTTGGTCCCTTTCTTCATGAATTCACACAACGGGCCTGATTTTACCATTGTGTCAGGTGCAAAAACATGGTAAAGTCGGGCGTGAGGCCATTAACGCGACTGCGCCCCCGTCCGCACAGATGCCCACTTTACCAAGGTCTGAAAATGGCCGCGATCCGGTTCGCGCCCAAAACGGGTGCAGCGGCGATTTAAATGCATTTGCATGTATTTAAATTGAATTAATGAACTGCCCGCCCAACTTTATCAGCATTTCCCCCTTTATCATCGTGTTCGCCCGTCCAGATTCGACGCGAAACAGACATGCTCAGCAAAAAAGTCTGTTTCGGTCGCTCCAGCTTCTGAAGAGGTAAGTTCAGAGCTTCCAACGGCTCTCTAACTCAGATCGGTAGCGGAGGGAGGAGGGAGTGGGTCATCTCATTCTCTGGTTGGGGGGGTGGGGCGGGAGAAGGGAGGCCCGATAATTTTCTGGTGTGGGGAGAGGAGGAGGTGGGTCAGATGTATCTCTGGTGGATGGGGGAGACGGAGGCCAGATTGTTGTCTAGTGGTGATGGTGGTGGTGGGGGGGGGGGAGGGGGGGGGGTTGGAGGTGGGGGGCGGGGAGGGTGGAGGTGGGCCCGATCATTCTCTGGTAGGGGGGAGGGAGGAGGAGGCAGGTCAGATGTATCTCTGGTTGGTGGGGGGGAGGGAGGAGGGAGGAGGGAGGCCCGATCGTTGTCTAGTCGGAGGGGGGGAGGCCCAAACATTTTCTTTGGGGGGTGTGGTGGATGGGGAGGGAGGCGGGGTAGACTCGATCATTCTCTGGTGGGGAGTTAATTCTATCGCACCACATTCCTAATTCTGATCATTCCTGTTATAAATGCCAATTAGATTATATTTCACTTGTCATGAATGTTGTTTTCCCCCCTACACCAGCAAGTTCAGAAGATGTGGAAATTATCTTATTACCATTTCCCAAATTATCTTCTAAACTTGGAAATGCAGCTCTTAGAATTTACTGCAAGTTGGCTGTTGCTGAACACAATTCCAAAGGTTGTTGAATCAAGCAACGGTTATTTGTGTATGTTTCATTACACAACTTCAGTAAAGGCCTCGATATGTACCTGGGTGGATTTTGCAAGTACAGGCAGCAGAAAGAAGGGATTCCACAGCTATAATAGTGCACGAGCACTTGATGAGTGAAACTGTCAAAGTACTCGGTTGTGAGTATATGAAATATACTGGGAGGAGGCCAGCTGGATCTCTGGTGGGGGAGAGGGGGGCAGGGGGTCTGCTGCCACTCTGCGGGTGAACAGTGGGGGGGAAAGGGGGCAGAGGGTTGCGATTGGTCTGGGTAGCGGGGGACTGTTTGGATAAGGGAGAAAGTTATGTTGTGGGGGTGATGTCTGTGGGGGCCATCGCTCCCGCTTTGTGCTCCCAGGCCGTTTTATCTGCTTTTTGTGGCTCGGGAGCGATGTGACAGCGGTGCGATTTTCAATTCTTTTTTCTTCATTGCGCATGCGCAGTTCAGAGCTCCGATTGTTTCGGGCGCGCTAAGCCCTGCCCACAATGCAATTTGGACTCACGATTTTTTTTTCAAGCTAAGTGCGTATGGGGGCGCCTGAGAACAGATTTTTAAGTCGGATCTGAATTGCGCCCAGATTCAGCACGTAGAATGAAGTTGGTAAAATCAGGCCCAACGTTTTGGCCTCAACTATTTTCTGTGGTAGTGAATTCCACACATTCACCACCCTCTGGGTGAAGAAAGTTTTCCTCACTCCAGTTCTCCCTGCTGACTTCTGAATGGACTTACCATATATGAAGTCTCTACACCCTGGCTATGGCTGTAACACTACTTCTCTATGAACGGCGTGTTTTGTCTGTATAGCGCGCAAGAAACAATACTTTTCACTGTATCCCAATACATGTTACAATAAAAATCAAATACTAAAAGTTTTACCCCCCACCCTTAGCATTCTCTCCCTTTTATTTCCCTTTAGAGACCTAAAATTTCACATGTTCAGCACTCTTCCGCTATCTCGACGAGCAGACCAGAGAATAAACAACGAGTGTGTTGCCATTCAAAAGTGAGAACTATTGCAATGTCCAGATGTTCACTTTCCAGTGCAGGTCACTGGTTAGCAATTAGAAGCCGGAACTTTGGCCTCTTTCTGCCATTCTTAGTCCAGCGGCAAAGACACAAATAGTACCAGTCCTCCAGTTAATTCATCACACATCACAGCCTGGGTCTTGTTGATGTGTGTGGCTTAGTGCCATGCAAAGCAGTAGACACACTCACCGAGCTATTAGTTCAGCATAAGAAAATGTCCTTGGTTTTGTCATTTGATGTGTGCTAAGTCCTATTGTTGGGTTTTGATGCATCACCACAAAATAGCATCAGTGTCACAATCTGTACCACATCTTATCATCTTCGTACCTGCTACCTATAAACTGGCACCTCAATCAAGGGTTGCTGGATGGTGATCAGTCGTAAAACTCTGCATGATTTCCCCCTTCTCTGATCCAGAGATTACTGAGGCAAGACCCACCACCATCATGGTTCAGATGACTCACCACAAGCTAGGTTCATGGGCGGCATGGTGACACAGTGGTTAGCACTGCTGTCTCACTGCGCCAGGGCCTAGGTTCAATTCCGGCCTTGGTTGACTGTCGTGTGTGGAGTCTGCACTTTTTCCCCGTGTCTGCGTGGGTTTCCTCCGGGTGTTCCAGTTTCCTCCCACAGTCCAAAGATGTGCGGGTTAGATTGACTGGCCATGCTAAATTGACCCTTAATATCTCAAGATATATAGGTTGGCTGGGTAAATACGTGGGGCTACGAGGTAAGCCTGGGTAAAAGTCCATGAAGACTTTATGGGCGGAATGGCCTCCTTCGGCACTGTAGGGATTCTATGATTCAATGGTTCAAGGTCTGGTGTTGTCCTGCCTGCTCTTTCTACCTCAAGTGCTCTCAAGCACTGTTGGCTCTCTTGATGAGCCAACAGGGACGCCACAAATGTTTTCAATGAAGGGATATATTTGGGAACAAATTTGGAAAGAAAATAGGGAAGGGGTTGCTGTCTAACCAACTGTTAACTGTTTCAGCTTGGGAGTGCGTAGAAAAGTCTATCGTAACTCAAATTTAAACGTTAAGGCCCAGACTAGTTAAAAAAGGAAAGGAAGTATTTTTTTTACATTGTTAGTATCTGTTAGCAATACAGAACTATAAAGTGACTACAATTGTAGAACACTGAGAAGATGCAGTGCACCAACAGTTAAACAAATTTTGTTTTGGAAGTTCTTTTCTGTCACTCGGCACTCCCACACAACTGTCAGCCAATTGGTGAAATGTTATTATACTTCACTTTAGATGTGGATTTTCAAAGACATGGTGACAAAACAAAGATTTGATTTCAAAAAGGCTTAACCACACCAATCACATAGTTCCCTGAAGAAGAGAAGGAAAATACATGCCTACGTTTTACACAAATACTTCTCAACTTTAAAAAATACACAAATAGTACAATTTTGAAAAGAATGCTTACTTGTGGCAGCACTGGGGCGAATGAACTTTACGAATCTTCACCAGGCCCGTACATGAGAGTAAAACCCTTCCTCCCAAGCTTAGTCTTTTCATACCATGCCTCAAATTGTTTTGTTCTCATTCGTGGGATGTGGCCATCGTTGTCTGGGCTAGTGTTTGTTGCGCATTCCATTTTGCCCTTGAACTGAGTGGCTTCCTCAGCCATTTCAGACAATGTTTAAGAGTCAACCGCATTGTTGTGGATTTGGAGTCACATGCAGGTCAGACCAGGTAAGATCGGCAGATTTTCTTCCCTAAAGGACATTAGTGAACCAGATGGGCTTTTCCAACAATCGACAATAGTTTCATGGTCATCAGTAGATTCTTAATTCCATATTGAACTGAAATTCCACCATCTGCCATGGCGGGATTCGAAACCGGGTCCCCAGAATATTAGCTGAGTTTCTGGATTAATTCGCGATAATACCACAAGTCCATCACCGCCCTTCCTTAGTAAAAGATAAAAAGTAAAGCCACCACTCTGGTGGTGATTTAACCTGAGGATTATCACACTTCAGGAGAGGGGCAAGGTTGAGAAGGCGGGGCCTTCATGAATAACCTCAGCTAGTGTGGGAATTGAACCTGTGTTGTTGGCATCACAAACCAGCTGTCTAGCCCAATTGAACTAACCAACTCCATTTAGTACCAATAGATCATGGGAAGCATTTCACTCTTAACTTAATACCTCCTCCAGTCTAATTGGGGTAAGTACATTGGCTTCTAAAAGAGAAAATGCTGGAAAATCTCAGCAGGTCTGGCAGCATCTGTGAGGAGAGAAAAGAGCTGATGTTTCGAGTCCAGGAGACCCTTTGTCAAAGCTAAAAGGCAGAGAAAGTGAGAGATATTTCTACTGCAGGGGGAGGGAATGAAAGATGAGTCATAGCCACAAAACCAAGGGGAAAGGCTACTAATGGCAGCCGATTTGATTTAATTTGATTTATTATTGTCACATGTATTAACATAGAGTGAAAAGTATTGTTTCTTGCGCGCTATACAGACAAAGCATACCGTTCATAGAGAATGAAAGGAGAGAGGGCAGAATGTAGTGTTACAATCATAGCTAGGGTGGAGAGAAAGATTAACTTAATGCAAGGTAGGTCCATTCAAAAGTCTGACAGCAGCAGGGAAGAAGCTGTTCTTGAGTCGTTTGTTCCTTAACTCAGACTTTTGTATCTTTTTCCCAGTGGAAGAACGTGGAAGAGAGAATGTCTGGGGTGCGTGAGGTCCTTAATGATGCTGGCTGCTTTGCCGAGGCAGCGGGAAGTGTAGACAGAGTCAATGGATGGGAGGCTGGTTTGCGTGATGGATTGGGCTACATTCACGATCTTTTGTGGTTCCTTGCGGTCTTGGGCAGAGCAGGAGCCATACCAAGCTGTGATACAACCAGAAAGAATGCTTTCTATGGTACATCTGTAAAAGTTGATAAAAGGTAGAGAGAATAGAAGGTGTGAATGGCCAAACAGCAGACGGTAAACTGTGACAGATGAAGATGTGGGGGGAGGAGGGAGCTGGGTGGGAGAGATGTAAAATTGAGAAAAAGAGGGAAAGGGGAAGTAAAGAAGGAGAAAAGGTAAGGAAAGGGGGATAAAATAGGGGGAAAGAGTGGGGGGGAAAGAAAAATAAAGAAAGATAATAAAGAAATAAAAGGTCGAGAACGGTTAAAAATTAAATAGAATGAAAACAAAGGGGTCGAGGTGGGGTAGAGCGAATCATCTGAAGTTGTTGAATTCGATGTTGAGACCGGAAGGCTGGAAAGTGCCAAGCCGGAAGATGAGATGCTGTTTCTCCAGTTTGCGTTGAGCTTCTCTGGAACATTGCAGCAGGCCAAGGACAGACATGTGGGCATGGGAGCAGGATCGTGTGTTAAAATGGCAGCAACCGGGAGGTCAGGGTCCTGATTGCTTTGCTGAGCACCTTCGGTCTGTGCGCAATCACCCAGTCTATGTTTGGTCTCTCCGATATAGAGACCACATTGGGAGCAGCGAATGCAATCGACCAAATTGAAAGAGATGCAAATGAAACACTGCTTAACCTGGAATGAGTGTTTTGGACCTTGGATGGTGAGCATATAATCGGTAAAGGGACAGGTGTTACACCTTCTGTGATTGCATGGGAAGGTGCCATGAGTGACAGGAGAGGTGTTGGGTATAGTAGAGAGTGGACTAGGTTATCCCAGAGGGAACGGTCTCTGCAGAATGCTGACAGAGGGAGTGAAGGGAAGATGTGTTTGGTGGTGGCATCACGCTGAAATTTGGCGAAAATGGCGGAGGATTATGCTTTGCCTGCGGAGGCTGGTGGGGTGAAATGTGAGAACAAGGGGGACTCTATCCTTGTTCTGGGAGGGAGGGGAGGGGGTGAGGGTCATGGCGCGGGAGATGGACTGCACGCTGTTGAGGACCTGTCAACAGCTGTAAGTGGGAAACCACGGGTGAGGAAGAAGGAGCACACATTAGAAGCACCACTTTGGAAAGTGGCAGCATCGGAACAAATACGATGGAGGTGAAGGAGTTGAGAGAAAGGGATGGAGTCCTTACAGGATGTAAGGTGTGAAGAGCTGGAGTTCGTATAGCTGTGGGAGTCAGTGGGCTGGTGATGGATATTGGTCGATAGTCTATTGCCGGAAATGGAGACAGAAAGGTCAAGGAAGGAAAGTGTCTGAGATGGACCAGGTGAAGGCGATGGACGGGTGGAAACTAGAAGCGAAGATGATGAATTTTTCCAGGTCCGGACAAGAGCATGAAGCAGCACCAAAATAATCATCGATGTACCGGTAAAGGAGTTGTGGGAGGGAACCTGTGTTAGCCTGGAACAAGGAACGTTCCATATGCCCCCATAAAAAGACAAGCGTAGCTAGGACCCATTGCTACTTCTTTGTTTTGGAGAAAGTGGGATGAGTTAAAGGAGAGGTTGTTGAGAGATAGAATGAGTTTAGCCAGGCGGAGGAGAGCAGTGGTGGATGGGAACTGTTCAGGCCTTTTTTCAAGAATTGTTATTTCAAGAATTTGTTACATTTGCTTGCTTTTGATTTGATTTGATTTATTATTGTCGTATGTATTACCACACTGTGAAAAATAGTGTTTCTTGCGCGCTATACAGACAAAGCATATCGTTCATAGAGAAGGAAAGGAGAGAGTGCAGAATGTAGTGTTACAGTCAGAGCTAGGGTGTAGAGAAAGATCAACTTAATGCAAGGTAAGTCCATTCAAAAGTCTGACAGCAGCAGGGAAGAAGCTATTCTTGAGTCGGTTGGTACGTGACCTCAGACTTTTGTATCTTTTTCCCAACAGAAGAAGGTGGAAGAGAGAATGTCCGGGGTGCGTGGGATCCTTAATTATGCTGGCTGCTTTGCCGAGACAGTGGGAAGTATAGACAGAGTCAATGGATGGGAGGCTGGTTTGCGTGATGGACTGGGCTACATTCACAGCCTTTTGTATTTCCTTGCGGTCTTGGGCAGAGTAGGAGCCATACCAAACTGTGATACAACCAGAAAGAATGCTTTCTATGGTGCATCTATAAAAGTTGGCGAGAGTCATAGCTGAAATGTCAAATTTCCTTAGTCTTCTGAGAAAGTAGAGGCACTGGTGGGCTTTCTTAACTATAGTGTTGGCAAGGGGGGACCAGGCAGGTTGTTGGTGATCTGGACACCTAGAAACGTGAGGTTTTCAACCATTTTTACTTTGTCCCCGTTAATATAGACAGAGGCATGTTCTCCACCACACTTCCTGAAGTCGATGACAATCTCCTTTGTTTTGTTGACATTGAGGGAGAGATTATTGTTGCCGTACCAGTTCACCAGATTCTCTATCTCATTCCTGTACTCAGCCTCGTCATTGTTTGAGGTCCGACCCACCACGGTGGTGTCGTCAGCAAACTTGAAAATTGAGTCGGAGGGGAATTTGGCCGCACAGTCATAGGTGTATAAGGAGTATAGTAGGGGGCTGAAAACACAGCCTTGTTGGGCACCGGTGTTGAGGATGATCATGGAGGAGGTGTTGTTGCCTATCCCTTAGTGATTGTTGTCTGTGGAAGTTCAGGATCCAGTGGCAGAGGGAGGTGCCTGGGCCCAGGCTATGGAGTTTGGAAATGAGTTTCATGGGAATAATGATGTTGAAGGCTGAGCTGTAGTCAATAAATAGGAGTCTAACATAGGTGTCTTTGTTATCTAGGTGTTCCAGGGTTGAGTGCAGGGCCAGGGAGGTGGCATCTGCTCTGGACCTGTTGCGGCGGTAGGCAAACTGTAGTGTATCCAGGTAATCCGGGAGGCTGGAATTGATTTGTGCCATGACTAGTCTTTCGAGCGCTTCATAATGATGGCTGTCTCACTTTCTGTTGACCTTGTATGATGGGCTTGCGACTTCTGCCCATTTTCCTGCCACCTTTCCTGCACTCAAATGCGAGGCAGGTCAGATGTGAAAGCAATATGTGCCTCACCATGGTAAAGTACCACTGCGGGGTGCTCTCTTGGGATTTCAACAATTGCGTCTGCAACTCCATGTATTGAATGGGCACGACAAACAAGTGTTGTGGGTATTCTTCTCCTTTTATAAGACATGTCCATTGTGAGGTGGTTCCTCAGTGTGCAGGGAAATTGAAATAATTCTCTTCTGTACTCAGAGAAAAATAGGATTCAAAAGCTTACATGGTCATTGGAAAGTTGCAAGATCAGAAAATGATTTAAATTATTAACTGCATTGTCGGGAAATGTGTCGGGCCCAGACAACTGCTTTCTCACTAATCCAAGTAACTATTCTGTTCCCTACCTTCTGTAATCCTGACTGTCATTCTCATAGGGTCTGTAAAGATGAGCAAGAAGGTAAATGAAGAAACATAGAATTAAACAGAATAGTTAATTGAATGAGTAAGAAAGCTGCTGTCTGGGCCCTACACGTTCCCCGATTAAACTTAAAATAATCCTTACTAATTTAGAGAACATCTTCTTAACCAGGCTGAAAAATGTTAGTCTATTAACACTCAATATGGAATTCTATTTACAGATTATAAACAGATGTGTGAAATTAAACTATTCTGTTCCCTATTTTCTGTAATTCTGATTGTAATTTTCATCGGGTCTGTGGACTGTTTATTCATTAAAAATGAGCAAGAAGCTAAGTGCAAAAACACAGAATCGACAGATCACTGGTATTTGTCATTTTAAACCTGCATCAATGTGAGAACAGCTTCCCGAGTAGCCAATAAACTAGTAACACAACAATTCTGCTCTTGTAAATATATGCCACCCACATAGATCAAGCGGTATCTGTAATATACCTACTGCGTCGATTTCACCACTTATTAAATATTCAACACTCTAACAAAATAAGCACATTAATAAACTTCCATGCTTTACACAGCACAGCATCTAGTCTTTCCAAGAATTACATTAGCAAGGGAAGGGAGAAAAGAGCTTGCATTCAGAGATGGCTACCGTCAATGCCCCCACATTCCCAGCAAGCTGCATGTTCAAAGACACCACAGATTTCAAACTTACACTGCAGTGTAATTAGCCCTATCTACGACCCATGATTCTTTTGACTACAGCTGCTGGCTGTGAACGCGGGAATTAATGAATTGACCCTTTAATGCTTTAGCAAGTCTGAGAAGTGTCTCAAAGAACTTCATGTGCAATGAGTTACTTTGAAATGCAGTCACTTTTATATATGAAAAGATTCCCTTGGAATCAAAGAATTTGAAGAGTGAAATTTGCAGTGGGATCTTTAGCATCCACAAGCAGGTAGATGGGTAAAACTTAATTATAGACTTTTACGCGTCTGCTTATAATCTGTAAATAGAATTCTATATTGAGTATAAATAGACTAACATTCTTCAGCCTGGTTAATGGAATAATTTTTCAGAGGCAGAAGTCCCTTCACCAAAATCCCTTCATTTACAATCCCAACAGCAGTACACAGAGCGCTATCAGAGGAACTGACACTCCCAGTTAAATACAAGGAAAAGACTCCCTGATTGGCCCATCAGTTGACTCCATACTCAGGAAGTTCATATTCCAATAGGCCAACCTCAATGGCCTGATTGAAATCGTTACAGTTAAGAAGATGTAACCTAAATTATTAAAGATTTGTTAAGTAAGATTGTAGAAAGGATGGTGCACTGAAAGAGATAGAATAACCAATATTAGGTGTCAGGGTAAATACAAGGCAGTAATTTTTGAGGGGTCAGCTTGGTAGCTCTCTTGTTTCTGAGTCTGAAGGTTTGGGGTTTAAGTCTCACTCCAATGATTTAAGCACAAAAATCTGACTCTGGGAGAGCGCTGCACTGGTGGTTGAGATGTTACTGAGGTCTCATCTGCCCCCTCAGGCCAACATAAAACATCCCAGAATCAATGTATATAACTCTGGAAAGGAATTTAACCCTGAAAACTGTGAGGTGATACGCTTTAGAAGGAGTAATTTGACAAGGAAGTATTTAATGAAAGGCACATCACTAAGAAGTTCTGTGGAACAAAGGGACCTTGGCGCGTTTGTCCATAGATCTCCGAAGACAGAAGGCATAATATTTGGGTGGTGGAAAAGGCATATGGGATACTTGCCTTTATCAATCAAGGCTATGGGTCAGCTTCTGGTAAATGGGATTAGGGGGTAGTCAGATTGGTGCAGGCTCGATGGGCTGAAGGGCCTCCTCCACACTGTATGATCCAATGATTCTATGTAAAGCAAAATACTGCAGGTGCTGGAAGTCTGGAATAAAAACAGAAAAATGCTGGAAAGACTCAGCAGGTCTGGCAGCATCTGTGGAGCAAGAAACAGAGTTAACATCAACTCTCTGAACTAAAGTCATAAAGACATGAAGTGTGGGCCAGAATTCTCTGGCCATTCGTGCCCGTCACTGCTGCAAGCAAGGATGGAGAATTTGGCGCTCAGCCAAATCTCCATTCACTGCAACAGGACCAGAAAATCCCATTGAAATGAACGGCTGGAAGATTCCAGCCATTAACTCTGTTTCTCTCTCCACAGATTCTGTCAGACCTGCTGAGTTTATAGAATCATCTATTCCTACAGTGCAGAAGGAGGCCATTCGGCCCATCAAGTCTGCACAATCCAACCCAGGGCCTTCCCTCATAGCCCCACATATATACCCTAGCTAGCGCCCCTGACACTAAGGGGCAATTTAGCATGGCCAATCCACCTAACCTGCACATCTTTGGACTGTGGGAGGAAACTGGAGCACCCGGAGGAAACCCATGCAGACACGGGGAGAACATGCAAACTCCACACAGACAGTGACTCAAGCCAGGAATCGAACCCGGGTCCCTGGCGCTATGACGCAGCAGGGCTAACCACTGTGCCACCGTGCTGTCCCAGCACTTTCTGTATTTATTGTGTCGAAGATCCAACATTCTATCTGACAGAGGGCCAGTGGAGTTGGTGCCCTGGCTAACATTTATCCCTCAATCAATATCACCAAGAAACAGATTATGTGGTACCATTGTGGCCTGTGTGAGGTTCACATTGCTGTGTGTCTTACTTTACAACAGTGACTACACGTCCAAAGTACTTCATTGAATATAAAGTGCTTTGGAATATCCTGTGACTGGGAAAATAAATCATTTTCAGAAACTTTGCAAAGTGATCAAGACTGTCACAGATATCATGGAAACAGTAAGTTGATCTGAACACAAATTGAACAATTTTAAAACACACCGGGGAGAAACCAGGAAAGAACGCTTCGATATGAAGCCACATGAAGCTGGAAAGATAATCGGGAGATTTAAAAAAGGTTCCTGGAAAAGTAGGAAACCCTAAAGAAAAATGGAAAATTCTGAGAACACTGCACATTCTCGTTGGCACCTGAAAAGAGAAAATCTAGATCAAAGCGATGGATCAGAGTCCTGCTGGGGGAAATCCTCTGTATCTACAGACAGCTCAAAAGAAAGGAAATAAATGATGAACATTTGAAGTTGCAAAGGTCCATGCTCAGATCAGAGACTGACGGGTGTCCAACTCTGTTCCTGAGGATGGGTTGAATTTGATTGGTCTGGACTAGTAATGCAGAGGCCCAGGCTAATGTTCTGGGGACAGAGGCTCAAATCTCACCATGGCAGCTGTTAGGATGTAAATTCAATTAATAACTGGGGAATTTAAGTGGTTAGCACTGCTGCCTCACAGCGCCAAGGACCCGGGTTCAATCCCGGCCTCGGGTCACTGTCTGTGTGGAATTTACACGTTCTCCCCATGTCTGCGTGGGTTTCCTCCGAGTGCTCCGGTTTCCTCCCACAGTCCAAAGATGTACAGGTTGGGTGGATTGGCCATGCTAAATTGCCCCTTAGTGTCAGGGGGACTAGTAGGGTAAATACTTGGGGTTACAGGAATAGGGCCTGGGTGGAATTGTTGTCAGTGCAGGCTTGATAGGTTGAATGGCCTCCTTCTGCACTGTAGGGATTCTGAACTTAAAGTAAAGATTATTCATTAGTCATAAGTAAGACTTACATTAACACTGCATTGAAGTTACTGTGAAATTCCCGTAGTCACCTCACTCAGGCACCTGTTCGGGTCAATGCGCCTAACCAGCATGTCTTTCAGACTGTGGGAGGAAATCGGAGCACCCAGAGGAAACCCACGCAGACACGGGGAGAACGTACCAACTCCACACAGACAGTGGCCCAAGCTGGGAATCAAACTCGGGTCCCTGGCGCTGTGAGGCAGCAGTGGATTTTATGATAAAGCTGGTCTCAGTATTGGTAACGAATGATACTAATCATCTGTTCTTATTTATTTGACGAGTGCAAATTCCCGAAGCCAATCAATTTCCTCTGGTCCTGCTGTGCTGAGTGTGGATAGGCCCCTGCTGATTCTGATATGTAAACTCACCTGGTTCAGTAATATCTTCCAGGGAAGGAGACCTTTCATCCTTAGCAGTCTAACCAACGGTAATGTGATTGAATCTTAATTGCCCTCTGAAATGCCCTCACAAGCTGTTCAGTTCAAGGGCAATTAGGGATGGGCAACATCTGTTGGCCTTGCCAGCGATGCCCACACCCCTTGAATGAATAAAAAAATAAATATAGTTTTTTGGTGCATGCACTAATGGTGAAACCAAACCTTTCTCTTCAGACCTCAGAGGACCAGCTAAATTTGTATTTCTGGGCTGCCAGACAACTGAAGAATTATTTACCTGTTTCTATGTTAGAATTCTTTCTAGATTTGCTGGTGAGTATGTTGGATCCATTTGATTGAAGAGTTTTCAAGGAAACTATTTGCCACAAAGGAATAAGTGCCCCTGCAGATTTGTATATGCTCGGCTGATCCAGTCATGGTGACCATAAGACCATAAGATGTAGGAGCAGAATTAGGCCACTCGGCCCATCGAGTCTGCTCCGCCATTCAATCATGGCTGATATTTTTCTCATCCCCATTCTCTTGCCTTTTCCCCATAACCCCTGATCCCTTTATTAATCAAGAACCTATCTATCTCTGTCTTAAAGACACTTAATGACCTGGCTTTCACAGCCTTCTGCAGCAAAGAGTTCCACAGATTCATCACTCTCTGGCTGAAGAAATTCCTCCTCATCTCTGTGATAAAGGATCGTCCCTTTAGCCTGAGGTTGTGCCCTCTGGTTCTATTTTTTTCCTACTAGTGGAAACATCCCCTCCATGTCCACTCTATCCAGGCCTCGCAGTATTCTGTAAGTTTCAATAAGATCCCCCCTCATCCTTCTAAACTTTGAGTACAGACCCAGAGTCCTCGACCGCAAAAGCTGTTCCTGTTCTTGGTGTGATTTCCTGACATGCTACCATTCTCAGATAGCCCTGGCATCGCACAAGTGGTGCAGGAAGCAAACCTACAGTGTGCAAAAGCTTTACTGCAAAAGTGCAGCCTCAGCAATCAGATAGTATAACAAACAGGATTCTCCTCTGTGTCTCCCTCCTTCTCAATACCATAACACTCTCCTGAAGCAGTCCCATAGAATCGCTACGGTGCAGAAGGAGGACATTCAGCCCATTGAGTCTGCACCAACTCTCTGAAAGAGCATCTATCCTCGTAACACCACACATTTACCCCATTAATCCCCCTAACCTTCAAAGCTTGAGACACTAAGGGGCAATTTAGCATGGCCAATCCACTTAACTCGCACATCTTTGGACTGTGGGAGGAAACTGGAGCACCTGGAGGAAAACCACGCAGACACAGGGAGAACGTGCAAACTCCACACAGCCACTCGAGGGTGGAATCGAACCCGGGTCCCTGCCGCTGAATGCTAACCACTGTGCCGATCACTGTGTCACCATGGGATCTTATTGAAACTTACAGAATATTGAGAGCCTGGACAGAGTGGATGTGGAGAGGATGTTTCCACTTGTAGGAAAAACTAGAACCAAAGGGCACAACCTCAGGCCAAAGGGAAAATCCTTTAAAACAGAGATGATGAGAAATTTCTTCAGCCAGAGAGTAGTGAATCTGTGGAACGTTTTGCCGCAGAAATCTGTGGAGGCCAAGTCATTGAGTGTCTTTAAGACAGAGATAGATAGGTTCTTGAATAATAAAGGGATCAGGGGTTATGGGGAAAAGGCAGGAGAATGGGGATGGGAAAAATATCAGCCTTGATTGAATAGTGGAGCAGACTCAATGGACCGACTGGCCTAATTCTGCTTCAGTGTCTTATGGTGCCGTCCACCGTACCACCCTGGATGTCCATGAAGCTGTGCTGTAAGGTTCATTTCCTGATATTTCCTGTTATTCTGTATCTCAACATCATAGATTCATAACTTGAGAATTATACCATCATGCAGTGCAGAAAGATGCCACCATTTGAAATACCTGCCCAATCAGCCTCACTCCCTTGCTCTTTGCTAAGAGCAATGATTTGGAAATATTGTAAAGAACACAAACAATATACATGCCGATAATCAACTTTTCACAAGCCAGGCTTTCCTTATCTGACTGTCAGACAAGATGAAGAATGTATTAATGGCTAATAAAAGTACGCCCAGTGCTCAGGTCACCTAGGCTAGAAAAACATGGCCATGTGAAGCGACTTATACTCACTGCCTCTGCTGCCTCTGGAAGTAGTCGTGACTCCTCTGGTAAGAAGCATCAGTTCATCTGTATTGCAGTGTTATCACTGGAGTTTGTGCTCTAACATAACAGGATGAGCTCGGAACCAGAGCATTAGACCCAGGTACCATAACTTTCCTACCACCCACACAAACATGTGGAGATAAACACAGAAGCTACTAGGCATAGCAGTTCTACTCTCGCAGCACCAGAAGCAATTTACCAAGGACTGAAAAATGTGCTTCAGGTATAGCATGATCCAACTTTTGCTTGTGGCTTCCAGTCCAGTTTTTAAAAGCTAAAGGTTACAATGAGAAGAAATGTATATTAGGACAACATTTCACATCTGAGGGTGATGTCTTGCTGCTTTGTGCATGTAAGCTGTATTTTATTTTCACTTAAAATGGCCCAGAGTTAAACTAATACTGTGCATCAATCCCAAATAGTCAAAAAAACTTGCCTTTGGGTAGTACCGGTTGTCGTGTTGACTCTTAGAGTTTGATTTTGGGAAATGACTTAGGTCTAAGTCATTTCACTAACTCATTTCGAGAATGTTTCATGCTAGTTTGCATATGTCGTGTTTACCTTTTGCTTCCTCCTCAAGAAAGCAAGTTCAATCAATAGGGTTTCCTATTCAGTTGATGTGGCCAATCAGTTACTAATCGGTGATTGTGCTCCCCATCGATAGCTCAGCTGGTAGAGCAGAGGATTGTGGATGATTCCAATTGACATCCTTAGGTCACTGGTTCAATTCCGGCTTGATGGAAGCCCAATGTTCACTAATCGGTGATTAATCAGGAATACACAGCCGTCATGCTGAAACCATTAGGTCAGTTCCATAAAACATCTTATTTTAACCTTCCCATGAGTATCCCCCAGAATGCACAATATTTTCATCTCAGTCAGGAGATTCTGGGAAAGGTTAATGAATGTGCAGTTAGATATTTATTCAAACCAATTAACACAGAGACAAAACATTCATTGAAATGCATTAAGATCATTGAAAATCATTACTCAATCCACGTGAAAATCTATTTTCAACAAGTGTGGGGCAATATTTGACTCAAAATGTTATTTGAGAAACAACCTATTGTAACTTCGAATGGTGTTAATAGTAAAATTGAAGTCCCATCCACATGTGACTTCTCTTTAGACCAGCAAAGTTCAAGTCAAATAAAGGTTACTTTATGCATGACTTTAGTGTGGCTCATTACGGGATGAAATCAGCACCTCATTTAAATATCAGTATAATAAAGAACAATTGATGCTCTCTGCCGAAAGCCTTTATAAATTATTATACTGTTCTCCTAGCCTGGGAGGAAGACTGTGTAGAGAGAGAGAGAGAGATTGTGAGTCACTGCCCTGTAAGCTCTGAATGTAATATTAAAGAAAATAAATACCAGGACAGAAAGGGCATTAAATGAGGAAATGAGGCATCGAAGCATGAGACACAAGGTTATTACCACTCCAAACAAGTGAGAGGACTTCAATTGTCTGGAGGGTGGTTGTGGTTTGTCACCCAGAATGCTAACATCAGCAGCCTATGCGTGGTTACCAGCCGTTTGACAGAACCTGATTAGTCCAAATGGATCGCAGCGAATATAATTTCAGCGTTCCAAAGGCAATAGCAAACTCCGGTAGCCTGGCATAATCAAACACTTCTGAAACGTATTTACACATTGAGGTGCAAATTACTTCTGTCCATGACTTTTGTTTCACATTTACGTGGTGAATTAATTGATATATCAAGTTAAAATTAACCTCTAAAGATTTTTTTACTGATGGTTTTACTTATCAGCAATGAGTGAAAGGCATATAATTTAGGTGGTTTTTGTTTAGACAAATGAAAAGGAAATGTACACTCGAACAAACAAACAGATTTCTCCTGTCAGAGTGGCACAGTGTGCAGCCGTGCTATGGCCAGCTTGCTGCACTCTGCAGTATGTTTCCACTGCTGGTAATGCAACATTTATGTTAAGCACTGCAGATTCACATGGAGCTTAATCCAGTCACAAAAACATAATTACGCAAAGACTAAAACAATAATTAAGCTAATTATTAGGGGCAGTTCTCACACAACAAAGCACTGATTAGTATTTTCTTTAAACTTACATTCCCAGCCACACAGCAGTAATTCACACCCATTCACTCTCTCTGTAGAATCTTCCTTTCAAGCTTGTAGAAAAACATAATGATTATAAACCCATTATGGGCGGCACGGTGGCACAGTGGTTAGCACGGCTGCCTCACAGCACCAGAGATCCGGGTTTGATTCCCGGCTTGGGTCATTGTCTGTGTAGAGTTTGCACATTCGCCCCATGTCTGCATGGGTTTCCTCTGGGCACCCCCGGTTTCCTCCCAAAGATGTGCCGGTCAGGTTGATTGGCCATGCTAAATTGCCCCTTAGTGTCAGGGGCACTAGCAGGGTAAATGCGTGGTGCTATGGGGATTAGACTCAATGGGCCAAATGGCCTCTTTCTGCACTGTAAAGAATCTATGATTCTGTAAATGTTTTATACATTGAACCAACCCTGAATATCGTAATCCCTCGTATTTCAAATGCATTTTTAAACTAGACCAGTACGTATTCAACCTTTGAGATGTGTTAATGTTCACCAACACTTTATAGCAGTCAGGAAAAAAGGGGTCTGTTATTTTTCTGGAAGAATCCTTTCTAGAGGTTTAACAAACCAAGATTTTCGCAATAAGATCACAGTTACCTGGACACCAACCATTCTGTATTGTATGCACTGAAGGAGGTTTCTAAAATAGTTGCCGTGTGGTACATGTTACAGGATTGCAATCCAAAGACATCAACCTTGGCACGTGCAAGAAGAAGGATCTCTCCTTTTTATCACAGAGGAAGAACAGCTCTCCATAGAATGCATAGAATCCCTACAGTGCAGAAGGAGGCCATTTGGTCCATCAAGCCTGCCCCAACAACAATCCCACCCAAATCCAAGCAGATCGCGGCTTGTCCGACATGCATTTAAATCGACTTAATGAACCGCGCGCCCAACTCTACCACCAAATCCCGCTTTACCACCGCGCGGCCCGATCTGGATCCGCGTTTTTAGCGACCTGCAGAATAAAAGTCTGAAGCGGATTTCTATTCTGCAGGGGAACCTCCAAAGCCCTCTCTGCCCTTGTGAAGTCACCATCCTCCTCGACCATCCTTTGCGGATCCCCCCCCCCGCTAACCACCCCGGCAGACCCCCCACCCCCCCCCCACCGGGTCAGACCCCCCTGGGAGGCAGGCCCCCCTCGGCAGAGCACACCCCCAATCTACCTCGATCACTGGTCTCCCTCCACCATCTTCCGACCTGCAGTCCTTCGAGGGCCTGCAGCACCTTCCTGGCCTTCTGCTGGCGTCCGCCAGAGGGGGTGGGGGGTGTGTGTGGGTGGGGCTCAGATGGATCTTTGGTTGGGGGGGGGGAGGATGGACTTGGGAGAATCTTGCAAACTGAAAATAATGTAGCATCGTCTTTGTGATGCCTAATTATCTATGGGAAAGGAAATCAAACTACAGTGTCCTACTGAGCAATTACTGACCTGTATAATACATTTGTGATCTGTAACTGGATTGTTGATGCTCAAATGTTCAGAGTCCTGTGGTGAACTTGGCAGAATTGTCCCCGTGGTGGAACTTGGTTGGAAATAAGATTCAAGGAGATTACTAAATCTTGTTTTCATCTGAACATTGCACAGAATTAGAGGAATTCCCTTTGGAAGATAATGTCAAAATTATAATCGCAAGAACTAAAAACCTGACAGTCAAAAATTTGGGAAAATATTTCAAAATATGGATGGAGAATTCTTGACTGTCAGGTTTTTAGCTCCTGCGATTATAATTTTGACATTATAGAAACATAGAAGCATAGAAAAACTACAGCACAAAACAGGCCCTTCGGCCTCACAAGTTGTGCCGAACATATCCCTACCTTCTAGGCCTACCTATAATCCTCCATCCTATTAAGTCCTATGTACTCATACAGGAGTCTTTTAAAAGACCCTATTGAGTTTTCCTCCACCACCACCGACGGCAGCCGATTCCACTCGCTCACCACCCTCTGTGTGAAAAACTTCCCCCGAACAGTCCCCCTGTATCTTCCAAAGGGAATTCCTCTAATTCTGTGCAATGTTCAGATGAAAACAAAATTTGGTAATCTCCTTGAATCTTATTTACAACCAAGTTCCACCATGGGGACAATTCTTCCAAGTTCACCACAGGACTCTGAACATTTGAACATCAACAATCCAGTTACAGATCACAAATGTATTATACAGGTCACTAATTGCTCACTAGGACACTGTAGTTTAATTACCTTTCCCATAGATAATTAGGCAGCACAAAGACGATGCTACATTATTTGCAGTTTGCAAGATTCTCCCAAGTCCATCCTCCCCCATCATCCGCTCTCCGCTCCCCCCCCCCACCACCCCCAACTCCCCCCCCCCCACCACCGCCACCACCCCCCCCCCCCTCCCCCCCGACCTCTCTGCTCTCTCTGCTGGGTTTTTTTTCGCGCCCGACCTCTCTGCTCTCTCTGCTGTTTTTTTTTTCGCGCCTGGGCACGCTGCTTCAGATATTTTTCGAACAGCGCATGTGCAGTTCAGAGCTCCAATCGGTCTGGCAGCGCTAAGCCCCGCCCACAGCGCAAATCGGACCAGAGCCGGCAAAACGTGTATGGGCGCGCTGGAAAGAGGATTCCAGGCTCGGATCTATTTGACGCCCAGATTCGGCACTTAGACTCAAAATGGTAAAATCAGGCCCATAGACTCATATTGATTCATTTGATAAGTGCACTGCCTGACATGAAATTGAGCCACAAAGACCAAAGAGATCATAGGGTTTGTTAAGGGAACAAATCTCAGTAGAAGAACACTATTGGTTTCAGAGGGGTGGCACAGTGGTTAGCACAGCTGCCTCACACTGCCAGGGACCCAGGTTCGATCCTTGGCTTGGGTCACTGCCTGTGCGGAGTCTGTGGAGTGGGTTTCCTCCGGATGCTCTGGTTCTCTCCCACAGTCCAAAAGGTGTGCAGGTTAGGTGCATTGGCCGTGCTAAATTCTCCCTCAGTGTATCCGAACAGGCGCCGGAGTGTGGCAACTAGGGGATTTTCACAGTAACTTCATTGCAGTGTTAATGTAAGCCTACTTGTGACAATAATAAATAAACTTTAAGAACCCCATGTTAGAGAGGGGGTAAACAAATCTCTCGGTTCCAACTTCCAATTGCTACTCCCGCAGGAAAGTTGAATGAGTATCACCTTGTAACAAAATACTTCCGAAGATCAGAGGTCGCGTGTCGGGCGATGTATTGAAAGTTGCTAATGCTAGCCGGATTGGACCCCCAGTGTGGCTCAGTCTTTTCAGGAAGGGAAAAAGAATGGGGGGTTTCTTTCAGGATGAGGAGTGATCAAACGCTCAAACTTCAACACTCCATCAAAAAAAATTTGAAAATAACTTCAAATGCTGGAATGTGGCAACAGGCCAGAAGACATCAAATATGAACAAAAATATCACAAAAGCAATTATGTTTCTCAATGGTCGCTGTTACATTGAATAATATAGAATGTGCAGCACAGTAACAGACCATTCATCCTTTCTCATCCATGACAGTTTCTGTTCCACATGAACCTCTTTCTACTCCTCTTCATCTAACTCGATCAGCATGAACGTCTATTATTTTCTCCCATATGTTTTTGTCAAACATCCTCTTAAATGCATCCAAACTATTTGCTTCAACTGCTCCATGTACCACATTTTAAGTAATATCTGGGTAAATAAGTTGTTCCTGAATGTTGTCTAACATTGAGCAGTGATGACTATATATTTAAGGCACCGTGTTTTGGTCTCCCCAATATTGAATGAACCTTTGCCACATCTACCTGATCCAGCCATCTTGTTCTGATATTGTACTTGTAAATTGTTCTTTGCTATTCATTTGTGGGACACGGGCGTCGCTGGCTGGCCAGCAGTTATTGCCCATCCCCAGTTACCCGAGGGCAGTTGAGGGTTAACCCCATTGCTGTGGCTCTGGAGTCACATGCAGGCCAGATCAGGTAAGACGGCAGCTTTCTTTCCCTAAAGGACATTAGTGAACTCGATGGGTTTTTCCGACAATCATTTCATGGTCATCAGTAGATTCTTAATTCCAGATTTTTTTATTGTATTCAAACTCTAGCACCTGCCATGGCAGGATTCGAACCCGGGTCCCCAAGACATTAGCTGAGTTTGTGGATTAATAGTCTAGCGGTAATACCATGAGGCCTCCCCTGGTATCTCTATATCCATTTCATACAGAACTGTCCACAAGATGTGGTTTAGCCAAGTTTCTATACAAGTTAAATAACTTCTCTGCTTTCAATTATTTTCCTGCAGAAATGAATCCCATTGATTTCTTTGCTTTAGTTTGATGACCTTATTAACCTGTGTCGCTACTTTAGTGATTTGTGTACCCCTAGTGCCCCTGGCACTGAATCTAATCCTATTATATGTTTATACATTGAAACACATGTCCAAAGACGCCACATGAAAAATAACTAAAATACCTTTAGACAAACTGCTTAGAGGCCTTCCATTTGATATACGTACAATAATAATAGACCTAATAGAGGTACATAAGATGTTGAGAGGCATAGATCGGGTGGACTCTTAGAGGCTTTTTCCCAGGGTGGAAATGGCTGCTACGAGAGGACACAGGTTTAAGGTGCTGAGGGGTAGGTACAGGGGAAATGTTAGGGGGAAGTTTTTCACACAGAGGGTGGTGGGCGAGTGGAATCGGCTGCCGTCAGTGGTGGTGGAGGCAAACTCAATAGGGTCTTTTAAGAGACTCCTGGATGAGTACATGGGACTTAATAGGATGGAGGGTTATAGATAGGCCTAAAAGGTAGGGATATGTTCAGCACAACTTGTGGGGCCGAAGGGCCTGTTTTGTGCTGTAGTTTTTCTATGTTTCTATAACTACAGCTTTCAAATACTGTAGCAAATGCTTTAAATCTGTAATGAAAGCCACATACGACAAAGTAGGGAAGTTTCTCTTCAAGATAAAGTGAATGTAATACATTTACTGTACTTCACTCTGAAATAATGGTAGTGGTTTGTGCTAATAAATGTATTAGCTGAGGAGGGAGGAGAAACTATTATATGGTGGGGTTTCCAATACACATCCTCAGGGTACCCAACCTTTTATCTGACTTACTGGAGGACTGAGCTTTGACAAAGGGGCATCTGGACTCGAAACGTCAGCTGTTTTCTCTCCTTACAGATAGATGCTGCCAGACCTGCTGAGATTTTCCAGCATTTTCTCTTTTGGTTTCAGATTCCAGCATCCGCAGCAATTTGCTTTTATCGACTGAGCAGCCTCTGTTGCTTCTTTGAATCTGGATTCAAATCCCGCCACTGCACCGGTAGAATTTGAATTCAATAAAAAATATCTGGAATTAGGAATCTACTGGTGACTATGAAACCATTGTTGATTGTCAGAAAAACCCATCTGGTTCAATAATGTCCTTGAGGGAAGGAAATCTGCCGTCCTTACCTGGTCTGGCCTACATGTGACTCCAGAGCCACAGCAATGTGGTTGACTCTCAACTGCCCTTTGAAATGGCCTAGCAAACCACTCAGTGGCAACTAGGGATGGGCAATAAATGCTGGCCAGCCAGCGATGCCTACGTCCCATGAATGAATTTTTAAAAATCACATTTTAGTTGGAGTTCTCACCACAATGGGTATAACAATGAGCAGAGACACCTCATCCTGGCTAAAGTCCTATCAGCTTACCTTATGTGGCTTGTGTAACATCTTCCGGGTGTTCTGGCTTCCTCCCTAGTCCATAGACATGCAGGTTACATAGAAAACTAGAAACTGGAGTAGGCCATTCGGCCCTTCGAGCCTGCTCTGCCATTCATCCTGATTGTGGATGATCATCAAATTCAATATCCTGATCCCAACTTTTCCCCCCATATCCCTTGATCTCTTTAGCCCCAATAGCTATATCGAATTTCTTCTTGAAATCACACAACGTTTTGGCCTCAACTACATTTGGTGGTAGTGAATCCCACACATTCACCACCCTCTGGGTGAAGAAATATCTCCTCACCTCAGTTCTTAAAGGTTTACCCCTTATCCTCAAACTTCCTTAGTTCTGGACACCTCCACCATTGGGAACATTCTTTTTGAATCTATCCTGTCTAATCCATGTCTTGTGTGGGCCAGACAGTACAAGAAGTAGATCTAGAGGACAGGATTAGGTGGATTGGCCATGATAAATTGCCCCTTAGTTTCCCCAAGGTATATAGGTTAGGGGGATTATTGGGATAAATACATGAGGTTACGGGGTAAGCCTAGATAAGTGTCAGTGCAGACTCAATGGGCTGAATGGCCTCCTTCTGCACTGAAAGGATTCTAATCTGCAATTCTATCCTGATGATGATGTACCTGGTGAAGCCTGGAATACAATATGGGATCACGTATGTCGCTAACGTCATCTAAAAAAACACTCAGCACGATCTCGCCTCTTTGCCAGCAAACCAAACCTGCAGAGCAGATTGTACTCTAACACTGAGTAAGCTGCAATAACCTTTAGACCAGATTGTAGCCGCCACCCCCCCACCCCCCCACCCCACCATCACCCCTACCACCTTAGTCAGCAGTGCCAACCTGCAGTTCAGATTGTAATCTGGGCCTCCATTGGCTCCAGTACCCTTAAGAGTCATCTGGGAACTCTGGCAAGGAACATTTTGGTAGTGTGCAAGAAAACGTATTAAATCTTGTAATCCTTGTATGTCAGATAAATCCACCCCAGTGTATTAGGTATGTGTGCAGATCTTGCAGACTTTATGAGGCAGGATTCTGCAGATCTTTAAAGCCTATTCACACAACTTGCTGATTGAACACATTTATTTTAAAATTGTTGGTTGTTTTCTTCCCTCATACTGCATTTGAATGTTAAATGTCTCTGGTGGAATTTTCCAGCCCCCCCCCCTCCCCCCACGCCATGGCTGCCGGAGAGATGCCTCCACCATCGTCTGGTACCGCCAAGGTCTACGGTATTCGATCTGGTTCACCCATCCTATCGTTGGGGAATCCATCACATTTTTGGCAGGACTGGAAAATCCTGACCTCTGGATCCTTCTTGCACTGTCTACGCCACACAAGACATTGACAAAGAAAGTAGAGTGGCTTTTTAAATATTTGTTCATGGGCATCATTGGCAAGCATTTATTGCCCATCCCTAATTGCCCTTGAGCTGAGGGCATTTAAGAGTCAACCACATGGCTGTGGATCTAGAGTCACAAGTAGGCCAGACCAGGTTAGGACGGCAGATTTCCTTCCCCAAAGCACATTAGTGAACTGGATGGGACAATCGACAATGGTTTCATGGTCATCAGTAGATTCTTAATTCCAGATATTTTTTATTGAATTCAAATTTCACTATCCGCCGTGGCGGGATTCGAACCCGGGTCCCCAGAATATTAGCTGAGTTTCAGAATTAATAGTCTGGCAAAAGGCCTCCCCTCGTTAATCATTTAAAAGAGGAATTCTGCAGAGAGTTCAACTTAGTGAGGGAAATACATATTTTAAGAATATAATGACTGAAATTGGATTGCTCCTGGTTCTTGTTATATTCAAGTGCTCCAAATTAGCTTTTACATCGCACGTCTATTGTTTTTTATTTGGGGTATATCTCATCTTTCAATGTGCTTTTGATTCTTTGACTTTTCTAGATTTTTCCGACAATGGTTTCATGGTCATCTTTTAATTCCAGATTGTAATTGAATTCAAATTTCACCATCTGCCATGGTGGGATTCGAACCCGTGTCCCCAGAGAATTACCCTGGGTCTCTGGATTTCTAGTTCAGCAACACTACCATTACGTCACTGTCTCCCCTTGTTGGTCAGTGCCTTAACCAGTGATGGCCATGGTGGTAGATATAGAAGTGATATTAGAGTGGTGAGGGTCCCTGCTCAGAACCACTGACACTCCAGGCAAATCTGGAAACAAAAGTGACAGGGGTCGACACTAATAATGAACTAATCGCATGTACTGATGAACATTGTTACATATGCAGTGCCACAGCTGAATGAAAATGAGTATCAAGTATATCAACATGAGGAAACAGACATTTTCACCCTGTATTGGCATTGTATTTTTTTTTTATTCATTCGTGGGACATGGGCGTCGCTGGCTGGCCAGCATTTATTGCCCATCCCTAGTTGCCCTTGAGAAGGTGGTGGTGAGCTGCCTTCTTGAATCGCTGCAGTCCATGTGCTGTGGGTTAGAGAGGGAATTCCAGGATTTTGACCCAGCGACTGCGAAGGAACGGCGACAAATCTCCAAGTCAGGATGGTGAGTGGCTTGGAGGGGACCTTGCAGGCGGTGGTGTTCCCATGCATGCTGCCCTTGTCCTTCGAGATGGAAGTGGTCGTGGATTTGGAAGATTTGATTTGATTTGATTTATTATTGTCACGTGTATTAACGTACAGTGAAAAGTATTGTTTCTTGCGCAATATACAGACAAAGCATACCGTTCATAGAGAAGGAAAGGAGAGAGTGCAGAATGTAGTGTTACAGTCATAGCTAGGGTGTGGAGAAAGATCAACTTAATGGCGGCACGGTAGCACAGTGGTTAGCACTGCTGCTTCACAGCTCCAGGGACCCGGGTTCGATTCCCGGCTCGGGTCACTGTCTGTGTGGAGTTTGCACATTCTCCTCGTGTCTGCGTGGGTTTCCTCCGGGTGCTCCGGTTTCCTCCCACAGTCCAAAGATGTGCGGGGTAGGTTGATTGGCCATGCTAAAAATTGCTCCTTAGTGTCTTGGGATGCGTAGATTAGAGGGATTAGCGGGTAAAATATGTAGGGATATGGGGGTAGGGCCTGGGTGGGATTGTGGTCGGTGCAGACTCGATGGGCCGAATGGCCTCTTTCTGTACTGTAGGGATTCTATGATTCTATGATGAATGCAAGGTAAGTCCATTCAAAAGTCTGACAGCAGCAGGGAAGAAGCTATTCTTGAGTCGGTTGGTATGTGACCTCAGATTTTTGTATCTTTTTATCTTTTTCGCGAAGGAAGAAGGCGGAAGAGAGAATGTCCATGGTGTGTGGGTCCTTAATTATGCCGGCTGCTTTGCCGAGGCAGTGGGAAGTATAGACAGAGTCAATGGATGGGAGGCTGGTTTGCGTGATGGTTTGGACTACATTCACAACCTTTTGTTGCTCCTTGTGGTCTTGAGCAGAGCAGGAGCCATACCAAACTGTGATACAACCAGAAAGAATGCTTTCTATGGTGCATCTGTAAAAGATGGTGAGAGTCGTAGCTGACATGCCAAATTTCCTTAGTCTTCTGAGAAAGTAGAGGCTTTGGTGGACTTTCTTAACTATAGTGTCAGCATGGGGGGACCAGGGCAGGTTGTTGGTAACACTAAGGATCTTTGGTGAATTGCTGCAGTGCATCTTGTAGACACTACACAAGATGCACTGCAGCTATTTTTATATGCAACACATTGATAACTATGATTTAAAAGTTAAAGACAATTACCAGAATCAGAGGTAATCCAGTTAACATCCAAACCTACTCCCCCACGCTCTTAGTTGGGAAAATGTAGGGAAAACGCAGGGATCGGTACTGGGGCCTCAACTATTTACCATTTATATAGACGATCTGGAGGAGGGGACTGAGTGTAGGGTAACAAAGTTTGCAGACGACACAAAGATAAGTGGAAAAGTGAATCGTGTGGAGGGCGTAGAAGGTCTGCAGAGAGATTTGGACAGGCTGAGTGAGTGGGCGAGGATCTGGCAGATGGAGTATAACGTTAACAAATGTGAGGTTATTCACTTTGGAAGAAATAATAGCAAATTGGATTATTATCTAAATGGAAAGAAATTACAACATGCTGCTGTGCAGAGGGACCTGGGGGTCCTTGTGCATGAGACGCAAAAACCCAGTCTGCAGGTGCAACAGGTGATCAAGAAGGCAAATGGTAAGTTGGCCTATATCGCAAGGGGGATAGAATATAAAAGCAGAGATGTCTTGCTGCATCTGTACAGGGCATTGGTGAGGCCGCAGCTGGAATACTGTGTGCAGTATTGGTCCCCTTATTTGCGGAAGGATATATTGGCCTTGGAGGGAGTGCAGAGAAGGTTCACCAGGTTGATACCAGAGATGAGGGGTGTTGATTATGAGGAAAGACTGAGCAGATTGGGTTTGTATTCGTTGGAATTTAGAAGGCTGAGGGGGGATGTTATAGAGACCTATAAGATAATGAAGGGGCTGGATAGGGTAGAGATGGAGAGATTCTTTCCACTTAGAAAGGAAGCTAGAACTAGAGGGCACAGCCTCAAAATAAAGGGGGGTCAGTTTAGGACAGAGTTGAGGAAGAACTTCTTCTCTCAGAGGGTGGTGAATCTCTGGAATTCTCTGCCCACTGAAGTGGTGGAGGCTACCTCGTTGAATATGTTTAAATCACGGACAGATGGATTCCTGATCGGTAACGGAATTAAGGGTTATAGGGATCAGGCGGGTAAATGGAACTGATCCACTTCAGATCAGCCATGATCTTATTGAATGGCGGGGCAGGCTCGAGGGGCTAGATGGCCTACTCCTGCTCCTATTTCTTATGTTCTTATGTTCTCTTAATGTAAAGTATTTTTGCCATTTTCTGCTTGTCATGTAGAACTGAACTCCAGGTGAGCGATTCCCCCAAAGTATCTCATCCCGAAATCGTCAAATCCCTCCAAAGTCAATGGACATTCCCTTTGCCCTCTCTGATTCCCGTGGCGGGCGGGACGGTAAAGTTCCAGGCACTCTGTCAGAGAGTCAGTGCAGACACGATGGGCCGAATGGCCTCTTCGGCACTGTGGGGATTCCATGATTCTGTGATTTACCGCAACAGCGATAGGGATTGGAGAAGTCATTTGCATGTGTGATTCATCAATCATTGAAAATATGTTTTTGATATGGTGGCTTATCTTGCCCTATCTTGCCTTCAGTGGTAACTGCATGTGGTCTGAGTGCAGACGCCCCAAAAGAATATTTATGTCCACACGAAGAGTGACTCATCCCTCATTGTATAAAAATGCCAAATCTTTAAACAGGTTAAATCTTTCTTAAATCCCCATGATGGCAACCGGCGAATGAAAGCAGAAGATTGCTGAGAAGAGCTGAGAACCCAATAAGTTATTTATACTTAATGCTGTTAGAATATTCAGCAAACAGAGGAAAATATTGAATCATTCAGAAAGTATGAATCCCATATATATCAATTCTAATTAATCCAACACTTAGAAGCATCCTGATGGTATACATTAGCACCCCTGCGTACGAAGGGAAAACAACTCAGTTTCCCAACTGCTTTCATTCATACTCTCGATATAATTAGCAAAGTTTATTAAAATGCACCTATTTCTTTGAACAGAAATTTATCTCGCTTGTAAAGCATGCGATATGACGGCAGCCGGTTTCATTTCACATTCTATTTCGCAGTTGCTTTATGAATTAGTCACAATGTTGTTGATCTTCTTGTATCCCTGCCATGAGAACTTAGAAAGAGCACCACTGTGTAAGGTCCCGTGTTAAACCCTTCACCGCTGCCGTCACCCTGCATTACCGAACATTTCAACCATTCAGCAAATTTCAGCATCCGTTGACATTTTGATCGTGTAAAATAAGAGGATATCTTAAACGACTCTTAACAAAGTGACAAATGTGTTCAAGGTGATGCACTCAACGCCAAGCGTAATAACTGTCTTACATTCATTTCTTTTCAACCCATATGGTTTTCCTTGAAGATTTTCTATCTTTACTGCACCCACGTAGAGATTCCCCCCTGCCTCAACACTCCCCCCCTCCCCCGCCTTCCCCACACCTCCCCCCCACCCCCCCCCCCCCCCCCCCGCCTTCCTCACACCTCCCCACACGGTGACCTTAACAGTGCTGACAGATTTCTCCACCTCTTCATGTTTCTACTGATACACCATTGAAAGCATTCTTTCTGGCTGTATCTTGGTATGGCTCCTGCTGTCAGGTCCTTGATTAATAAAGGGATCAGGGGTTATGGGGATGCGAAAAATACCAGCCATGATTGAATGGCGGAGCAGACTCGATGGGCCGAGTGGCCTAATTCTGCTCCTTTGTCTTATGGTCTTACGCTCTGTCCCAGACTGCAAGAAACTACGAAGGGTCGTGAACGTAGCCCAATGCATCACGCAGACCAACCTCTCATCCATTGACTCCATCCACACTTCCAGCTGCTTCGGCAAGGCAGCCAGCATAGTTAAGGACCCCACGCACCCCGGACATTCTCTCTTCCACCTTCTTCCGTCAGGAAAAAGATACAAAAGTCTGAGGTCACGTACCAACCGACTCAAGAACAGCTTCTTCCCTGCTGCCGTCAGACTTTTGAATGGACTTACCTCGTATTAAGTTGATCTTTCTCTACACCCTATCGATAACTGCAACACTATGGGGATGATTCTCCCAACCTGCGGCGCTGCCATAACCTTTGTCTGCCTCTGGCAGCCGGTTCCCGGGGGGGCAACGATTGGGCCATGAGGGGGGGTGGGGGTGGGAGGGCCGGCGATGAGGGGGGGGCCAGCAATTGGGAAGCCAGCAGACAGTGACCACTGCGTATGCGCCGACCCCGGCTCTGATAGATCGGCACATGCGCAGTGGCCCGCTCAGAGCTCTGCTGCCGGCCTCTCAGCGGGAATAGGCCCCGTCCACTGATTTTCAGCATGTTTCATGCTGGTGCGCTCTGCAGAGTGTGGGAGATTCACTTTGAAACTCCCACTGAAAAACCAGCGGGGTTTCCTCCGGGTTTTCACGCAAATTCAAGGCTTCGAATTTTTTTTGGAGAATCGCCCCCATATTCTGCACCCTCTCCTTTCCTTCTGCCTTATGTACTCTATGAACAGTATGTTTTATCTCTATGGCACGCAAGAAACAATACTTTTCACTGTGTCCAAATACATGTGACAATAATAAATCAATTTACTTCTTAAGGCCCATTGATAGGCTGGTGGTTTATGGGTACTCTGGCTAGTGAGGTTCCAGTCAGAGGCTGCTGCAATCTGCTCCAGCTGATTTGTTGTCACCATGCTAGTTACTAGTCAGCGTTGAGTGGTTGAATATATAGACATACTGACTTCCATGAAAGGTGCCCAGCACTTACTGGTTCCATTGTACCACTTGCTTGGGCCTGAGGCTTATCGATTCCAGTGATCTGCATAGAGCAGATTTCAAAACTTCTTCAAAGCTCTATCCATCTGATGCACCCTTCTCTCTGTCGGGCACCCAGGAGTCCACATGGTAACCATTTGAGCTCCTACTGAAGTTGCAAATTATGTCAGCAAGGACTTATTCTGTGAGGATCCAGCTGCAGCATCCTCGATGGATACCAATAATATAAAGTTTAATTTATAAAAGTTTATTTATTAGTCACAAGTATGGCTCACATTAACACTACAATGAAGTTACTGTGAAATTCCCATAGTCCAGTGCCTGTTTGGGTCCATGCACCTAACCAACACATCTTTCAGAATGTGGGGGGAAACCAGAGCACCCGAAGGAAACCCACGCCAACACGGGAAAAACATGCAAACTCCACACAGACAAGCCGGGAATCGAACCAGGTCCCTGGTGCTGTGAAGCTGCAGTGCTAACCACTGTGCCACCATGACAGCCTTGATAGATATATATTGAAGAGCAGTGATGACATTGCAGGGTGATGCCAAATGAGCAGGATGTAGATGTTTTCATGGTTGAAACCCTGGTGCTGCAATACCTTCGTGCATCTTCCAATAGCTCGTACAGCCGTCTGTGTGAGACCAGCTGTACTTTCCTTATGGTTGGGCCACTGATGCACTCATCCGTGTTGTCCTGAGCTGAGCTGGAAGGGGGTGGGGGTACTCCCTCTCTGGTGAGGTCCCTCTGGTGCTATCTCCGCCCTGTGTTCTTGTTGTTGCTCACTGGTATGGGCATTGTACCCTGTGCAGACTTCTCTATCCCGCCACTGAGCCCATGTGGCATGACTGAGCGGGGCAGGAAACTTGACGCAGCGCCCTCAAAATGACTGTCCTCCCCCAAGCTCTTCTCTGGAATAACTTTGGTGTTGAAAAGGCCCAAGGTTTGTTGAAAGGTGTTGAAGAAGAAGAAGGAAGATGGAATGAGGATGCAAAGGTGCTCAATATGGAAGGGAGGGTGTGCCTTGCAAAATAAGGCTGGAGTGACGGGTATTGTTGATGGTCGTATAAGTGGCAACATGCGAGAAGAGAACACTGATAATCCAGTGTAGAGCGAGAAAGTGAAACAGTGAACGTGTTTGCAACATGCAAGAGATGTGACCTATTCTACCTTTGGGATTGTATAATGAAGAATGTGGCAGAGGTGAAGTAATAGATAGAATTCCTACAGAGCAGAAGGAGGCCATTTGGCCCATTGAGTCTGCACCAGTCACAATCTCACCCAGGCCCTATCCCAGTCACCCCATGGTATTTTACATGCTTGTCCCTCTGACACTAAGGGGCCATTTAGCATGGCCAATCAACCTAATCCACACATGCTTGGAGTGTGGGAGAAAACCCACGCAGACATGGCGAGAATGTGCAAACTCCACACAGTCACCCGAGGCCGGAATTGCACCCGAGTCCTTGGCGCTGTGAGGCAGCGGTGCTAACCACTGTGCCACCGTGCCACCCTGAGGTGGGAGGGAGTGAGACAGCTGAAGTTTTGAAGATATGCACTCACCTCCTTCTGCTCTGAGTTGATCATTAAACATTAAACCAAAGTCTTGGGGATGATACGAACAACATTAACCCTTTCAGCCACTTCTACCCAAGACTGCTTGTTAGTGGCTTCGAGGATGACCCTGCAGATACTGGGGAACAACAACTAACAGCCGGCTCCTACTTTTGCATGGGGATCTCCAAGGATTCATTAGGAATATGGGGGGGACAGCTCTCCAATTCATTTCTGCAGCCAGGTCTTGAAGGTGGCATGATGACATAGTGGTTAGCACTGCTGCCTCACAGCGCCAGGGATCCAGGTTGAATTCCAGCCTTGGGTCACTGCCTGTGTGGAGTTTGCATGTACTCCCCGTGTCTGCGTGGGTTTCCTCCGGGTGTTCCGGTTTCCTCCCACAATCCAAAGATGTGCGGGTTAGGTGGATTGACCATGCTAAATTGGCCCTAGTGTCAAGGTGACTAACAAGGTGCTAATCATGGGGTTAAATATATGGGGTTATGAGAATAGGACCTGAGTGGGATTGTGGTTGGTGCAGATTCGATGGGCTAAATGGCCCCCTTCTGTACCGTAGGGATTCTATGATCCTATGATTGCAAGCAAGAGATGCACTGCCACTCTAAGAGGTACATCTCCATTTTAAGTAGAGTTGGGTTCGAGAGCAAAAATTAGACGGGTCACATGAATGGACTTCCCAATTTTGCATGCAATTAGTGTTAATCGCATATTAACTGTGATTAATTGTATGCAGGTGCTGAGCATTAACTGGGGATTTACTTGTGCCCCGAGCACATATGCTAAAATTGGAATGAGGCAGAGAAGCTTAGAATGGTTCCTGTACAAGGATGACAGGCAAATGCGTGAAGCGTTAAAAATAAATAATTAGAAGCAGACTGAAATTGTGGCTGATTGAATGGGAGGGAAGGAAAACGCAAAAGTAAATGTGTCCATAATCTGAATGATACTTTCAGGTTTTAGGAGATCTGTTTTGCAGAGAATAGGTTTTGTTCAACTAAAAGCAGGTCCTGCAATGTTTTATTGATAATATCAATACATTTTTTCAGGCACCTTCATGATGCATGTTGGTGATTTCTAAATGTAATAGGTCTTGAGAGGCAGAAGTCCCTTCACCAAAATCCCTTTATTTACAAACTCTAACAGCAGTACACAGTGTGCTAGTAGTTAGTAGTCTATCTCTGGGGGTGTCAGAGGAACTGACACTCTCAGTTAAGTACAAGGCAAAGACTCCCTGATTGGCCCATCAATTGGATCCTTAATCAGGGAGTTCATACTCCAATAAGCCAACCGCAATGGCCTGATTGAAGTCCCAGTAAGTTGTCTCACAACACCAGGTTAAAGTCCAACAGGTTTATTTGGTAGCACAAGCTTTCGGAGCACCGCCCCTTCATCAGGTGACTCACCTTATGAAGGAGCAGCGCTCCAAAAGCTCGTGCTACCAAATAAACCTGTTGGACTTTAACCTGGTGTTGTGGGACGACTTACTGTGCCCACCCCAGTCCAACGCCAGCAACTCCACATCCTGATTGAAGTCATTACACTAAAGGGGTGATAGGTACTCTGGCATTTGAGAGATGAGTTCTTAATCAGCTTAGAATGCAGATTGAAATTGGAAGTCAGGTTTGTGGGACATTATATGTGGGACAATATATTAGGCAGAGTCTTGTGCAGATGGAATATTTTCAGGAATGGTGGCGGTTTCAAGCCCTAACCCATAATTACCTGCCTTCATGTCCGTTGTCCAATTAAATAAGTCGGGTGGGTTACTGAGGCTGCTGGCCCAATCAGAGGACTCACAGTGATGTCCGGTCTGTAGCTTATCTGGGAGAGGGAAGCTCTGCCAGGGCAGGTAGGCGATCGCGAGGGCACTTTGGCATGGGGCACTCTCATGAGCATGGTTAAAAATTGGAAACTGAAGAGGAATTTAATGGTTGGGCTATCGGAGTGGGGAATTCCCAATGGAGGAATCATCGAAGCCATAGGAGTGACCTCTATCCCCGTGACCCTCCCAGCCTGTGGGCACAGAGCCTTCAGCTCTGATGGCCTGCTGCTGGGGGGAGGGAGGGGGTGGCAGGGCAATTGCATCCATGTGGTTACCCCGCTCTGCACTCAGTGGGTGATCACTTCAACATGGGAATGATCCCAGTGGAATCCTCTACGTCTACCCCAATCATCACTCACTTTATTAGCTCTGACAACGGATCACCCTAATTCAAAACATCGGCTCTGTTCTTGCTCCACAGATGCTGTCAGACCTGCTGAGATTTTCCAGCATTTTCTGTTTTTTCTTCAGATTCCAGCACACGCGGTATTTTGCCTTTAACTCAATTTGTCAATATTGGCTAGTTGCTGCCATGGGGTGGCTGGAGTCTGCAAATGTTCAGCTGCCTTCAGCACTAGGTACCTTTGACAAGGTACCACATGGTAGGTTGTTGCATGAGGTGAAATCTCATGGGATCCAGGGTGAGGTAGCGAAATGGATACAAAATTGGCTTGATGACAGAAGCCATGGGTGGTTGCAGAAGGTTGTTTTTCAAACTGGAGACCTGTGACCAGTGGTGTGCCTCAGGGATCGGTGCTGGGTCCACTGTTATTTGTATTAATGATTTGGATGAGAATATAGAAGGCATGGTTAGTAAATTTGCAGATGATACCAAGATTGGTGGCATAGTGGACAGTGAAGAAGGTTATCTCGGACTGCAATGGGATCTTGATCAATTGGGCCAGCGGGCTGACGAATGGCAGATGGAGTTTAATTTAGATAAATGCGAGGTGATGCATTTTGGTAAATTGAACCAGGGCAGGACTTACTCAGTTAATGATAGGCCACTGGGGAGAGTTACAGAACAAAGAGATCTAGGGATACAGGTTCATAGCTCCTTGAAAGTGGAGTCACAAGTGGACAGAGTGGTAAAGAAGGCATTCGGCATTCTTGATTTCATTGGTCAGAACATTGAATACATGAGTTGGGATGTCTTGTTGAAGTTGTACAAGACATTGGTAAGGCCACACTTCGAAGGCTGTGTGCAGTTCTGGTCACCCTATTATAGAAAGGATATTATTAAACTAAAAAGAGTGCAGAAGAGATTTACTAGGATGCCACCAGGACTTGATGGTTTGAGTTATAAGGAGAGGCTGGATAGATTGGGACTTTTCTCTCTGGAGTGTAGGAGGCTGAGGGGTGATCATATAGAGGTCTATAAAATAATGAGGGGCATAGATCAGCTAGATAGTCAACATCTTTTCCCAAAGATAGGGAAGTCTAAAACTAGAGGGCATAGGTTTAAGATGAGAGGGGAGAGATACAAAAGGGTCCAGAGGGACAATTTTTTCACACAGAGGGTGGTGAGTGTCTGGAACAAGCTGCCCGAGGTAGTAGTAGAGGCGGGTACAATTTTATCTTTAAAAAATTTTTTAGACAGTTATATGGGTAAGATGGGTGTCGAGGGATATGGGCCAAATGCGGGCAATTGGGACTAGCTTAGGGGTTTTCAAAGAAAAAGGGGCGGCATGGACAAGTTGGGCCGAAGTCCACCGTCCTTATCTGGAATCTTGCTCACAGTCACACTTTCTAAACCTTAATAAGAACATGAGAACAGAAGAAATAGGAGCAGGAGTAGGCCATCTAGCCCCTCGAGCCTGCCCCGCCATTCAATAGGATCATGGCTGATCTGAAGTGGATCACTTACCCGCCTGATCCCTATAACCCCTAATTCCCTTACCGATCAGGAATCCATCTATCCGTGATTTAAACATATTCAACGAGGTAGCCTCCACCACTTCAGTGGGCAGAGAATTCCAGAGATTCACCACCCTCTGAGAGAAGAAGTTCCTCCTCAACACTGTCCTAAACTGACCCCCATTTATTTTAAGGCTGTGCCCTCTAGTTCTAGTTTCCTTTCTAAGTGGAAAGAATCTCTCCATCTCTACCCTATCCAGCCCCTTCATTATCTTATAGGTCTCTATAACATCCCCCCTCAGCCTTCTAAATTCCAACGTGTACAAACCCAAACTGCTCAGTCTCACCCCATAATCAACACCCCTCATCTCTGGTGTCAACCTGGTGAACCTTCTCTGCACTCCCTCCAAGGCCAATATATCCTTCCGCAAATAAGGGGACCAATACTGCACACAGTATTCCAGCTGCGGCCTCACCAATGCCCTGTACAGATGCAGCAAGACATCTCTGCTTTTATATTCTATCCCCCTTGCGATAAAGGCCAACATCCCATTTGCCTTCTTGATCACCTGTTGCACCTGCAGACTGGGTTTTTGCGTCTCATGCACAAGGACATTCTCCACGGAATGTGAAGATCCCTCCGGCAAAGTACAAAAAACAAAGAGCAAAGAACAGTACGGCACAGGAACAGACCCTTCGGCCCTCCAAGCCTGCTCCTATCATGATGCCTGCCTAAACTAAAACTGTATGCGCTTACTGAGTCCGTATCCTTCCATTCCCATCCTATTCATGTATTCATCTAGATGCCCCTTAAATGCCCTCCTACGTTTGGGATAAGTTTAAATCAGCAATTCTACGTCGGGAATGTTATCACCGTCCCAGTTAAGCATATGAGGTTATCACAGAAAGATGAGTTTTTAATCTAAAGAAGTGACAGAGCAATTACAAAGTCTGATTGGTTAATGAACTAGTCATGCATTCAGAACAGACTAGGTGCTAATTTTGAGGTGCTGCAGTTAAATACGATAAAACATCCTGAAGTCAAAATATGTTTTAAGCGGAAAGTTAAACATTGAAAAATTAAATCTGGATAAATGTGCACTTAAGTTTCTGTCCCTAGGTGACCCAATGTAGACATTTCAAGTAGATGTTATCATTCCAATTAGTGTTTTTTGTGCAGTCGGTTTCTTAATATTTCTGATAGGTGATAATGAGAAATGTCCAACTCGGGAATGCTCGGGAAACTAAGGGAATTAAAAAAGAGGTTGTTAAAAACTGCCAAAACACTGGCTTGTTATGGAGGCATTAGAAAGGGGATTCTATCTGTCAAATAATTTAAGAAAGAGCTGGGAGTGGAGCTTAAGAAAGCAATTAGGAAAGCAGAGAAGTGATATGAGAGCAGCTCTGTCTGGTAAAAGTAGGGAGAATCCCAAGATATCCTATATTCATCTGCAGCATATGGGCGTCGCTGGCTGGCCAGCATTTATTGCCCATCTCCAGTTGCCAGAGGTCAGTCAAGAGTCAAACATATTGCTGTGGCTCTGGAGTCACATGTAGGCCAGAACAGGTAAGAACGGCAGATTTCCTTCCCTAAAGGACATTAGTGAACCAGATGGGTTTTTCCGGCAATCGACAATGGTTTCACGCTCATCAGTACATTCTTAATTCCAGATATTTTTAATTGAATTCAAATGCCACCATCTGCTGTGATGGGATTCGAACCTGGGTCCCCTGGATATTAGCTGAGTTTCTGGATGAATAGTCTCGCAATAATACCACTATGTACCGCCTCCCCTTTTTGAGTAAGTATATCAATGGGAAGAGGAAAGAGTAGGGCCCATTAGGGATCAAGGGGGCAATCTGTGGGTGGAGCCAGAGGACATTGGCAGAGTGTTGAATGAATACTTCACATCCGTCTTCACCCAAGGGAATGAGAACGATGGTGTGGAATTCAGGGAGAGAGATTGTGAGGTTCTTGAGTAAATTGACATAGGTATTGGAGGTGTTTGCCAAACAAATTTGATTGAATTTTTTGAGGAGGTGACCAGGTATGTAGACGAGGATAGTGCAGTTGATGTAGTTTATATGGATTTCAGCAAAGCCTTTGAAAATGTCCCACACAGGAGACTCGTAAAGAAAGTAAATTCACATGGGATACAGGGTAATTTGATAAAGTGGATTCAAAATTGGCTCAGTTGTCAGAGACAGAGGGTGATGACAGAAGGCTGTTTTAGTGACTGAATGATATGGAGATGCCGGCATTGGACTGGGGTGGGCACAGTAAGAAGTACTCACCTGATGAAGGAGCAGCACTCCGAAAGCTTGTGATACCAAATAAACCTGTTGGACTTTAACCTGGTGTTGCGAGACTTTTCAGTGATTGGAAGCCAGTGTCTGGTGGCATACCACAGGGATCTGTGTTGGGCCCCCTATTATTTGTCATTTTTATAAATGACATTGATAACTTTGTAGGGAGTAGGATTAGTAAGTTTGTGGATGACACAAAGATTGGATTGGCGGTCAACAGTGAGGCAGAGTGTCTTGGGCTACAAAAAGATATAGACAGAATGGTCAAATGGGCAGTTGGAATTTAACCCTGAAAAGTGTGAGGTGATGCACTTTGGAAGGAATCATTAACAAGAAAGTATTCAATGAATGATAGGACACTAGGAAGTTCTGTGGAACAAAGGGACATTGGCGTGTTTGTCCACAGATCTCTGAAAGCGGAAGGGAATGCTAGTAGGGTGGTGAAAAAGGCATGTGGGACAGTTGTCTTCCTCAATCGAGGCACAGGTTACAAAAGCAGTGAAGTCATGTTGGAGTTGTATAGAACTTTGGTGAGGCCACAGCTGGAGTACTGCGTGCAGTTCTGGTCGCCACATTATAGGAAGGATGTGATTGCACTGGATGGGGTGCAGAGGAGGTTCACCTGGATGCTGCCTGGGATGGAACATTTTAGTTATGAAGACAGGTTGGGTAGACTTGGGTTGCTTTTGTTGAAGCAGAGAAGACTGAGGGGGCGACCTGATCGAGGTGTAAAATATTATGACGGACATGGACAGAGTGGATAAGGAGCAACTATTCCCCTTAATTGAAGGGTCAGTCATAGAAACATAGAACATAGAAACAAAGGAGCAGGAGGAGGCCATTCGGCCCTTCGAGCCTGCTCCGCCATTCATTACGATCATGGCTGATCGTCCAACTCAACAGCCTAATCCTGCTTTTTCCCCATAACCTTTGATCCCACTCGCCCCAAGTGCTATATCCAGCCGCCTCTTGAATGCATTCAATGTTTTGGCATCAACTACTTCCTGTGGTAATGAATTCCACAGGCTCACCACTCTTTGGGTGAAGAAATGTCTCCTCACCTCTGTCCTAAATGGCCTACCCTCTACCCTCAGACTGTGACCCCTGGTTCTGGACTCCACCACCATTGGGAACATCCTTCCTGCATCTACCCTGTCTAGTCCTGTTAGAATTTTCTAAGTCTCTATGAGATCCCGCCTCATTCGTCTGAACTCCAGTGAAAACAATCCTAACCTAGTCAATCTCTCCTCATACATCAGTCCCGCCATCCCCGGAATCAGCCTGGTAAACCTTCGCTGCACTCCCTCAAGAGCAAGAACGTCCTTCCTCAGAAAAGGAGATCAAAACTGCACACAATACTCTAGGTGTGGCCTCACCAAGGCCCTGTATAGTTGCAACAACACATCCCTGCTCCTGTACTCAAAACCTCTCGCAATGAAGGCCAACATGCCATTTGCCTTCTTTACCGCCTGCTGCACCTGCATGCTTACCTTCAGTTACACCCAGGTCCCGCCGCACACTCCCCTCTCCCAATTTACAGCCATTTGGGAGTCACGAGGGGACATTGGTTCAAGGTGAGGGGCAGGAGATTTAGGGGGGATGTGAGGAAAAACCTTTTACCCAGAGAGTGGTGACGGTCTGGAATGTGCTGCCTGGGAGGGTGGTGGGGGCGGGTTGCTTCACATCCTTGAAAAAGTATCTGGATGAGTACTTGGCACATCATAACATTCAGGGCTATGGGCCAAGTGCTGGCAGATGGGATTAGGTGGGAATTCAGGTGTTTCTCATGTGTCAACGCAGACTCGATGGGCTGAAGGGCCTCTTCTATGATTCTATGAGATTCTGTCCAAGGGATGTCCTGAACATAATATTCCCATTGATATTATTCTTATGTGGGACAATGTACAGTTGAGAAAATGTGAGAATGAGAAAAAGCCGTGGATTAACAGGCTCGAAACAAAAACTGGAGGGAAAGGAAAATGAAGCGGATGAGTGAAATTCATCAATGGTCCAATTGCTTTACAAAAGGAAATGCATGGAAGACAAAATTATTAGGGATTCTAAAGAAGGGAAGTGTCGCAAAGCAGTGCTTTGTAATGAAAGTCCAATATTATCGATCCAATATTATTTGAAATGTTAGTTTTGCACCCAATCTCTAATTTTTATTTAAAGAGACAGAAGGGAATCTGTTAATTGCACTTTGATTGCGTTTAATTGTGATGGGAATGGGAATGAACTGGGAATTCACTTGTGCCCCGATACATGGGAACAGAGTGAAACTGCAGTGGTTGGGTTAGGAAGTGCATCTTTTGGAATGTGTGTCGCTGCAAATAAAAAAATCTATGGAAGTGTGCAAATATTGGCTCCAGTTCTATCCTTCACCATCAAGTTTCAGCAGGATAACAATCAAGAGGCAGGCTTACCAATTCAAATATTACTTAGTCTTAAAGCTACAATAGCTTTGACTCAGGCAACAATGTCATGAGCGATTGCAACACTTCTTGACCTTCAAATATACAATGTCTCCACAAGTTTAAAATCCGGCCTCTGGTTTCTTTAGCCTTTCCCTACAGCTAAATTCTAAGGGTCAGTCACATGGCTCTCTCAATGCCATTTCAATGCTTCCTTTGTGTTTCGAACTGCACCAGCCACATAAATACTGTGCTTGCAAGAGCAGATCAAAGGTTGCTGTCTCAAGTAACTCACCCCCTGACTCCCTAAAGCCTTGATCAGTGCAGTTTCAACACTCAAGAAGTTAGGCACCTAACAGCACAAAGCAGTCCGCTTGATTGGAACCAAATCCACCAACTTAACTATTTAGCCCCTCCATTACTGGCACATGGTAACAGTAGTGCTCTTCAATACAAGTTGCACTGTAGCAATTCACTAAGGATTATAAAAGAAGCATCTTCAATACCCTTGACTTCTACCACCTAGAAGGATAAGAACAGCCAAAGCACAGGAACACCACTGCCTGCGGATTCCCCTCTGTAATGACTCAAGAAGCCTGTCTGGAAAGGAACGTAGTTCATTACAGAATGCATAGTAAAACCAATACTGTGTGTACACACACTAGTCCCTACCTGGGACTTACAGTTCAGCAGGCCCAGTCCTGGGCCTGCCTTATAAAAGTCTCAGAGAATGGGTTCCAACTGGACAGGCTACTGCCTGTTACCAGAGGAACTCATACTCAATGAGCCCCATGGGGAGATCAATCAGTGATTCCCGATGGGCTTTATGGGGTTTATCACACCCTCAATCCTGACTTTGAACTGCATCACTGTCCCTTCGATGCCATTGGGTCAAAATTCTCAAACTCCCTCCCTAACAGTTGTACGTACACCAAGTGGATTGTCATATGAGGAACGATTGAGGACTCTGGGTCTGTACTCGTTGGAGTTTAGAAGGGTGATGGGGGATCTTATTGAAACTTACAGGATACCGCGAGGCCTGGATAGAGTGGACGTGGAGAGGATGTTTCCACTAATAGGAAAAACTAGAACCAGAGGGCACAACAACAGGCTAAAGGGATGATCCTTTAAAATAGAGATGAGGAAAAATTTCTTCAGCCAGAGAGTGTTAAATCTGTGGAACTCTTTGCTGCAGAAGGCTGTGCAGGCCAGGTCACTGAGTGTCTTTAAGACAGAGATAGATAGGTTATTGATTAATAAGGGGACGAGGGGGTTACAGGAAATAGGCAGGAGAATGGGGATGAGAAAAATATCAGCCATGATTGAATGGCGGAGCAGACTCAATGGGCTGAGTGGCCTAACTCTGTTCCTATATCTTATGGTCTTATGGATTGCGGAGGCTGAAGAAGATAGCTCACCGCCACCTTCTCTCAAGGGCAATTAGGGATGGACAATAAATGCTGGCCTTGGACAGCAACGCCCACATCCTGTGAATGAATTTTAAAAAGTGCTCTCTGATCAGACTGCATCCTTAGGCATATCATCTTAATGACCTTACAGTGTGGTTCAGATTTCTATTAGACTTGCTAGCGTGAACGATGAGGTTATAATTCCTGAGCATCTTTTCCCCAGTGCTACAATTATTCTTCCAGGCAATCACGGTGTACCAATGCCATGTGGGCAAATGCAATCAATTATGAAACATCTGGGGAGTTTTTAACGATAAGTTATCCCTCCTTCCCCTGAAATAATAACAATCCATTTTGGTGCGAGAGTGGTATTAATGATGAAACATGAATGTTCTGTGAGCACTGACAGTTTGCTGTAAGGTCACTATCAACTCATCTCGGAGGTTTTTTAGCTCCCACACTCTTTTCTGGTTTTATGGGAAAAGCAGAGCTTTACCAGATACAACAAAGCCATTACGCCCACCACACATGTCCCGCTTGTCTCCAAATGCTATTCATTTTAGCCCTGTTTCTCTGGCCACCCTCCAATACCATCTCTCAATGTTTCTGTTTCAGATCTTTAATGACTTCCCTGTGGATTCAGCTATTGTGGATTCGGTAGCCAACACCATTAGTTTTAGTCAGCATTCCATGTCTTGTGTGTGAAAATAAATTCTCCTGTCCTCTCCTGTTGTTCATTTGATGTCAAGCGTTCTTCCCTTCACTTACTAACTCACCGCTTAGTAAAAAAGACTTTACCTATTAACCTCATAAAATTCCATCAGAATTTGAAACAATCCCATCAAATTTCTTCTTCATCGCTGTTCCAGTGGAACATTTCTCTAATCTTACCAAAATCTCTCGCCCGGACATCTTGTTGAAGTTGTTCAAGACATTGGCAAGGCCACACTTGGAATACTGTGTACAGTTCTGGTCACCCTATTATAGAAAGGATATTATTAAACTAGAAAGGGTGCAGAAAAGATTTACTGGGATGCTACCGTGACTTGATGGTTTGAGTTATGAGGAAAGGCTGGATAGACTGGGACTCTTTTTCCTGGAGCGTAGGAGGCTTAGGGATGATCTTATAGAGGTCTATAAAATAATGAGGGACATAGATCACCCAGATATGCAACATCTTTTCCCAAAGGTAGGGGAGTCTAAAACTAGAGGGCATAGGTTTAAGTTGAGAAGGGAGAGATACAAAAGGGTCCAGAGAGGCATTTTTTTTACTCAGAGGGTGGTGAGTGTCTGGAACGAGCTGCCAGAGCTAGTCGAAGAGGCGGGTACAATTTTATCTTTTAAAAAGCATTTAGACAGTTACATGAGTAAGGTGGGTATCGAGGGATATGGGGCAAATGCGGGCAATTGGGACTAGCTTAGTGGTAAAAACTGGATGGCATGGACAAGTTGGGCCAAAGGGCCTGTTTCCGTGCTGCAAACTCTATGACTCTATGATAACCTCCTATCTCACCAAATCCTCTATCGTAATATGCTTCACAAATTGGGGTATTAATAAGTTCTACATGGTTCCCCTCATTACCTGCTCTATCTGCGGTGGGAGGTCTGCGGAAACTAAAGGAAAATTGCTCAGAGGTAGCCATTTTCAATGAGTTATTTTCTTTATTTGGGGCATTCATCCACATTCTGCTGAAAATCAGAAGGCCTATATTGAACAGTACCCTGATCAATGGTTTGAAATGTGTTAACATGTCTTTGCTGTTGTATCATAGAAACATAGGAAATAAATGCAGAAATAGATAATTCGGCCCTTCGAGCCTGCTCCGCCATTCATTATGATCATGGCTGGTCATCAAATTCAATACCCTGATCCTGCCTTCCTCACATATCCCTCGATCCCTTTAGCCCCAAGAGCTATATCTAATTTTTTCTTGAAATCAGACAATGTTTTGGACTCAACTACTTTCTGTGGTAGTGAATTCCACACATTCACCACTCTCTGGGTGAAGAAGTTTCTCCTCACTTCAGTCCTAAGAGGCCTTATCCTCAAACTATGATTCCTAATTCTGAACTTTCCCACCATCAGGAACATTCTTTCTGAATCTACGCTGTCTAATCCTGTTAGAATTTTATAAGTTTCTATGAGATCCCCCTCTCCCTCCTATAAAATGAATACAATCTGTCTCTCCTCATATGACAAACCTGCCATCCCAGGAATCAGCCTGGTAAACCTTTGCTGTACTCCCTCAATAGCAAGAACATCCCTCCCCAGATAAGGACAACAAAATTGCACACAGTACTCCAGGTGTGGCCTCACCAACGTCCTATACAGTAGTACACCCCTACCCCTATACTCAAATCCTCTCGCTATGAAGGCCCACATACCATTTGCCTTCCTTACTGCCTGCTGTATCTGTGCGTGTACTTTCAGCGACTGATGCGCAAGGACACCAAGGTCTCGCTGAGTATCCACCTCTCTAAGTTTACACCCATTCAGATAATAATCTGCCTTCCTATCTTTCAATTACCATTATCACGTTGCTGTCTGTGAGAAAATTGGTTACCATCTTTCCTACACTGCAACAGTATCATTCAAAAGTACTTCTTCAGGACTCTGACAAAGGCTGATCCTGACTTGCGATGTTGGCTCTATCCTCTCTACAGATGCTGTCAGACCTGCTGAGATTTTCTATCAGTTCCTATCCAGTCTATTATTTTCCCCTTAATACCAGCTATCCTAATTTTATCCACAAACCTTCTGACTAGCAGGCTATCAAATGCCTGCAACAAATACATTCACACTTTGTTCACTCTGTTCCCATTTCAACGCAATTCATTATTTATTTAAGGAATTCTACTACCCTTGTTCGACAGAGCTTGCACTTTCCAAATCTGTTTTGCCTCTGCTTTATTAGTCCATGTATTATGCCTTCTGGAAGTTTAGTCACACCAGGGCACTTACTGCCCTGTGGCTAAACAATCAACTTTTTCTCTTTTTTTCCATTGGCGGGGTTACATTAGCAACCTTCCCATCTTTTCAAGCAGCCTTTAAATCCACGGGAATCGTAGCAGGCAGGACAGAAAATCCGGCGGACCATGCAAAGGTCCGTTGACCTCAGATGGGAATTTACTAGAGGTCTTGGGGCGAGCGTGGCCGGAAAATCCCGCTCACATGTTAGGTACAGGAGCAAGTTATTCGGCAACTCGAGTCTGCTCCACCCATTTGATTACAATTTCTACATTGTGACTACAACTCATTTAATTGTCTGTAAAGCAATTTGAGATATTGTGAAAGGTGCGGTATAAATAGAAGTTTGATCTTTCTTCCATTACATCTGCGTGTTGTACGCAGAGTGACGTTCGCAGTGATGAAATCAGACACCCAGTACTGATTCTCCAAGGAGAATGAAACCGAGAGCAATCGATGGATATTGGCAAAGTGGCCACAAATAAATCACTACGTTTACAAGACAATTCAACTCTGTAACTAATACAACCTTAACACTCTGATTTCACTGGCACCAACCCACAACATACCTTAAATGGTATCTGTTCCTTTTATGCTAATGACACTATTCCCAGGATTTTCAAGTCACATACCCACCAGCAGCTTAGGAAAAATGTACAGTAGACTGAACTTCTGCTCCAGGTTTTTCATACAAGAATGGGACAGGCGCATAAACTCGTTGTGGCCTTAACTGGAGACTGGACCATTCCCCCTTCCCGCAGAAGCTGTCACAGAAATTGTTTTGTACGCTGTGCATTTGCAGGCTGAAATGGAAAAATGTCATTAACAAATGAGAAGCTTCAGCTTTAAAGTTTATTTATTAGTGTCATAAGTAGGCTTATATTAACACTGCAATGAAGTTACTGTGAAAATCCCCTAGTCGCCACACTCCGGCACCTGTTCGGGTAGACTGAGGGAGAATTTAGCATGGTCAATGCACATAACAGCACGTCTTCCAGAATGTGAGAGGAAACCGGAGCACCCGGGAGAAACCCATGCAGACACGGGGAGAACGTGCACATTCCGCACAGTGACCCAAGCCGGGAATTGAACCCGGGTCCTTGGTGCTGTGAAGCAGCAGTGCTAACCACTGTGCCACTGTGCTGCCAACAAAAGAAGTGAGACAGCTCCCCAGCCCCATAAAATCCATCCCACAAACTACCCCCCATGCCACCCCTCTGGTAACTGACATTGCCAGTTTTTGGTTAGCCAGATTTGAGACACTGTAACTGTGCTGCAAAAAATGTTTCTATATGACCAATCGTACTTGTAATTTACTTTGTAAATCTGTGTACATACAATACACTTCAATAACACTTCAATAACAATAAAAATCCACTTGGTCAGAACAAACAACTAAACACCTTGTATGCAACACATTCTTATCAATTTTTAACTGTAAAAAATCCAGTAATATTACCCAAGGCAAAAACTGCTGTAACTTCATTGAATATATGCCAGATGACTTTGCATCAACTTCCACTCCATTGTAGAAATCCAAGAAAATTCAGGAAAGGTACTGCTTTCTGAAATAAAGACTCTTCTGGCTTCTGGGTGGCTGCTTCAGATTTTGTACTCAGCACAGAGCTGTTCCCAGGAGCTTTTCTCCACACAGTGATCACAACTCAGCTCAATGCCCTTCCTTAAATATGATGTGGAGATGCCGGCGTTGGACTGGGGTGGGCACAGTAAGAAGTCTCACAATGCCAGGTTAAAGTCCAACAGGTTTATTTGGAAGCACGAGCTTTCGGGGGGCTGCTCCTTCATCATGTGATACATATGCATACACACATCAAGTGACTCATCTGATGAAGGAGCAGTGCTCCGAAAGCTCGTGATTCCAAATAAACCTGTTGGACTTTAACCTGGTGTTGTGAGACTTCTTACTATGCCCTTCCTTAAATATTATTTGGCCCTTTTATCTCTGTGCCAATGTCTTTGACCCCTCTTTGAACTCAACTTTTCCAAAATATAAAGATCTGTTATCTTTCTCATTTTCTTCCATTGTCTCACCTTTCGGGTCAGATAAAACTTAACCCTCCCTTGTTTACTTATGAAACCTTTGTATGTTGTAAAATTCCTTACTTACCTTTGCGGATTAACAACTGCAGAGCCAAGTCCCTATCTGTTTCCTCTAATGCAAATGTGTAAACCTAAACCATTCATTCATAAATGCACTTCTTCATGGCCTTTTAATATAGTTGTTTGCATTGAGCTCTCTTACCACTTATATCATTCCCGGATTGGTTGCACACACAAACATATATACACTCACTCACACACACAAACACACATGCACATGCATGCACAGACATACACATACACACTCATACAAGTGCACGCATACATATGCGTACATACATGTATGTATACACATACACAGACGCCTTTCAGTACCACAGCATTCCCAAAGGTTGTTTCCAAAATAACATCCATCCTCACAATATGCATTTCTGGGTAATTGGTTATATATTTACTGGATCACACTTGACCAGGAATATTTGTCAATCGTCTAATTCTGGTATTCTAAAAATGAATAATAATTAAATTGCATGTTATCTCAAATTAATTGTCCCTTGGCGAATCTGGATATTTTGCATTGATTTGGATGGCAATGGGGGCAACGTAAGAATGCAGGAACAGTGGTAACCTGTTTAACCTCTCAAGCCTAATCCATGCCTTCCATTGAGATCATGGCTGTACCTGCAACATAACTCCACATGCCCGCATGCCATATCATACAATATCTTTGGTGAACATGACACTGAGATCATATCATGATCACTATTGGATAACTATTAATGCACCATTTGGCTTATTATTCATTACCAAATCTAATATGGCCTCCCAACTTGTTGGTTCCAGGAATTACTGCTGTTGGAAATAACATTGGGCGGCACGGTGGCACTGCTGCCTCACAGCGCCAGGGTTCGATTCCCGGCTTGGGTCACTGTCTGTGTGGAGTTTGCACGTTCTCCCCATGTCTGCATGGGTTTCCTCTGGGTGCTCCGGTTTCCTCCCACAGTCCAAAGATGCGTGGATTAGGTGCATTGGCCATGCTAAATTGCCCCTTAGTGTCCTGGGATACGTAGCTTAGAGGGACTAGTGGGGTAAATATGTGGGGTTACGGGGACAAGGCATGGGTGGGATTGTTGTTGGTGCTGACTCGATGGGGCAAATGGCCTCCTTCTGCTCTGTAGGGTTTATATGATTTCTATGATTCTATGAATCTGGGACACATTCACAAAATCTATGACCTTTCTGACAAGTACCAGTCTGTTAATCCCGATCTATATGACAGTTGAAATCCTCCATTAAAGCCACTCTGCCTTTGCCACATATTTATCTAATCTCTGCATTTACACAATGTGCCACCTCATTGCTGCTCCCAAGGGGCTGATGTTAAAACTCCCATCGCAGTCTTCCATCAACCACCTGTTAGATATTGCTCTCAATTCCTGTTTCCATTGGCTTCAATGACATTGGGGTGGGGTTGGGGGGGGGGGGGGGGGGGTGCGGTGGTTATAACATGTGCCCAATTGACTGAAGTTAAATTTCAACCCAATGATCTTCAGCCATTTTGTTTCGTTGCATTTACCTCACAACGCAAGGGTTCAAGAGCAATTTGACACAAAAAAATGCACAGGAAAAGACATCAAAGAATTGAGAACAATAACGATGTTCAGTTTACTCACCATGAACACAATACTCAATAAATACACAAGTGGGGACAATTTTAGTTCTTACAACACTTAAGTACATCCTGACAGCATACATTTTCACTTCTGCAAATGGAACAAGATCTCACACTGTTCATTGCTCATTATAGACACCAGTTATAATGACTGCAATGTTGACTCAAATAAATTTGACACCTTCTTTTACCTATAAATATAATTAAACTTCCAAATTGAAGAGGAGGGTATTGTGAACTCGGCAGTATTGAACATAGTAACTGAAGAATAAACTTCAGAAGAGATTCTGTTCTTTGAAAATTTCAAGTTTATTTATTATTAGTCACAAGTAGGCTGACATTAACACTGCAATGAAGTTACTGTTGAAAATCCCCTAGTTGCCACACTCCGGCGCCTGTTCGTGTACACTAAGGGGCAATGTGGCATGGCCAATGCACTTAACCCGCACATCTTTGGACTGTGGGAGGAAACCAGAGCACCCGGAGGAAACCCACGCAGACACGGGGAGAATGTGCAAACTCCAAACAGAGAGTGACCCGAGCCAGGAATCGAACCCGGGTCCCTGGCACTGTGAGCAGCAGTGCTAACCACTGTGCCACCGTGAGGACAGTGTTCCATCATTTTTATTGTTCTACTCAAGTATACTCAAAGCACTGACATTTTAAATTTGATAATACAACAATAATGTGCACCATCTTTTGTGGCGCTTGTTAAATACAGAAAAAAGCTGAAGAAAAACTTCCTTTTAAAATATAAAGCCAATTTTTCTCCAACACGCATTGGCCAAGTTTGTGAGATTTATTAAGAAAACAAAGACTTGTGAAACTCATGCAGGTTGCAATGAGATGCCGCGAAAGCCTTCGCAACACTTACAAAACTTTCAATCTGATGTATATCATTATTAGGCTGAGAAGTCATTGGCCGAGCAGGGGAGGAAGTTGGAAAACATTTTGTCGATATTAATAAACCTTTGATTTGATTTTTTTTGGATTTGATTTGATTTATTATTGTCACATGTATTAGTATACAGTGAAAAGTATTGTTTCTTGCACGTTATACGGACAAAACATACTGTTCATAGAGAAGGAAATGAGAGAGTGCAGAATGTAGTGTTACAGTCATAGCTAGGGTGTAGAGAAAGATCAACTTAATGCAAGGTAGGTCCATTCAAAAGTCTGACGGCAGCAGGGAAGAAGCTGTTCTTGAGTCGGTTGGTACATGACCTCAGACTTTTGTATCTTTTTCTGAAGGAAGAAGGTGGGAGAGAGAATGTCCGGAGTGAGTGGGGTCCTTAATTATGCTGGCTGCTTTGCCTAGGCAGTGGGAAGTGCAGACAGAGCCAATGGATGGGAGGCTGGTTTGCGTGATGGATTGGGCTACATTCACGACCTTTTGTAGTTCCTTGCGGTCTTGGGCAGAGCAGGAGACATACCAAGCTGTGATACAACCAGAAGGAATGTTTCCGATGGTGCATCTGTAAATGTTGGTGAGAGTCGTAGCTGACATGCCCTTGCTGCCACAATGCAGGAAGAGCGTGCAGAAGAAGATCCGAATCCAGAAATCTGGACAAAACGAAGAGCAAAAATGTTAATAAACACCGCAAAACGTATTTCCTTTTTAATTCATTTTTCCAAGTAATTTTGTAGTTTGATCAAAACTCGTGGACCGGAATTTTCCTGTCCTGTTTGCCACGGGAATCATAGCGGGTGGGACATGGACCGTGCAAAGGTCCGTTGACCTCAGGCAGGATTTTCCAGTTTTGGGGCGAAGCGGCTGGAAAATCCCGCCCCATGATCCCATGATCTACAAGTTCTATACTTCAGGATCTAAAAACTTAGATGACCTCGGATTATATATCACAACTTAAAATTATTTATGAACAATATTATTAGTTCAAGGATCATTGTAAACTGTTTCATGACCTGCGCTCATGTATAAAATCATTACGTATCAATAATTAATTACTCAGTGTATATTATAAATAATGCCTGAGGCCTCCTAATCTATCAGATTGCTTCACTCATGATAAAATGCTTCATCATGGTGAGTCAGAGTAACACTAAAACTAGATCTTCTGGCAAATTTCAATACTTTGCTTTTATCAGGTTAGTTTTTTGATTACATATGTATGCTGTACCCCTGATGTTACCCTTGCATCTGCTTAAAATACAGAGATAACTCCCAATTCAAATTTAAAGAAAAATCCAAACTGATTGGAACTTGAGCAAAAGAGATTGATCTGACATCAAACTCGCTCTGCAAAAAGCAGGTTATTGAAGTATGAATTGGCCAATTTCCAGTACTTTAGCTCATTCCGAGTGTACGTTTACCGTACGCTGTTCTTAACTTAGTATTGAAATGGCATTACATTCATGACTGCGATGGAGGCCAAATTCATAGCTTGCCTCCTGGTCCCTCCCTCACCCAGGATGCATCTTATTTCATAACTTATCATATGGGAATTTTTATATTTATTTCTTTTCTTCCCACCCTTCTGCAACAATGTGACTCCAGAGCCACAGCAATGTGGTTGGCTCTCAACTACCCTCAGGCAACTAGGGATGGGCAATAAATGCTGGCCAGCCAGCGATACCCAAGTCCCATGAATGAATTGTTTTCAAGAAGTTACATACTAAACATTAAAACATAGATAAAGTGAAACAGCTATTTATTCATTCACAGGATGTGGGTGTCACTGACTAGCCCAGCATTTATTACTCTAGTGATTGTCCCTTTGAGGACAACACAGCAGATTAAGCATCACCTGGCCTGGGGGAACTATTTGGGAATTAGAGTGAGAGCGGAGTCCTCTTAGGCAGACGACATTTTGGATTTAGCGACAGCCTTGCAGCCTCTGTATAATACTTAATTAATCTCTTTGATGTTCACTAATGAATTCGCTGAAAGTGCATCTTTACAATTGGTGGTGAGGATAAAGTATCCAGACACTACCTCTGGCCCAACACCTGTGAGTATCCTGTTTTAATGGAATTCTGAAAAAAAAGCTCTCACCAGAATGTCTCTTTCTGCCCTCTGGGTAGTGAATTCCACAGATTCACAACCCACTGAGTGAAGTAATTCCTACTCATTCCTGTTTTAAATCTGCCACCCCTTAGCCTAAAACCAAGACCTCTCATTGTGGAATGTTTAACAAGGGGAAACATCTTCTCTGCGTCTACCCTGTTAATCCCCTTTAGCATCTTATACACCTCAATTAGATCTCCTCTAATTCTTCTAAACTCCAGCGAGCAGAGGCCTAAACTGCTCAATCAAGAAATTAGCAACGAAAGCATCAATTTCAAATATAAGAATTTTCCAGTGTTTAAGTATTGATTTTTTTTCCCATATTGTTGGTCCCCAGATACTTGGCGCAGAATATGAAAATTTTCATGTGACCTCAAAATTTGAATTGTCCGTTTCAGTTCAAATGAGCAATTTCACTAAAGCTCTAGAATGTCCCACTTGAGTCCGGATATCCAATATACTGGAAAGATGCATGGTTCTGTTGAAGAGGTTTGAAATATTTAAGCTTTACAAACCTTTTAGCCAGACTACAGAAGAGATACATTTGTAACGGTAAGAGGAGATATAGACAATCGCCGTAATCTTGCTGCCGTTCACGCCGGCAGCATCTTACTGTCCTGCCGATGGCGCACCCCGTGCCACGGGTTTCCCTGTGGCGAGGACTGTGTGGAACAGGAATCCCCGATGATAATGGTGGGACCAACAGATCTGGCTGCCAGCCAGCAGTGCACCACTTTCCAAGGCCGTGAAACACACGGCGGAGAGGGAGAAAGATCCCGCCCGATGTTCCAACCTCATAACCTGCAGTGAATACTTAGTGTACGATGCAGAAATGTGATTTTGGTGTCTGGCAATTTAAAGGAGATGAATTTGATTTGTTTAATATTTCTCAAGTTCCAGCTTCTTCTTGTGCATTGCTTCCTCCATCATCCATCATTGGTTGTCATGCCTGCACGTGTCTGGGCCTGATTTTCTGTGCATTTATTAAACGTCGGGAGGGGAGGGAACCTTCCTCCCTCTCTGCAGTGTGTATGGTGGTGGGAAGTGGTGCGCCGCTCCATGGGATCTAATGGTCCTGCCATTGTCAATGTGGTTTCTTGTTGAATGTTCTCCTCACTCCCAGGAAACCCACGGCAGCGGTGTGCCCACTGGCATGAATGGCAGCAAGATTTCAACAATTGTCTCCTTTTTTGACTCTTAGAAACCATAGAAACTATAGAATCCCCCATAGTGCAGAAGGAGGCCATTCGGCCCATTGAGTCTGCACCGACAACAATTCCATCCAGGCATCCCACATATTTACCTCGCCAATCCCTCTAATTTATGTTTCCCGGGAGACTAAGGGGCAATTTAGCATGGCCAATCAAGCTAACCCACACATCTTTTGGTCTGTGGGAGGAAACCGGAGCACCCAGAGGAAACCCACGCAGACACGGGGAGAGTGTGCAAACTCCACACAGACAGCGACCCGAGGCCGGAATCAAACCCGGGTCCCTGGCGCTGTGAGGCAGCAGTGCTAACCACTGTGCCGAGGTGCTGCCCTTCTTCTGAAATCAAAGGTCTTCAATCAAACTTTGTATCACCTTTCAGAATATCTCCTTCACTTAACAGGCACTTAGGCTGAATCTGCTTCTGTGACATTTTCATTATGGTAAAGGTACTACATATTATTTTTGTTGATTAACATCATTGAAGTTTTTTAAGAAGTTTATTTATTAGTGTCACAAGTAGGCTTACATTAACACTGCAATGAAGTTACTGTGAAAATCTCCCAGTCACCACACTCCGGCGCCTGTTCGGGTACACTGAGGCAGAATTTAGCATGGCCAACGCACCTAACCAGCACATCATTCGGACTGTGGATGAAACCGGAGCACCCGGAGGGAAACCCATGCAGAGAACGTGCAAACTCTGCACATTCAGTGACCCAAGCTGGGATTTGAACCTAGGTCCCTGGCACCGTGAGGTTGTAGTGCTAACCACAGTGCCACCGTGTCGCCCAAGTAAACATACAACAGCGCAGAAGTGATAAATAGAAACGTTTCCCTCCTGAGTTTCTTAAGAGCTGCTAAAGATTTTTTTCTATGTCTCTATTTGGTGAAGTTATCAATACAATGCTTCAGTAAAAAAAGTTAAGTCTTAATGACTGCTATCATTTTCTGCTTACAATTTTACGACAAATTTATTTCCTTAATTAAACAGCGATTTTTCTTTTGCTTTGCTTCGTCTCACACTTCATTGTGCCAAAGGAATTGTAGGTTAAAATAATTGGCAGCGCAGTCCTAAAGGTGTGATTTATGACTAAAATGGGTGCAATAAAAATAATTGAATCAGGAAATAGGTGGCACAGCAGGTTAGAAAATAACTGTAAACTTCTGCAATTCATCTCTGGAGACTTATCAGTAGTTTTCAAAATCTCAAAGCAAATTGAGATCTCTTATTTATAACTTTAGCGTCTCAATAGTTTGAAATGGAATTTTGGCATATACGATCTTGTCCCAGTTAGATTGAAGTCTGCTGCCCTTTTCCATGCTGCTAAAATTTGATTTGATTTGATTTATTATTGTCACATATGTTGGAATACAGGTAAAAATATTTTTTCTTGCACGCTGTACAGACGAACTATTCCGTTCGTAGAGTACATAGTGGAGAAGGAAAGGAGAGAGTGCAGAATATAGTGTTACAGTCATTGCTAGGGTGTAGAGAAAGATTAAACTTCATGTGAGACAGGTCCATTCAAAAGTCCGATAGCAGCAGGGAAGAAGCTGTTCTTAAGTCAATGTGAAAATGTGAAGTAAAGCAACTCAGCAACGACACCAGCAGGAATAGAAAATTCTGGAAAATCTCAGCAGGTCTGACAGCATCTGTGGAGAGAGAACAGAGCAAATGGCTGGAATTCTCCAGCCGTTCATGCCCTGTCACCGCTGCCAGCCAGGACTGAGATTTTGGCGCTCAGCCAAATCTTCATTCACTGCATCGGGACCGGAGAATCCCGGTGGCATGAACGTTGGCAGAGAATTCCGGCTGATGTTTCATGTTTGTCTTCGCTCTGACCTGCTGAGATTTTCCAGCATTTTCTGTTTCTGTTTCTGATTCCAGCATCCTTTTCTCTCCACCCTAGCTATGACTGTAACACTACATTCTGCACTCTCTCCTTTCCTTCTCTATGAACGGTATGCTTTGTCTGTATAGCGCGCAAGAAACAATACTTTTCACCGTATAGTAATGCTTGTGACAATAATAATGCAAATCAAATCACTTGCTTTTAACTTAAAGCTTGTCTCAGGTTTGCTGGAGCAAGTCATTCAGTGTCTGTTGTCTGTTGTATACGTTAGATTTAGACAGAGATGGCAATGTGTGTTAACAGGATGTGTTCACATTGCTTTAAAATCTCTGCTCTAAGCTTCCCTTCCATATTCCAGCTCTTTCTATATCTGTGTTTACTTTTCTCTGAATCCACACCCAGGCTTAACTAATCAAGCACAGCGAGCATCAATGGCAAGCACACTCATACAATCAAACACAGAACAACTGAACACTACACCCTCTGACTTGCTCCCCCTTCAGTGGTTCAGGTGTAGAAATTGCACATGCTACATTTGAGAACTGAGTTCAACTCACAACCGCTGCAAATTACAAATTTTTAGCTGTGGCTTTATTGGTCACCTTCTCATCTTTGAATCCACTCCAGGACTTGAACATAAAAACACACTACCACTACCACCTAGGAGGACAAGGGCAGCAGATACCTGGGAACTCCAACTCCTGAAAGTTCCCCTCCAAGTCACTCACCATCCTGACTTGGAAATATAGCGCCTTTCCTTCACTATTGCTGGGTCAAAATCCTGGAATTTCCTCCCTAACACCACTGCAGTAAACGCTGGACTGGCCAGTGACACCCACATCCCATAAAAAAAAGTTTGGGACATCCAGTGCCCATAAAGGGCGCTATATAAATGCAAGCGTTTCTTTCTGAACCAGTCACTTTAAAAATTATACTTCAATCACCATGTAAATTGTTCACATACGGTTATGCTTTCAAGAAATTCTGGGCGATTGGTTTGTCAATGTACATCTGGGGCATAGGGCAGCATGGTGACACAGTGGTTAGCACTGCTGCCTCACAGCGCCAGGAACCCGGGTTCGATTCCCAGCTTTGGGTCACTGTTTGTGCGGAGTCTGCACGTTCTCCCCGTGTCTGCGTGGGTTTCCTCCGGGTGCTCCGGTTTCCTCCCACAGTCTGAAAGACATGCTCATTAGATGTATTGGCCGTGCTAAATTCTCCCTCAGTGTACCCGAACAGTCGCCGGAGTGTGGCGACTCGGGGATTTTCACAGTAACTTCATTGCAGTGTTAATGTAAACCTACTTGTGACACTAACAAATAAATAAATAAACTGAGAGCAGTGGGCTAAAATATGGAGAAATCAAACATTTATGAACAAGGCTTTTCAGGACTTTACATCTGACATTTGTTTGATGATTTGTCTCTCAGCTGTGGGTGTGTATCTCATAAACTGGTGCTGTTTTCCAATTGCGGAGGCCAGAATTTTCTGACCATTCACGGCCCGTTGCCACGACAAGCAAAGACGAGAAATTTGATGTTCAACCAAATCCTCGTTCCCGGCAGCGGGACCAGAGAATCCCACTGACGCGAGTGGCTGGAACATTCTGGCTGAAATGTCTGATCCCCACAGGCAATGTTGTTCCGAATGGAGTGTGAGCAGGTAGATGTTCTGACTCATTGGGCCCGATTTTACGATCAAGTTGCGCCAGTTTTCAGGCGCGAAAACTTGGTAAAGTCGGGCGTGAGGCGAGGAGCACGATCCGCGCCCACCTCAGTGCCCATTCCCCCTTTACCAATGGCCACCGTTGGGACCGTGCCTGAAATGGGCGTGACAGCAATTTAAATGTATTTGCATGCATTTAAATTGACTTAAAGGGCTGGACACCCAAACTTACTGGCATTCCCCCTTTATCACCGCGTTCGCCCGTCCAGATTCGGCGCAAAACAGACATGGTCCGCAAAGGTCCGATTCGGGCGCTCCAGCTCCTGAGGAGGTAAGTTCAGAGCTTCTGGCGTCTCTCTGACTCAGATTGGTGGTGGTGGTGAGGGAAGGGCGGGGGGGGGGGGGGGGGGGGGGGGGGGGCAGATCATTCTCTGGTGGGGGGGGAGGGGGATCCGCTGCTGCTCTACGTGCAATCAGTGGGGGTGAAGGGGGCGGCAGAGGGCTGCGGTCAGTCTGGGTAGCGGGGGGGAATGGGGGGATAAGGGGGACAATTATGTTGTGGGGTGGGGCAATGTTTATGGGGGCCAGGGGGGGAGACGTTGTCCGGCCCGGGAGCCATGTGGCAGGGGAGTGTTTTTCTATTTGTTTTACTGCGCATGCGCAGTTGAAGGCTCCGACCGGAGCTACAGTGTTTCAGGTGAGATTAGCCCTGCCCCAGGCTTCTGCAGCGTGATTCAGAACCGCTGCTTTTTTTCAGGCAGAGTGCGTATGGGGGTGCCGGAGAATGGGTCTAAAAGTCGGATCTGAAACACTCCCAGTTTGGAATCAAAATGATAAAATTGGGCCCATTGTTGGAACTGGCAAAGTGGCTCAGACCTGAAAATCTGCTCGAATTATTAATTGGCTGAGGCTTCCATTGTATTTTTTAAAATTCATTCGTGGGACATGGGCATCACTGGTTGGGCCAGCATTTTTGATTTGATTTATTATTGTCACATATGTTAACATACAGTGAAAAGTATTGTTTCTTGCGCGCTATACAGACAAAGCATACCATTCATAGAGAAGGAAAGGAGAGAGTGCAGAATATAGTGTTACAGTCATAGCTAGGGTGTAGAGAAAGATCAACTTAATGCGAGGTAGGTCCATTCAAAAGTCTGGTGGCTGCAGGGAAGAAGCTGTTCTTGTGTCGGTTAATACGTGACCTCAGACTTTTGTATCTTTTTCCTGTAGGAAGAAGGTGGAAGAGAGAATGTCTGGGTGCGTGGGATCCTTGATTATGTTGGCTGCTTTGCTGAGGCTGCGGGAAGTGTAGACAGAGTCAATAGATGGCAGGCTGGTTTGCTTTAAAGTCACTCCATAAACCTAGGGGATTATGGAAACAATATAGCTGATTAATACAGTCTACATCTGAATATTCTGCATTCTGGTCGATTCCATTCACTGTACTCTGCAATGTTGACAGATTATCAGTCTGCATAACAGTTAGCTGTGAAGAACCTCGTGATATGGTGACAGGTGTCGCACTCTGCATTGGATTGGGCTACATTCATGACCTTTCGTAGTTCCTTGCGGTCTTGGGCAGAGCAGGAGCCATACCAAGCTGTGATACAACCAGAAAGGATGCTTTCTATGGAGCATCTGTAAAAGTTGGTGAGAGTTGTAGCTGACATGCCAAATCTCCTTAATCTTCTGCGAAAGCATTTATTGCTCACCTCTAGTTGCTCGAGGGCAGTTGAGAGTCAACCACATTGCTGTGGCTCTGGAGTCACATGTAGGCCAGACCAGGCGAGGACGGCAGATTTCCTTCCCTAAAGGTCATTAAAGTAAAGTTTATTTATTAGTCACAAGTAAGGCTTGCATTAACACTGCAATGAAGCTACTGTGAAATTCCCCGAGTCACGACATTCTAGCACCCGTTCGGGCCAATGCACCGAACCAGCAAATCTTTCAGTCTGTGGGAGTAAACCGGGGCACCCAGAGGAAACTCATGCAGGCATGGGGAGAAGGGGCAAACTCCACACATACAGTGACCCAAGCCGGGGATTGAACCCGGATCCCTGGCGCTTTGAGGCAGCAGCACTACCACTGTGCTACCGTGCCGCCCACCTGAACCAGATGGGTTTTTCCTACAATCGACAATAGTTTCACGATCATCAGTAGATTTTTAATTCCAGATGTATTTTATTGAATTCAAACTCCACCACCTGCCGTGGCGGGATTTGAACCCGGGTCCCCAGGATATTTTCCCAGCTGGAAAATCTCAGCTGGTCTGACAGCATCTGTGGGGAGAAAATAGATCATAAATAGGGAGCACTTCAGCAGTCACGGGCATTCAGCCTTGGATCTTCAGGTAAGCGTTCTCCAAGGCGGCCTTCACAACACACGACAGCGCAGAGTCGCTGAGCAGAAACTGATAGCCAAGTTCCGCACACATGAGGATGGCCTAAACCGGGATGTTGGATTTATGTCACATTATCAGTAACCCCCACAGCTCGCCACAGCTTTCCCCCTGATCTTGCATAATATCACTAGCTGTTCTGTCTGGAGACAATACACATCTCTTTAACCTGTGTTTAATGTTCCCTCCACCCACATTATCTGTACCTTTTAAGACCTGGCTGGCTGTAGAGATTTGTATTCTAATTAGTATTCTGTAACTTGATTTCTGTGTCTGTGTACTGTTGGAGAACAGATAACTACTCCATCTGACGAAGGGGCATCGCTCCGAAAGCTTATGGTATTTGCTACCAAATAAACCTGTTGGACTTTAACCTGGTGTTGTGAGACTTCTTACGGAGAAAATAGAGCCAACATTTCGTCAGAGCTCTGACGAATGTGCATCCAGACTCGAAACGTTGGCTCTATTCTCTCCACACAGATGCTGTCAGACCAGCTGAGATCTTCCAGCAATTTCTGTTTATGTTTCAGATTCCAGCAGTATTTTGCTTTTATCCCCAAAACATTAGCTGCGTTTCCGGATTAATAGCGCAGCAATTAATAGTCTAGCGATAATACCATTAGACCATTGCTCCCCCCGGAGTATTGGCCTGCACTGGTCTCGATCTCCACCTCGAGCATAAAAAGCTCTGAACTGGCCTCATTCCCCCCCCCCCCCCCTCCCCCCTCTGTCATCTTCGTGGGCCACAGTTAACCCACATTATTAACACACCACAACGTTGAGAAAATCATCTGGATTCTCACAATCCACATTCGGTTGTTCAAATTTTAATGAATGAGACACTTCTTTTTAAATTTGACGTTTTTTTCTTTATTGCATTCTAATGTCGAGTGCAAATGTGTTGCCTCGCAATTTAAGATCAGGCTTCCACCCTCCCCTGAGGCTGCTAAAAAAACATGTTGGCGTAAGCACCGCATTACCTCCTTCACATTTGTGCCACCTCAGTAAGTTTGTTTTGTTTTCTGCAGTCATACATTTACTTTAGAAGTAATTCTGCATGAGTCAATGGGCCCTTCGCTGTTAATAATAACCATCATGTGAATGATGCTCCGCACTTAGTTAGATATGAGCTGCACAACTTGCTCTGTGGGACTCCATCCAAAACGATGGCTAAAGTAGAAGCGGCTGCTGAGAGACATTGTTAAATTTGTTTCTGAAAAGTGTGAGTCAATGTCTTAATTAAGGAGGTGCTAAGACTTTAAATAAATATTTTGGCACCTTGAGCATAGCACCACTCTAGTAAAGAAATAGCAAGCAAGATTAATGAGCTCTCCCAGATCGGGGGAACAGGATATCAGCTCGAAACACAATTTCATAATATCCGCAGGATACGATCTTGAGACCAACTAAATATAACTCAAACGATTGTTAAAATTGGCTGGGGAGATAGAAGTTGCTGTTATTATAACAGGCAACCAATATCATAACATCCCTACAGTTCAGAAGAGGCCATTCGGCCCATCGAGTCCGCACTGACTCTTTGACAGAGCATCCTACCCAGGCATTCTCCCCTGTCCTATTCCCGGTAATCCCAGCCATTTACCATCCACCTAATCTACCCATCTTTGGACACGAAGGGGCAATTTAGCATGGCCAATCCACCTAACCTGCACATCTTTACTCAGTAAGAAGTTTCACAGCACCAGGTTAAAGTCCAACAGGTTTGGGCGGGGATCCTGGATTCAGGATTCAATCCTGGACCGGGGAGCGGCGCGGGCTTGGAGGGCCGAAGGGCCTGTTCCTGTGCTGTATTGTTCTTTGTTCTTTGTTCTTTGTTTATTTGGAATCACAAGCTTTCGGAACGCTGCTCCTTCATCAAGTGAATGGACTCTGAGAGTCAGAAAACAGCATCTTCTGACTCTCAAACAACAGCCTCCAGAGAAAGACCTATCTCTCTCCAGAGGTGTTAAAAGGCTGGAGGACTAGCAACCCACATAAACCTGTGTGTTATCGCTAACAATTAAAAATTATACCTTGTCATGTTTAAATACTTCAATTGGTAAAAGCTATGCCAATTCTTTTTGATATAGTTAAACAGTATTGTTAAATAAAGTTTGTTTTAATAGAAGCAGTCTAGAAGGTCAATAGAGTCACACTTGGAGTGAAATAGATTATGCTCACTCCAATGCCAAAATCAAACGTAAAAGTTGGGGTCTAGTCTAACTTCATCATATACCTTCCAGTTGCTGATCTGGTCCCTAACAGTGGTCTTGGGAGAATCCCACCCAATCTGAGATAAATTATTTAACTGAGCATCCAGTGACGTATTCAGGTGCAGACAGATAATTTTAAGAGTGCAATATCGTACATATTTTTAATGGTATCACAGCATACAGTTTTTGGTAATATTGTATTCAGGACATGGGCTACCTGAAGTGCTGTTGAGGAAATTTTGGATTTGATTTGATTTATTATTGTCACATGTACTAACATACAGTGAAAAGTATTGTTTCTTGCGCGCTATACAGACAGAGCATACCATTCATAGAGAAGGAAAGGAGAGAGTGCAGAATGTAGTGTTACAGTCATAGCTAGGGTGTAGAGAAAGATCAACTTAATGCCAGGTAGGTCCATTCAAAAGTCTGATGGCAGCAGGGAAGAAGTTGTTCTTGAGTCGGTTGGTACATGACCTCAGACTTTGTATCTTTTTCCCGACGGAAGAAGGTGGAAGTATGTATGTCCGGGGTGCGTGGGGTCTTTAATTATGCTGGCTGCTTTTCCGAAGCAGCGGGAAGTGTAGACAGAGTGAATGGATGGGAGGCTGGTTTGAGTGATGGACTGGGCTTTGTTCACGACCCTTTGTAGTTTATTGCTGTCTTGGACAGAGCAGGAGCTGTACCAAGCTGTGATACAACCAGAAAGAATGCTTTCTATGGTACATTTGTAAAAGTTGTTGAGAGTCGTAGCTGACATGCCAAATTTCCTTGGACTTCTGAGAAAGTAGAGGTGTTGGTGGGCTTTCTTAACTATAGTATCAGCGTGGGGGGGACCAGGACAAGTTGTTGGTAATCAGGACACCTGAAAACTTGAAGTTTCGACCTATCCACTCAATAAGTGGATGGGTTTTCCATTCTCTCCCAACAGATGAAATATGTTTATTTCTGATATTCAAGACAGATGGAATAATTCAGAGCACTTCACTAGCTGAAAATGAGATAAAAAGAATTGAGAAAAAGCCACAGGATGTTTTGAAGAGTTATCCCCAAGGTTGCTGGGCCTATTATAGATGTCTCTATGAAGCAAGGCCTCAGTCACAGGACTGTTTGGAAATAGTCAGTTTCGATAGCCCCTGAAAATGGGCAAGGAATTGCAATGCATGTCTAATCTGTATCCACTCCTCCTGATTCAGACAGCACGCAAACCTAATACTGCCTGCAAATCTACTAGTTACTAGCAGACCAACACAAAATGCACTGCTAGGTGGCTGCACAGTGCAAGTAGAGTGCACAGGTTTGAGTGAGACTACAGCCACCTAAAACTATCTGACACTACTTAAAAACCCGCGTAAGGGCAGCTGCATTCACGGTGGCACAATGGTTAGCACTGCTGCTTGATAACGCCAGGGACCTGGGTTTGATTCCCAGCTTAGGTCACTGTCTCAGCAGAGTCTGCACGTTCCCCCTGTGTCTGCATGGGTTACCTCCGGGTGCTCCGGTTTCCTCCCACAGTCCAAAAGATGCACTGGTTAGGTGCATTGGCCATGCTAAATTCTCCCTCAGTGTACCCAAAAACGCACTGGAGTGTGGCGACTAGGGGATTTTCACAGTAACTTCATTGCAGTGTTAATGTAAGCCCAAGGGCAGTTGAGAGGCAATCACATTGCTGTGGCTCTGGAGTCACATGTAGGCCAGACCAGGTAAGGATGGTAGATTTCCTTCCCTAAAGGACATTATTGAACCAGGTGAATTGAAGCTGGAAACAGCCTGTAAGTGGACAAAAACACTCAAGGACCTTGATTAGGCCAAAGGCAGGTCTGAGGCCTTGTCGGTCCCAGGGTGAAATCACTGCGAGTGTGAAGTGGGCGGGAATCCCGAGGGAATCTCTTTCCTTCAGTTTTACACTCCCTCCTACCTAAACTCCTGCTGGCAGGGGAACATGAAATTCAGGCCTGTATCCTCGCTTTCAAGGTCTGTGGTGTCCTAACTAGGATAGAGTTTGCGCAGGTAGATTCAACATTTTCCATCTTGTCCTCATCAGGACAGATTCACAAGAATAGTAACGGGAACTACAATTTACACTGTATGAGAAGAGAGTGCTGATTGGTTGGCAAGTGGACTCTGATGCGTAGAGGCATTGCCATGGAGAATGCACCAGGGAACAGTTAACTGCCAAGCTTCCTTTCAAATTCAAATCAGATAGGTCAACTCTGATTGGTCAAGGCATTGCCAAGGCCATTGCATTCTCATGCAGTAAAATTGGTGTTTCCTTTACTGTTGTTATTCTTGTGAACTGACCTGATAAGTGCAAGGTGTAAAGTTTTGATTGTGTATCTATCCTTTCGGTCATGCTCAAGCTCAGGACTACCAAACAACTATTTTGAAAGTGTGTCAGAAAGTGCAAACCATTCATCCCTTCGAAAAATAAAAATAAGATACGAATGATTCATTTTACTATCCAGAGAAATCTACTCATTATTTACCCTGAGGGACATGGACAGGGTGGATTGAAAGCAGCCATCCCCCCTTAGTTAAAGGGTCAGTTACGAGGTGACACAAGTTGAAAGTGAGGGGTGGGAGATTTAGGGGGGGATTTGAGGAAAAACATTTTTACCCAGAGGGTGGTGACGGTCTGGAATGCGCTGCCTGGGAGGGTGGTGGAGGCTGGTTGCCTCACATCCTTTAAAAAATACTTGGATGAGTACTTGGCACCTTCAAAGCTATGGGCCAAGTGCTGGCAAGTGGGATTAAATAGAATCCCTACAGTGCAGGATGAGGCCATTCGACCCATCAAGTCTGCACTGATCACAATCTTACCCAAGCCCTATTCCCGTACCCCCACACATTTACCCTCCTAATCCCCCTGACACTAAGGGGCTATTTAGCACGGCCAATCAACCTAACCCACATGGGGCGGCACGGTGGCACAGTGGTTAGCATTGCTGCCTCAAAGTGCCAGGGACCTGGGTTCGATTCCTGGCTTGGGTCACTGTCTGTGTGGAGTTTGCACATTCTCTCCATATCTGCGTGGGTTTCCTCCAGATGCTCCAGTTTCCTCCCACATTCCAAAAGATGTGCCAGTTAGGTTGATTGGCCATAATAAATTGTACATTAGTGTCAGGGGAATTAGCAGGGTAAATACATGGGGGCAGAGGGGTAGGGCCTGGGTGGGATTGTTGTTGTTGCAGGCTTGATGGGCCGAATGGCCTCCTTCTTCACTGTCGGGATTCTATCTTTGGACTGTGGGAGGAAACCGGAGCACCCGGAGGAAACCCATGCAGGCATAGGGAGAACGTGCAAACTCCACACAGTGACCCGAGGCCGGGAATTGAACCCGGGTCCCTGGCGCTGTGAGGCAGCAGTGCTAACCACTGTGCCACCGTGCAGATGGGCAGGGCGGGACCTTTCATGCGTCAGTGCAGACTCGACGGGTAAATTGGAAGGAGGCATTCTTGGGGAAAAGTACCGAAGGAAAGTGGAGGATTTTCAAGGAATGTTTGTCTGGAGCTCTGCATGACAACGTTCCGGTGAGACAGGGGGGTGTTGGTAGGGTACGGGAACCGTGGTGCACGAAGGTTGTGATGAACCTGGTGAATAAGAAAAGAGAGGCGTACAGAAGGTTCAGAGAGCTAGGAGGTGTTAAGGATTTAGAGGAGTATACGGGATGTAGGAAGGAGCTTAAGAAGGAAATTAGGAGAGCGAGAAGGGGTCATGAGAAGGCCTTGGCGGGTAAGATTAAGGAGAATCCCAAGGCTTTCTACAAATATGTCAAGAGTAAAAGGATGAGATGTGAAGGCATAGGACCCTTAAAAGGTGAAGGGGGAAAAGTTTGTGCGGAACCGTTAGAAATGGCGGAGCTGCTTAATGAATACTTTACCTCGGTATTCACGGTGGAAAGGGATCTGGGTGGTTGTACTGCTGGTTTGCGGTGGACAGAAAGGATCGAGCATGTGGACATTAAGAAAGAGGATGTGTTGGAACTATTGAATGGCATCAAGGTTGGTAAGTCGCCGGGACCGGATGGGATGTACCCCAGGTTACTGTGGGAGGCGAGGGAGGAGATTGCGGAGCCTTTGGCGATGATCTTTGCATCGTCGATGGAGACGGGAGAGGTTCCGGAGGATTGGAGGATTGCAGATGTGGTCCCTATATTCAAGAAAGGGAACAGGGACAGCCCGGGAAATTACCGACCGGTGAGTCTAACCTCAGTGGTTGGTAAGTTGATGGAGAGGATCCTGAGAGACAGGATTTATGATCATCTAGAGAAGTTTAGTATGATCAAAAGTAGTCAGCACGGCTTTGTCAAGGGCAGGTCGTGCCTTACGAGCCTGGTTGAGTTCTTTGAAAATGTGACCAAACACATTGACGAAGGAAGAGCGGTGGATGTGGTCTATATGGACTTCAGCAAGGCGTTCGATAAGGTCCCCCATGCAAGACTTCTTGAGAAAGTGAGAGGGCATGGGATCCAAGGGGCTGTTGCCTTGTGGATCCAGAACTGGCTTGCCTGCAGAAGGCAGAGAGTGGCTGTGGAGGGGTCTTTCTCTGCATGGAGGTCAGTGACCAGTGGAGTGCCCCAGGGATCTGTTCTGGGACCCTTGCTGTTTGTCATTTTCATAAATGACCTGGATGAGGAAGTGGAGGGATGGGTTGGTAAGTTTGCTGACGACACCAAGGTAGGTGGTGTTGTGGATAGTTTGGAGGGATGTCAGAAGTTGCAGCGAGACATAGATAGAATGCAAGACTGGGCGGAGAAGTGGCAGATGGACTTCAACCCGGATAAGTGTGTGGTGATCCATTTTGGCAGATCCAATGGGATGAAGCAGCAGTATAATATGAAGGGTACCATTCTTAGCAGTGTAGAGGATCAGAAGGACCTTGGGGTCCGGGTCCATAGGACTCTTAAATCGGCCTCGCAGGTGGAGGATGCGGTCAAGAAGGCGTACGGCGTACTGGCCTTCATTAATCGAGGGATTGAGTTTAGGAGTCGGGAGATAATGCTGCAGCTTTATAGGACCCTGGTTAGACCCCACTTGGAGTACTGCGCGCAGTTCTGGTCACCTCATTACAGGAAAGATGTTGAAGCCATTGAAAGGGTGCAGAGGAGATTTACAAGGATGTTGCCTGGATTGGGGGGCATGCCTTATGAGGATAGGTTGAGGGAGCTTGGTCTCTTCTCCCTGGAGAGACGAAGGATGAGAGGTGACCTGATAGAGGTTTACAAGATGTTGAGAGGTCTGGATAGGGTAGACTCTCAGAGGCTATTTCCAAGGGCTGAAATGGTTGCTACGAGAGGACACAGGTTTAAGGTGCTGGGGGGTAGGTACAGAGGAGATGTCAGGGGTAAGTTTTTCACTCAGAGGGTGGTGGGTGAGTGGAATCGGCTGACGTCGGTGGTGGTGGAGGCAAACTCGTTGGGGTCTTTTAAGAGACTTCTGGATGAGTACATGGGATTTAATGGGATTGAGGGCTATAGATAGGCCTCGAGGTGGGGATGTGATCGGCGCAACTTGTGGGCCGAAGGGCCTGTTTGTGCTGTGGCTTTCTATGTTCTATGTTCTATGTTCTGCACTGTAGTATTCTGTGATTCTGTGAATCATCCCTCTCATGTTTTAACGAGATTGATGATTAGTTGTCTGGGGGTCAGAATGCAAATGCCCTGTCGTTATTAATCACAGGATCATTACATTTCTACAAGTATGAGGCATTGGTCCATACGCTGCAGAATGTTTGCAATTCCCTGCATTAGAAATCGCAGCAACGTGATGTTTTCGCATACTATGATCGAATGGCTGCCCTGACACTTGGGAAGTCTGTAACGGAGCAATTACAGGGAAAAAGACAAAAAGTAAACACCCACAGATGAACCAAGTGACTTGTGATCTTGTGGGTGTCAATGCTGAGTGCACACAACAGAAAAATGTAGCTAATGTTATCCTCCTGAACAAAGTGCCTGGATAACTTCACTCGAGGTTGATTTATTCGATGAAAATATAAGGTTGATGTGATGTATTATTTGAAGGGGGTATTTTGAAAGCTGCCTGGTGTTTTCAAGGTGGAATTACACAGAGCTGTTGTGACAGTTGAAAGGGATGTTTTTTCAGTTGTTCGCATTTAGGAAGCGAGCCATGTCATGTGACTTCAAACTCAAACACACTCAGGGAGGGCGGATTTGTATAAGTGAGCTGCCAGTCAAAGGCTTGCTTCAGAAGTGTGTACTGGTTTAGACGCAGTAAGAAGTTTAACAACACCAGGTTAAAGTCCAACAGGTTTATTTGGTAGCAAAAGCCACACAAGCTTTCGAGGCTCTAAGCCCCTTCTTCAGGTGAGTGGGAATTCTGTTCACAAACAGAACTTATAAAGACACAGACTCAATTTACATGAATAATGGTTGGAATGCGAATACTTACAACTAATCCAGTCTTTAAGAAACAAAACAATGGGAGTGGAGAGAGCATCAAGACAGGCTAAAAAGATGTGTATTGTCTCCAGACAAGACAGCCAGTGAAACTCTGCAGGTCCACGCAACTGTGGGGGTTACAGATAGTGTGACATGAACCCAATATCCCGGTTGAGGCCGTCCTTGTGTGTGCGGAACTTGGCTATCAGTTTCTGCTCAGCAACTCTGCGCTGTCGTGTGTCGCGAAGGCCGCCTTGGAGAACGCTTACCCGAATATCAGAGGCCGAATGCCAATGACCTGCAGAGTTTCACTGGCTGTCTTGTCTGGAGACAATACACATCTTTTTAGCCTGTCTTGATGCTCTCTCCACTCCCATTGTTTTGTTTCTTAAAGACTGGATTAGTTGTAAGTATTCACATTCCAACCATTATTCATGTAAATTGAGTCTGTGTCTTTATAAGTTCTGTTTGTGAACAGAATTCCCACTCACCTGAAGAAGGGGCTTAGAGCCTCGAAAGCTTGTGTGGCTTTTGCTACCAAATAAACCTGTTGAACTTTAACCTGGTGTTGTTAAACTTCTTACTGTGTTTACCCCAGTCCAACGTCGGCATCTCCACATCATGACTGGTTTAGACGACCAGCATCCTCTACGTAGCATCATTTGAGGGCAATTTTTACATTCCTCCCCACCAACTCCTCAGTCCCTCCCAATGTGTAGCAAATAGAAACTCCTCGCTGCTAAGGTGGCATTGATTAAGCTTATCATAGAGTCCCTGCAATGCAGAAGAGGCCACTCGGCCCATCGATTCTGCACCGACTCTCTGACAGAGCATCTTACCCAGGCTCACATCACCGCAGTCCATGTATTTTCCCCGCTAATCCCCCTAACTTACACATCTTGGGACACTAAGGCCAGAATTTTCCCGTCCCACCCGCCACAGGAATCGTAACGGGTGAGGGGCGGACTATGGAAATGTCCGTTGACCTTGGGCGGGATTTTACAGTTTCGGGGACAAGCGAGGCCATAAAACCCTGCCCTCAGTGTCAATTTAGCATGGCCAATCCACCTAACCCACACATCTTTGGACTGTGGGAAGAAACCGGAGCACCTGGAGAAAACCCACCCAGACACGGGGAGAACATGCAGACTCCACACAGACAGTGATCCGAGGCTGAGGATTGAACCCAGGCCCCGGCGCTGTGAGGCAGCAGTGCTAACCACTGTGCCACCGTGCTGTCCTATCAGTTCCTTTAATCCCACTACTCTAGTCTCCAATGTGAGGAGGCTGTCTAAACCAATCATCAGATCAGTTGGAGGCTAATTGCTGAGGGAAATTTCTATGAATTTGTGGCTGCTTGAAGATCTCTGGATCCTACCCTGAGGGGTGGACCAGGTTAACAATCTGAGAGAAGCAATAGCAACTAAATTGTATCATCACCTTTAACATCATTACTCACAGGAGCAGTCGAAAAGAAAATAGAGCAATGACCTGCCTAAGGAGATGTGAGGTCACATGACCAAAAGCTTCATCAAAGATGTCGATTTTCAGCAGAGTCTGAAAGAAAAATGAGAAGCTGAGAGATTTAAAGTTTATTTATTCGTGTCACAAGTAGGCTTACATTAACACTGCAATGAAGTTACTGTGAAAAGCCCCCAGTCGCCACACAGTGCCTGTTTGGGTACACTGAGGGAGAATTTAGCATGGTCAATGCACCAAGCCAACACATCTTTCAGAGGAAACTGGAGCACCCAGATGAAACCCACACAGACATGGGGAGAACGTGCAGACTCCGCACGTTCAGTGACCCAAACGGGGAATTGAACCCGGGTCCCTGGTGCTGTGAGGGAGCAGTGCTAACCACTGTGCCACCATGCCATGGAGGGGAGTTCTAGAACTTTGGGTTCAGGCAACTGAAGGTGTGGCCATTAGTGACAGAGCGATTACAATCAGGGATGCTCATGAGGCCAGAATGAGATGACTGCAGATATTTTAGAGGGTTATGGGGCTGGAGGACATTATGGAGGTAGGGAGGGGTGATGCCATGGAGGCTCTTAAACATAAGGAGGAAAATTCCAAAAGCAAGATGTTGCTTGACTAGGAGCCATTATAGGTCAGTAAGCAAAAAGGAGACGGTGAACCAGACTTGGTGGGAGTTCAGACATAGCCAGTAGAGCTTTGGAGGCCTTTAATTTATGGAGAGTTGAGAATGTGGGAGGGCTATCGGAGTATGTTAGAATGGTCACGTCTAGAGGCAATGAATGCATGAACGAGGGTTGCAACAGCAAATGGACCGCAATATTAGGCAAACCAGCCTCCCATCCATTGACTCTGTCTACACTTCTTGCTGCCTCGGCAAAGCAGCCAGCATAATCAAGGACCCCATGCACACGGACATTCTCTCTTCCACCTTCTTCTGTCAGGAAAAAGATACAAAAGTCTGATGTCACGTGCCAACCAACTCAAGAACAGCTTCTTCCCTGCTGCCACCAGACATTTGAATGGACCTACCTCACATTAAGTTGATCCTTCTCTACACCTTAGTTATGACTGTAACACTACATTCTGCACTCTCTCCTTTCCTTCTCTATGAACAGTATGTTTTGTCTGTATAGCGCGCAAGAAACAATACTTTTCACTGTATACTAATACATGTGGCAATAATAAATCAGATCAAATCAAATCAAAATAGAACCAAATTCAAGTGATGTTATGGAGTTGCAAGGAGGGAATGCTGGTGATAGTGCGAATAAGAGTTGGAAATTCCTCTCGAGGTCAGTGACTCATCAATAATGTGAACTGTCTGGTTTAATTCTTGACCATTAAGAAACAATTGGTTTCATTTTTAGACACTTTGAAAGGCAACATTTGAGTCTGGGCCCATTTTCCGGTGTAGGCCTGGGGTTATCATCCAGCGCTCTCCCAACTAGGAGGTCCCAGGATCAATGGAATTTGGTCTTTTGGCCTCATTAACATACTCAAGCTGAGGTGCCAACATTAGTCATAGTCTCTGCATGCAGGTGCTCAGTTAGTGGCCTAACTCACCGGCATAGACATTCAGGATCATCCCAATGCTAGAGGATTGGGTTAGGGGGGCACTTACTCCTGACTGCACAGGATGGTTTCTTTCCAAAACAAAAATAACATTTTAATCCATTTATCTGGAGTTGGCAGTCAAGACTGCTTAAGAATCGTGAGCCAGACACATGGCCTGTTCATTGCTGTCAAGTGCCACTGTGGGTGTCAGAGTGGCACAGAAGGTAGTACTGCTGCCTCACAGCACCAGGGACCCGGGTTCAATTCCAGCCTCAGCTAACTATCTGTGTGGAGGTTGCACATTCTCCCTGTGTCTGTATGGGTTTCCTCCAGGATCTCTGGTTTCCCCCCACACTCCAAAGATGCGCAGGTTCAGTTGGTTGGTCAAGGGTTCTGAAGACTGTGGAGGAACAGAGAGATCTTGGGGTCCATATCCACAGATCTCTAAAGGTTGCCAGTCAAGTGGATAGAGCTGTGAAGAAGGCCTATAGTGTGTTAGCTTTTATTAACAGGGGGAGTTTAAGAGCCGTGGGGTTATGCTGCAACTGTACAGGACCTTGGTGAGACCACATTTGGAATATTGTGTGCAGTTCTGGTCACCTCACTATAAGAAGGATGTGGAAGCGCTGGAAAGAGTGCAGAGGAGATTTACCAGGATGCTGCCTGGTTTGGAGGGTAGGTCATATGAGGAAAGGTTGAGGGAGCTAGGGCTGTTCTCTCTGGAGCGGAGGAGGCTGAGGGGAGACTTAATAGAGGTGTATAAAATGATGAAGGGGATAGATAGAGTGAACGTTCAAAGACTATTTCCTCGGGTGGATGGAGCTATTACAAGGGGGCATAACTATAGGGTTCGTGGTGGGAGATACAGGACGGATATCAGAGGTAGGTTCTTTACGCAGGGAGTGGTTGGGGTGTGGAATGGACTGCCTGCAGTGATAGTGGAGTCAGACACTTTAGAAACATTTAAGCGGTTATTGGATAGGCACACCAGGATGATAGGGAGTGGGATGGCTTGATCTTGGTTTCAGATAAAGCTCGGCACAACATCGTGGGCTGAAGGGCCTGTTCTGTGCTGTACTGTTCTATGTTCTATAGTGAATTGCCCTTGAGTGTCGGGGGGGCTAGCAGGGTAAATATGTGGGGTTAAGAGGATAGGACCTTGGTGGGGTTGTTGTCAGTGCAGGCTTAATGGGCCAAATGGCCTCCTTCTGCACTGTAGGGATTCTATGAAGTTTCTCAATGGAGATCTTTAATGGGCATTAGGCCCCTACTCTACACAGTTACATGTTTTCAGTGTCCACCTGGTGCATTTGAATAAAAATACCTAATTTCCAGGTGCAAGAAGTGGGAGCAACGTCTGCAAAGTTTGTAATAAGTCTACCCCACTATTGTGTCTTAATAATTTGTGCTTATTTTACATCTGAGAAACAGCACAGCACATTCTCATTCTCTCACCAACTTTTACAGATGCTTCATAGAAAGTATCCTTTCCTGATGTATCACAGCTTGGTCTGGCTCCTGCTCTGACCAAGACCGCAAGAAACTACAGAAGATGGTGAATGTGGCCCAGGCCACCTCGCAAACCAGTCTCCCACCCACTGACTCTGTCCACACTTCCCTCTGCCTCGGCAAAGCAGCCAGCATAACCAAGGACCCCACGCATCCAGGACATTCTCTCTTCCACCTTCTTCCATTGGGAAAAAGATACAAAAGTCTGAGGTCACGTACCAACCGACTCAAGAACAGTTTCTTCCCTGCTGCTGTCAGACTTTTGAATGGACCTACCTCACATTAAGTTGATCTTTCTCTACTCCCTAGCTATGACTGTAACACTACATTCTGCACTCTCTCCTTTCCTTCTCTATGAACGGTATGCTTTGTCTTATAATGCACAAGAAACAATACTTTTCACTGTATCCCAATACATGTGATGATAATAAATCAAATCAAATTTCTACCGCATCTTGCACAATAAGTTAGAGTTATGCGTTTGGCACAAATGAACAGAACTAATAGAATATTGGTCTGATGAGAAAACATCATTACACACAAGCCTTTCATTCCATAGCAGGCTCTGTGCTTCATCTGTATTTCAAAGTCAATTATTGCTTTAAAATGTTAATTTTCCACTCAAAAGGTTTCCCATTTGATTTGATTTATTATTGTCACATGTATTAGTTTGCAGTGAAAAGTATTGTTTCTTGCACGCTATACAGGCAAAGCATACTGTTCATAGAGAAGGAAAGGAGGGAGTGCAGAATGTAGTGTTACAGTCATAGCTAAGGTGTGGAGAAAGATCAACTTAGTGCAGGGTAGGTCCATTCAAAAGTCTGATGGTCGTACGTGTCCTCAGACTTTTGTATCTTTTTCCCAATGGAATAAGATGGAAGAGAGTTTGATTGGAGTTTCAAATTAAAACACCATCAATAGACAGCAGCCAGAATTCTCTGGTCGTTCACATCCCACCACCGCTGCCGGTGAGAATGGAGAATTTTGGCACTCCGTTCACAGCAGCGGGACTGAAGAATCCCAGCCGCGGGCGAGGTCAGAGGATCGAGTTCAGCATCCCCATACACTGATATCACACCCAAAATTAAGGCTGAAATTCTCTGGTCTAGTTCGCCCCGCTACCGCAAGAATGGAGAATTTGGCGCTCGGGCAAATCTCCATTCGCTGCAGCAGGACTGGAGAATTCCAGCTACGGACGATGTCAGAGAAATCCAGCCTGAATCTGTTTTCTGTCTGAATATTTTCTCCGGGGTGCTGTAACTTCATGCGAAGAATAAAAGCATTCAATGAAGTTGATTGCCACTGCAATATCGCACGTCGCTTCAATCTTTCCTTCCCTACTCGCTTTATTAACATCTAACAGTAGCAATCACGTCTCTTCCACATTAATCTAATGTTGGTGTCACCTGAGCACAGCTTCCCAAGCTCGAAGCTTTTAACTTGTGAGATCTCGGTAACCACAACAGGTTGCCTACGCTTCCAAAGAAAAGCGTGCGTGCATTTTTAACATGTTGATTGCAATAAACTGGAACAGCAGAATCAAAATATCGCCAAGTACCAGCAACCTAAAAACCTATGCTTTGCCTATCGGCAGAGTCCTCTAATTCCAGTCAATAGCATAATGGCAGGGTAATCTAATCCCGCTGTGCACTTATCTTTCATTATCACTTCATTTCAATTGATTTGTGGCATTCCGGATAAAAGGACCTAATGAATTATGGCACGGTGGTTTTTGAACTGCTGCAGTCAATTATCAGTTGAAGGCACTGAAACATGTTTAATGACAATAGCTTATCTTGGCTTTAAACATGTTTTGTTTGCTCTCATTATTGCAAAGAATGCCTGCTTTTATTCAAGCCACCTCGAGCAATAGCGCTGCTACAAGTCGACAGTAATGACTCCATGGGATTTCCATGTCAATTACAGTGTAACAGAGCCTGCACTGCAACTATTTTCAGAAACTGACACTTTGGCAACCAATTTACTGTCTGCAAAAGCAATTAAGAGGTCAGGTGCCAATTAGTATCAAATTACATATTGAGAAGGTACTGCGGATTTCAATTTAAATGAAAAAGTAAAGAGAAGCAAGTGACCGTTTTGTAATAAAAGCAAATTACTGCGGATGCTGGAATCTGAAACCTAAAGAGAAAATGCTGGAAAATCTCAGCAGGTCTGGCAGCATCTGTAAGGAGAGAAAAGAGCTGATCTTTTGAGTCCAGATGACCCTTTGTCAAAGCTTTGTCAAAAATCTGCTGAGATTTTCCAGCATTTTCTCTTTTGGTTTAATATTTTTGAATGATGCATTCAGAATCTTATTTATCAAAAGTCCATAAATAATAACAATGATTTTGACTTTGAACAACGAGGGAAAGACCATTAGTCCCGATTGGTTGACCCACCCCTCAACACCATCCCCCCCTTCCGTCCACCCTTACTGAACTTCTCACCATATTCTTTCTTCCCCCAGAAGGAGATCATAGAAACTCTACAGTGCAGAAAGAGGCCATTCTGCCCATCGAGTCCGCACCGACCACAATCCCACCCAGGCCCTACCCCCATATCCCTACATATTCTACCTGCTAATCCCTCTAACCTACACATCTCAGGACACTAAGGGGCAATTTTAGCATAGCCAATCAACCTAACCCACACATCTTTGGACTGTGGGAGGAAACCGGAGCACCTGGAGGAAACCCATGCAGACACGAGGAGAATGTGCAAACTCCACACAGACAGTGACCCGAGCCGGGAATCGAACCCAGGTCCCTGGAGCTGTGAAGCAGCAGTGCTAACCACTGTGCTACCGTGCCGCCCAGATGGTGGCACAGTGGTTAGCATTGCTGCCTCACAGCACCGGAGATCCGGGTTCGATTCCCAGCTTTGGTCACTGTCTGTGTGGAGTTTGTACGTCCTCCCCGTGTCTGCGTGGGTTTCCACCGGGTGCTCCGGTTTCCTCCCACAATCCGAAAGACATGCTGGTTCGTTGCATTGGCCGTGCTAAATTTTCCCTCAGTGTACCCGAACAGGCGTGAGAATGTGGCGGCTAGGGGATTTTCACAGTAACTTCATTGCAGTGTTAATGTAAGCCTACTTGTGACACTAATAAATAAACTTTACTTCAGGACATTCAATTTTCTCTCTGCTCTCAAACATTTGAGAACAATGACCAGTCTCTGCCTCTTTCCGTGAGAATATAACCTGGCCAAGGTATTGCCGAGAAAATAAATTGCCTTTCCAAACCCAAAAGAGAAAAAGAAATGAAAGCAATTTTAAGAAAAAAACAATCCGTTGGGGAAATGACTCACACCTCAAGGTCAAGACAAGGCCCACGAAGGAGGCAGGGAGAGGAGGCAGCACTGTTACTCATTAGGAGAGAATGAACCAGGTGCCCTGGGCAAGCTGGCAATGCACAGCATGGAAACGTTCATTTTAAGTGCTGTATTTAATTCCTCCACCAGGTTCCAAGCATTCACAAACTTTTTCATTCATATTTTTGTCGGAAGTCACACAACAGACTGATTTTTCTTGTTTCCGGGCAATTTGTACTGCTGTCAAGACAAATTGACCATTATACAATAATAATTCCTTTCTTTTTATCAATGAAATGGATTTTACCATGTGGTGTTGTTGTTTCTGTGGTCTTTATGCGTCAGGAACCAAGGGTTGAATTGAGTGGTAAGGAGTGGTAAAGTCCCAGCAATTGAACCTAAATTGAGTTCGATTCCTACTTGATCCAGTGTGTGATCAACTTAACCATATTTTACACAGAAACATAGAAAATAGAAGCAGGCATAGGCCATTCGGCCCTTCGAGCCTGCTCGCCCATTCACTTTGATCATGGATGACCATCAAATTCCATATCCTGATCCCACCTTCTCCCCATGTCCATAAGGGTGGCATGGGTGGCAAGTTAGGCCGAAGGGCCTGTTTCCATGCTGTAAACCTCTATGACTCTAGTTCCTTGATCCCTATAGCCTCAAGAGCTGCATCCAATTTCTTCTTGAAATCACATAATGTTTTGGCCTCAACTACATTCTGAGGTCATAGAGTCATAGAGGTTTACAGCATGGAAAAAGGCCCTTTGGCCCAACTTGTCCATGCCACCCTTTTTTTAAAATCCCTAAGCTAGTCCCAATTGCCCGCATTTGGCCCATATCTCTCTATACCCATCTTATCCATCTGACTGTCTAAGTGCTTTTTAAAAGGCAAAATTGTACCTGCCTCTACTACTGCCTCTGGCAGCTTGTTCCAGACACTCACCACCCTCTGTGTGAAAAATTGCCCCTCTGGGCAATTTTGTATCTCTCCCCTCTCACCTTAAACTTATGCCATCTAGTTTTAGACTCCCCTACCTTTGGGAAAAGATATTGACTATCTAGCTGATCTATGCCCCTCATTATTTTATAGACCTCTATAAGATCACCCCTCAGCATTCTACGCTCCAGAGAAAGAAATCCCAGTCTATCAGAATGTATGAAATTCACTACCATCCAGGTAATGAATTCCACACATTCACCACCCTCTGGGTGAAGAAATTTCTCCTCACCTCAGTTCTAAAACGTTTACCCCTTACCTTCAAACTATGACCCCTGGTTCTGGATTCTCCCACCTTTGGGAACATTCTTTCTGAATCTATCCTATCAAATCTGCTGGAATTTTATAAGTTTCAATGAGATTCCCTCCCACTCTTCTGAACTTTAGTGAATATATTCCTAACTGACTTAGTCTCTCCTCATATGAAAGACCTGCCTTCCCAGGAAGCAGCCTGGTTGAAAGGGATAGTCCCTTATTTTGACTGTTCCATGATTTTTCAGAGACATCTTTTGTCTCTGATTTCTAGACAGCCAAAGGAGACTGAACCTGGCCATCATCTCGTGCCTTTGCCTCTTCATTTTTTAGGTGCTGCCATTGGTCACCAGGGAGAGTTACGCCACAGACCACCCCGTCCCCAATTCTCAGCAGGACCACGGTTAACATGTTGCTTATTTTATTTTGGATGGGTTGATCACCCTGACTGGATCACTCAGCCTGCCATGTGTGATCCTATGGCAAATGTCCAATGAACTCACACAAGACCTGAGGGCTGTCCAATCAAGGGTCTAAGGTGTGAAATCAGGTGGCATCATCAGCTTCAGCTGACACGATGGCAGGGGCTGGCACCATGTTCCCTGGATTCAGTGCTGTCTGCACAGAGGAGTCTGCCCCTTCACTGCAACATTCAATCATCCCACTGCCATTGTTTCTGCTGCTCCCTGACTGCTGCATCCAACTCACTAAGGGGCAGTCCGGAAGCCTGCAGCTAGAATGGTGGAAGGAATACCGTGGGTGTTCCCACACTTTATGCTCATGTGTCCCCCATTGGATGCACAGAGATCTATGTCTGGAACACCATTGGATACACAGAGCTCCACCTCAGGAGCTCCATGTCTGGAACACCACTGGATACACAGAGCTCCATGTCCGGAACACCACTGGATACACAGAGCTCCATGTCCGGAACACCACTGGATACACAGAGCTCCATCTCAAGAACACCACTCGGTACACAGAGCTCCACGACAGTCACACCACTGGATACACAGAGCTCCATGACAGGAACACTACTGGATACACAGAGCTCCATGGCAGGCACATTAGGGATGAGGAAACAGAAAGTCCATAGCTCATACATTTACATTCTGTCACGCAATCAGCGTCCAGCTGAAGAGGGCTCAAGAGGCTGACTACCTCCAAGAGGAGTGTGAGGGATTCTAAGAGGGTGCAGCATCACACTCTTTCCTCATCCCCTCCCCCTCCTGCATTGATGGAAGAGTCCATCGAACCGGCACCAGAGTAACTTCAGTGTAAGCCTACTTGTGACACTAATAAAAAAACTTTAAACTTTAAACTTTGACTCTGATGAGGAACAGCAGGGGGAGCAGTCTTCCCGAAACCAGTTGCTCCAGAGAATGGGTTGAAGGGCTATGGGGAGAGGGCAGGAAAATGGGGATGAGGAGCATATCAGCCATGACCGAATGGCAAAGTGGACTCGATGGACCGGATGGCCTAATTCCACTCCTATATCTTGTGAACTTATGAACAGGGACGATGAGCACAGATCTCAAGCTCACGCGAGAGCGGTGTCGGAGATAGACGGTTGCCAGAGGCAGGCTGCTATCGCGCGTGGTCCTGCTTCCCATGGGAGGGTGAAACTGAGAGTGAAGATGGAATTGGGGAGCTGTCCAGTTAAAACAATTCAACCAGAACGAGGCTTGTTTGTGTGAAATCGTGGTTTTGGACAGAGCTATTTGGTTAATGAGGCCACCCCCAACGCCCAACTGATTGGTGGAACCCAGCGGGCTGGTAACTTTAGATCCAGGCCGGAATCCTACCTCCGAACACACTGGAGAAATTTTCCCACCCTACCGCAGTGAACGGAGATTTGGGTGGCCGCTGAATTCTCCAACTTTGCTGCAGCGGGAGTGTGGCGTGAACGGCTGGTAAGATCGCGCCCCCAGGCTTTTGAGTGACCAGCTATAGCCATTGCATCTACCGTGTGTCACAAATAACACTGATGGTCTCAATGATGATCTTCTTGTTACCTTGTAACTTGAACTAATTGTCTCCAGTTCCTTCGAAAAATAGCTCCCTGTGTCTCACCAGTTATATCAGAGGAACCTATATTTTCTGTCATTATTAGTACCTCTGTTTCCACTGAGCTATCGCCATTTTGAACTTCTATAACAAAACTTTTAACTGAGTCTATTGTGCGGCTTTCAATAAATTTGCATTAATCTTTTGCAGCGATTTGTTGATGGCATTGATTCTTTGAAAGGGTTGTGAATGTAGCCCAGTCCATCACGCGAACCAGCCTCCCATCCATTGACTCCGTCGACACTTTCCACTTTCTTGGAAAAGTAGCCAGCAAAATCAAGGACCCCATGCGCTCCAGACATACTCTCTTCCACCTTCTTCCATCAGGAAAAAAATACAAGAGCCTGAGAACACGTACTAATCGACTCAAGAGCAGCTTCTTCCCTGCTGCCATCAGACCTTTGAATGGACTTTACCATATATTAAGTTGATCTTTCTCTACACCCTAGCTGTGACTGCAACACTATATTCTGCACCCTCTCCTTTCCTTCTCCCCTAGGTACTCTATGAATGGTATGTTTTGCACATGCAAGAAACAATACTTTTCACTCTATCCCAATACATGTGACAACAATAAATCAAATCAAACCAAGAAAGAGTAAAAACAGCAATATAGTGGGCATAAAGGGCACTAAAGTGGTCAATCAGCCATGATTATATTCAATGGCAGAGCAGGCTCAATGGGCTAAATGGCCCACTCCTGTTGCAATGTTCCTATGTACAGATATCGTACTTTGCTGCTGAGGATTATGCAGTTATGGCTGGGCTTTTTCATGTTCGAAGTCTCCATAGCAGCTTCTTAGTGGCTACCTTAGCCATTCGTACAATGATCCTTGCTCACCAGTTACCTTCAATGACTGCTTCATTGTCTGAACAAACCTTTCGGGCAGCCCATTTGAGGCAGGAGGATAAGGAGTGAATCGTATGTGCTGGATTCCATTCTCCTCTAGATAATTTGTGAATTCTTGTGAAATGAACTGTGGCCCATTATCGATAACAAGTTGTTCAGAGTGACCGAATCTTGTAAATGCCTCACCCAGTCTTACTACTGTTCTCTCTGGGGACGTTGTCTTCATCATGGTGGCTTCAGGCTATTTTGAGTGTGCATCCACCACAATGAAAAGCATTTGTCCTTCGAATAGTCCAGCATAATCTATATGGATGCTTTATGGTATTTTTAAAGGATTGGCTTGCAGACCACGAAGGCACAAACAACCAAGAGCCCGATCGGAAAGGTCTTTACTCTACAGGCTGTAGGATAGACCGTGCAGGTGGCATAGTGGCACAGTGGTTAGCACTGCTGTCTCACAGCGCCAGGGAACCAGGTTCGATTCCCAGCTTGGGTCACTGTCTGTGTGGAGTCTGCACATTCTCCCCGTGTCTGCGTGGGTTTCCTCCGGGTGCTCTGCTTTCCTCCCACAGTCCAAAGATGTACAGGTTAGGTGAATTGGCCATGCAAAATTGACCCTGAAGTCAAGGGGACTAGCTAGGGCAGTGGTTCCCAAAGGGTGCGGCGTGCCACACTGGTGCGGCGAGAGAGGATGGCAAGTGTGGCGGGAAGATTCAAGGACAATCAAAGAAACATTTAAACATGGTTTAAACAAGCATTGTTTTATACTTTCTGGATGTCCCATGATCACATTATAAAGTAGTTGTGTTCTATGTTATGAATCAACCACTGCTACGAGTTTTTTTTTTGTTTTTGAATGTATTTCTTATCAATAAAAAATTCGGTGTGGCACGAGCAAATTTTTATTCCGAAAGTGCGGCCCAGTGAAAAAAGTTTGGGAACCACTGAGCTCGGGTAAATGCATGGGATTTTGGGGATAGGGTCTGGGTGGGATTGAGGTCAGTGCAGACTCGATGGGTTGAATGGTCTTCTGCGCTGTCGGATTCTATGATTCTAATTGCCCTTGAGAAGGTGGTGGTGAGCTGCCTTCTTGACTCACTGCAGTCCATGTTCTGTGGGTTGAGGGAGAAGGAATAAGGTAGGGTACAGTTTGGAAAGGTTTTACTTAAAGAAATGTTGGGAAATATGTAATTTTTTTAAGGTGTAAAAGAAGAGGAACAATACAGAACAGGGGAGAACAGCAACCCAGCAAATAGGATTAATGTTTTTATACTCTTAATTAAAACGATCTGTTAAGAATTTGTTTTAGCTATGTATTAACCTTCACTTCTCAGGCAGTTCCTCAGGATCGAGGGTGACTTGATTCCACTCCAGTTCGATGGGTTCTGGGCTGGATGATTAGCCCAGTGTGTGAACAGTGAACTCTGCCACATGTGGGCCAGAGGTTTTAGAGGTGAATGAGTTCCTTGGAGGCCTGTGCACTCACCCCCCACGCCTTGAGTTCGCCTCTACACGCTCCAGACCATGTGTTTGGTGCCTTCCCAGATTATTCTTTTCCACTTCAGTCAGTCAGGGACTCCCGTGAGTCAGTGGGGATGTTTGACCTCTTCAGGGAGGCTTTAAGAACATCCCAGAAGTCTTTGTATTCTCCTCCTGAGAGTCTCCTGACATGGTCAAGATTCAAATAGAGCAGTTGCTTGAGGGGTCTGCTATATTAAATTCCAATAATGAAGTTTCTTTACATTCTTTTTGGTATCAAGATAGAACAGCTGAAAGTTTGCTAATATCACAAGTCGAAGACCTACCGGCAGTAAATCGTACAATCCACAGAGTGCTGATGGAGGCCATTCGGCCCACCGAGTCTGTACTGACTCTCTGGCAGATCATCCTACCATGGCCCTATCCCTGTAACCTCACGCATTTACCCTGCTAATCCCCCTAGCCTACACATCTTTAGACACTAAGGGGCAATTTAGCATGGCCAATTCACCTAACCTGTACATCTTTGGACTGTGGGAGGAAAGCAGAGCACCCGGAGAAAACCCACGCAGACACGGGCAGAACGTGTAAACTCCACACAGACAGTGACCCGAGCCGGGAATCGAACCCAGGTCCCCGGCACTGTGAGGCAGCAGTGTTAAACCACCGTGCCACCGTGGAAAGGTTAAGTCCAAGACATCCTCATAGAACTCACACCTGTGCATTAATAAACGGACTAGATTTAAATAATGAAAAATACAGCTTGTTACCAAACAAGCCTTCGATTTAAAAATATGCAGAAACCGATACATTTATATATGAGAGGGAAGGGAACATCTTTTTTCTGAAAGCTACTATTTGGAATTAGTGCGCGGGGGTGGGGGGGAGGTGGGGGGGGGGGGGGGGGGTGGGGGGGTGGGGGGGTGGTTCAGAACTGCTCTACTGGGTTAGATTCTGCCAAAGAAGCACGTCAGATAGTAATTCCATTCCCGTCAGGTTAACTGAAAGCTCACTTAGCGACCTGCACTTTCTGATATAAAGATGTAAGCGGGAATCAGTCCTGGCATCAGACTTTCAGTGTCTGGAGTCTTGAAAGGATTGAAGTGATTCTTGTGCCTGACATTCTCTCTCCCAGACGCAAACAGGAGGATGTCTTTGTTTTATGAGGAGTATCCTAACTTTAACTCTAACCCTAACCCTAACCCTAATCCTAACCCTAACCCCAAACCGAACCCTAACCCTGAAAAGATTGCCAACCTCCAGATGATATCTATAATGGAAGGGCACAGTGGCACAGTGGCACAGTGGTCAGCACTGCTGCCTCAGAGCGCCGGGGACCCGGGTTCGATTCCCGGCTTGGTCACTGTTTGTGCAGAGTCTGCACGTTCGCCCTCTGTCTGCGTGGTTTTCTTCCGGGTGCTCCGGTTTCCTCCCACAGTCCAAAGATGTGCGGGTTAGGTGCAATTGGCCATACTAGATTGCCCCTTAGTGTCCCAAAATGAGTAGGTTAGAGGGATTAGCAGGGTAGATATGTGGGGTTATGGGGATAGAGCCTGGGTGGGTTTGTATCAGTGCAGACTCGATGGGCTGAATGGCCTGCTTTTGCACTGTAGGCATTGTATGATTCTATGATTCAATGGTATATTGTGCCCTTTGGGTGTGAGATGTGAGATGGCATTTTATGGCAGTGATTCCCAACCTTTTATACGTTAAGTCACACCTCTATAATATAAAAAATATCAAGACTCACCTCCTATTTTCTCTGTCTTCTTTTCTGACAGGAAACTTTGTTTCTAGCTTCTTCCCATCCTCTCGCCTCTTTTTTTTGTTAACCTCTCCCTGTCTCTCTCTCTCTCTTGCTTCTCCCAGGGTATTTGCACCCTTTTTGAGTTTTTGCTTTTGACCTCTGTCTCCAACGCTAAGTCCCGTTGATCACCCACGTGGGCCCGACCAACATAAAAAATCAAAACCAAGCATTTGCGGCCCTATCCCATCCAACATTTTTATTTTGATTCATTCGTGGGATGTGGGTGTCGCTGGCTGGGCCAACATTTATTACCCATCCCTGAGAACATTTAAGAGTCAACCATATTGCTGTGGGTCTGGAGTCACATGTCGGCCAGGCCAGGTAAGGACAGCAGATTTCCTTCAGTGAACCAGATGGGATTTTAAAAAAAGTTTATTTATTAGTGTCACAAATAAGGCTGCAATGAAGTTACTGTGAAAATCCCCTAGTCACCACACTCTGGTGCCTATTCGGGTACACTGAGGAAGAATTTAGCATGGCCAATCCACCTAACCAGCACGTCTTTTGGACTGTGGGAGGAAACCAGAGCACCCAGAGGAAACTCACGCAGACATGGGCAGAACGCGCAGACTCCACACAGACAGTGATCCAAGCCAGGAATTGAACCTGGGTCCCTGGCGCTGTGAGGCAGCAGTGCTAACCATTGTGCCACCCTGGTTTCATGGTCATCATTAGACCTTTAATTCCAGATTTTTATTGAATTCAAATTTCACCATCTGCCATGGTGAGATTCAAACCCGGATCCCCATAGTATTACCCTGGATCTCAGGAATACCAGTCCAGTGACAATATCACTACATCACCACTTCCCCACTGTGGAAGGCTGAAGATTCATTGGGTTTTGGAAGTGCCCACCACAGAGCTGACGACAAAGGTTGGCTTTAGTTGAATTACATGAATTTAGAATTGTTCTGAATCTTTTTCCGTGGCACATTTGGGCAGCGGGATTCTTCCTGGCACACCAGTGTGCCATGGCACACCCGTTGGGAACAATCGTTATGATGTCCAAGCCTCCAGTACCTCAGTTATATTCTTTCATGTCATTTACCTCAGTGATGATATCATATCCTGAGAATTAATCCATAGTTTGGCTGAATATCAAATCATGATTTATAAATATCTGAAAAGAATCTGCATCATATAAACAATATTTAATAACTACGAGAAAACAAATTGATTTATATGTTTGCTTCAGAATTTATGGAATAAGGAAAGTAGGGACAGGTTTTATAAATGGATTTAGTTAAATGTTGTACAATATTTTCCTGGAATTCATATTTTATTAGCCCATCACTTTTTATGTAAGTAACTCAAATTTTACATCTGATTTGAAGGGAGTGTCATCTGTCAGATTGTAAAGGTCAAACTGTAAATTAAATAACACAATGTATTTTTGCAAGTGTCAGAATACACAGACTGAGTCATCGCCAACCATTCATGCGCATGTTAGCAACAACCTTATTGTTAGAAATATTTGAGAAATATGAAAGGAAAAGGCCGTCACACGACAATAACAACTTGAATTTATGATGTGGAGATGCTGGTGTTGGACTGGGGTGGGTACAGTCAGGAGTCTCGCAACACCAGGTTCAATTCCAACAGGTCTATTTGGAATCACAAGCTTTCGGAGCGCCGCTCCTTCATCAGGTGAGTCGATGAAGGAGCAGCGATGAAGTTCATTGAGTCTGCACCAACAATACCTACCACTACAGCTGCGCTAATCCCATTTTCCAACAATTGTCCAATAACCTTGAATGTTATGATGTTTCAAATGCTTGTCCAAATATTTTTTAAAGGTTGTACGGTTTCCGGCCTCCACTACCTTCCCAGGCAGTGCATTCCAGATTCCCACCACCCACTGAATGAAGATAAATTTTCTCAATTCCCCACGGAATTTCCTGCCGCTCATCCTAAAACTATGCACCCTCGTGATTGACCCCCTCAACTGAGGGGAACAGCTGTTTCTATTCACCCTGTCCATATCCCTCATAATTTTATGTACCTCTATCATGTCTCCCCTCAGCCTCCTCTGCTCTAAAGAAAACAATCCAGAGTGTGGACAAAAGGTGGCAAGTATGGAGAGTGCATGATAATGCGTCAATAACATTGTCATTTATCTATAGGTCAACCCCACCTGGGTATCTTCTCTCCATGTTCCTCAATCCCTCCTTTCTCTCGTAATGTATCTAATTGTCTTTTGAATTCATTTATATTACCCAGCAAGCATTGCGATTAACACAGTCCACAATGCTGTTATACTTGCAAAAAAATCTCTATTAACTTTCCTCGCAACTCTAAAATTGGATTGCAGCTTCTGCGTAATTGTACACGCTAGCCAACTTAACATCTTTGAAATTCTATTCAACATTCAATTATGAGGCACAAACACCTTTATAAGGATCTTAACATCCTGATTCTATCGCATAGTGCGACCGTGTTTCTACATTGATATTAATACTATATGCCCGTTCAGTAACTTACGGAGGTCAAGGATCTCATTTCTAATTAACTAAACTGCCTAAACCATTACGGAAAATGTGTTTTCAATTGATAACCTAGGTTAATGTGAACAATAATTATCATGAGAGAATGTGAAAGTGTCATTGCAATGGTTGAACTGCAACTGTGGGTAATTGCCAATTAGTTATTGTCCAAATAGCCTTAACACCCATAGGTAAGACGACTGCATCTTTTAAAGTTTTTCGTAGAGCCTACTTGTGTAGACGCTGGAGGGGCTTTTCACGTCTAACAGTAGGGAAGTTATTCCACTAACACTGCTGAGATGCTGGTAAAGCTCTTGATAGTTAATTTGTTGACATTAATTACATACGACTGTGTCTCATGAGGGTAAACTAAATGGAGGTTCACTGTCCTCAAACAAAGTTGAAAAGCTGGATATTCTCCAGCAATAAAAGCAAATCACTGCAGATGCTGGAATCTGAAACCAAAAGAGAAAATGCTGGAAAATCACAGCAGGTCTGGCAGCATCTGCAAGGAGAGAAAAGAGCTGACGTTTCGAGTCCAGGTGACCCTTTGTCAAAGCTAAAAGGCAGAGAAAGTGGGAGATATTTATACATGATGTGGAGATGCCGGCGTTGGACTGGGGTAAACACAGTAAGAAGTTTAACAACACCAGGTTAAAGTCCAACAGGTTTATTTGGTAGCAAAAGCCACACAAGCTTTCGAGGCTCTGAGCCCCTTCTTCAGGTGAGTGGGAATTCTGTTCACAAACAGAACTTATAAGACACAGACTCAATTTACATGAATAATGGTTGGAATGCGAATACTTACAACTAATCCAGTCTTTAAGAAACAAAACAATGGGAGTGGAGAGAGCATCAAGACAGGCTAAAAAGATGTGTATTGTCTCCAGACAAGACAGCCAGTGAAACTCTGCAGGTCCACGCAACTGTGGGAGTTACAAATAGTGTGACATAAATTCTGATTCTAGGATCGCATGATAAAGACTCAGGAGGAAAAAAGCAGAAATATTTATGTGAAATAGTGTGACATAAACCCAATATCCCGGTTGAGGCCGTCCTTGTGTGTGCGGAACTTGGCTATCAGTTTCTGCTCCGCGACTCTGCGCTGTCGTGTGTCGCGAAGGCCGCCTTGGAGAACGCTTACCCGAATATCAGAGGCCGAATGCCCGTGACCGCTGAAGTGCTCCCCAACAGGAAGAGAACAGTCTTGCCTGGTGATTGTCGAGCTCGACAATCACCAGGCAAGACTGTTCTCTTCCTGTTGGGGAGCACTTCAGCGGTCACGGGCATTCGGCCTCTGATATTCGGGTAAGCGTTCTCCAAGGCGGCCTTCGCGACACACGACAGCGCAGAGTCGCGGAGCAGAAACTGATAGCCAAGTTCCGCACACACAAGGACGGCCTCAACCGGGATATTGGGTTTATGTCACACTATTTCACATAAATATTTCTGCTTTTTTCCTCCTGAGTCTTTATCATGCGATCCTCGAATCAGAATTTATGTCACACTATTTGTAACTCCCACAGTTGCGTGGACCTGCAGAGTTTCACTGGCTGTCTTGTCTGGAGACAATACACATCTTTTTAGCCTGTCTTGATGCTCTCTCCACTCCCATTGTTTTGTTTCTTAAAGACTGGATTAGTTGTAAGTATTCGCATTCCAACCATTATTCATGTAAATTGAGTCTGTGTCTTATAAGTTCTGTTTGTGAACAGAATTCCCACTCACCTGAAGAAGGGGCTCAGAGCCTCGAAAGCTTGTGTGGCTTTTGCTACCAAATAAACCTGTTGGACTTTAACCTGGTGTTGTTAAACTTCTTACTAAGATATTTATACTGCAGGGGGAGGGAATGAAAGGTGAGTCATAGCCACAAAAACAAGGCTGCTAATGGCAGTCCATAGAGAGAATAGAAGGTGTGAATGGCCAAACAGCAGAGAAGCTGAAATCAGAGGGTAAACTGTGATAGATGGAGATGTGGGGGGAGGGGGGGGGGGGGGTGGGGGTAGATGGGTGGGAGAGGTAAAATTGAGAAAAAGACAAAATATTCTCCAGCATGTTGCTCACCTCTTGTGCTCTGGAAGCCTTGGCCCCACCTGCAAGGGACAAGTCATCAGGGGTGTGATAGAAAACACTGGTTGGATGATTGCAGCCCCAACAGTAACCAGGAAACTCAATACAATGCGAGGCAACATACCCTGGATTGGCACCCTGTTTGGGGGGTGGACTGCCCCTTTCAGAGTACGGGTCAGGTGACCCCTGGGCAATTCGCTCCTCCCAGTGTGGGAGTGGCACGGTGGCACAGTGGTTAGCACTGCTGCTCACAGCGCCAGGGACCCGGGTTCAATTCCTGGCTTGGGTCACTGTCTGTGTGGACCTTGCACATTCTCCCCAAGTCTGCGTGGGTTTCCTCCAGGTGCTCCGGTTTCCTCCCACAGTCCAAAGATATGCGGGTTACGCTAATTGGCCATGCTAAATTGACGATTAGTGTCAGGGGATCAGCAGGGTAAATGTGTGGGGTTACGGGAATAGGGCCTGGGGTGGGATTGTGGTCTTGCAGGCCTGATGGGCCGAATGGCCTCCTTCTGCACTGTCGGGATTCTATGACCCTGTTGGGTAGTCTTAGACTATAATGAGCACGCACCGTTAATAAACAGCTCCTGGTGTTCATGTAGCCAAGACTACCCTGTGATTCTTATGCATCCTTAGTCCACAGGGACATACATAATACTTTCCTAAAAGTCTTGTAAGAGTACCTTCACCACATAGACTGCAGCTTTTCAACATGAGGGCTTATCACTACCTTCTCAAGGGCAATTAGAGACTGGATGCCAGCCTTGCCAGAGATGCCCAAGTCTTAAGGATGAATGTCAGAAAGAAAAATCACATGTAACCATAAAATTTGGTTTCAGGAATATTGGGCTGGGATTTTGCGGCCTTGCTCGAGAAAGACTAGAAATTCCCACTGACGTCAACGGACATTGCCGCTGTCTGCCCATCGCCCGCTCCGATTCGGTGGTGGGCAAGGCGGCAGAATTCCGGCGATTCATTCTTTCATTTAAGATATTAGAATTATAGAATCCCTGCTGTGGCCATTCAGCCCATCAAGCCTGCATTGACAACAATCCCACCCAGGCCCCATCCCCGCAACCCCCATGTCTTTACCCTACTAATCTCTCTAATACCAAGGGACAATTTAGCATGGCCAATACACCTAACCCACACATCTTTCGGACTGTGGGAGGAAACCAGAGGAAACCCACGCAGACACGGGGAGAATGTGCAAACTCCATAGATGCAGTCACCCAAGGCCAGAATCGAACCCGGGTCGCTGGAGCTGGGGTGCAGCCACTGTACCACTGTGTTTGAAATGACCTAAGATTACCGAGGGAAGGAATTGCAGTCACTGTCACGTTAACCTGTGACAAAGTACAGCAGAATAACTGTGTGATAAACAGTACAATGAGGCAGAGCAATGTGGAGCTGGGAACCTGACCTATCCAGAATTGAGCTACTTTAGATGAATTTATAGACTGTAATTTGGAGTACTTTTGCAGATACGTCTGTCACTTAAAAAAAATCATTGCAATAGAGAGTGGATTGTCAACAGTATCTTTGAAAGGTATTTCTAAATTGTTTCACATTGCAGCATGGAGGCTCCCAGTAATTTAGTGGATGGCAGCCAGTATTTGATGATCGATTGGATACTGCTGTTCCAGTGCGGGGGAACCCTGAGACTGTAAGTCCACGTGTGCATTCTGATCCCATTTGTAGCAGAGAGGTCAGTCAGGTGCTCGGGGGATCAGCACCCCGTATTTTTCATAAAATAAATTCATCAGGACTTTCACGACAATCCAATCGCTTCACCATCACTTTTACCTGCACCAGCTTTTTACTTCCAGGTCTTTTTCTTTTAAAAAGACAGCGGCCGGGATTCTCCAATCTCGCACGCTCTGTACCGCTGCCAGCGAGAAGAGGGAATTTGGCGCTCAGCCTAATCTCCATTCACAGCGGCGAAACTGGAGAATCCCAGTCCTTGTTTAAATTCTACAAGGATCGGTTTTCAACTCTTTGTTCTTGGACTATTGCAGTAAAAAGACATGTCAAAGCTTCTCCTCTTACACTCATCAGGACACCTCGCTCAAGTACCTGCTGAAGGAGCAAACAGCAATTTATACTGTATGAGAAAAGATTGTTTGGCAAGTGGACTTTGATAAGTATAGGTGTTGCCATGGATTATTCATCCTGGTCCCTGGATTACTAGCCCAGTAACATATCATTGTACTACCAAACGGATATGAGATGTTATTATGGGTGAGCCTGTGGAAATCATTCCCACAGGAAGTAGTTGATGCCAAAACATTGAATGTATTGAAGAGGCGGCTGGATATAGCACTTGGGACGAATGGGATCAAAGGTTATGGGGAGAAAGCAGGATTAGGCTATTGAGTTGGATGATCAGCCGTGATCGTAATGAATGGCGGAGCAGGCTCGAAGGGCCAAATGGCCTTCTCCTGCTCCTATCCTCAATGTTTCTATTGTAGAATACTGCGGATGCTGGAGCTCTGACGAAGGGTCATCTAGACTCGAAACGTTGGTTTTATTCTCTCCCCACAGATGCTGTCAGACCTGCTGAGATTTTCCAGCGTTTTCTGCTTTTGTTCCAGATGTTATTGATGTTTAAAATATTGCATGTACCTTCACTATCACCACTGTATCAGGCCAGATAAAAATTCAGGCATTAGGGGTGAAATTTTCCTCTCCCACCCACCTCGGGAATGAAGCGGGCAGGACACGGATCATGCAAAGGTCCGTTGACCTTGGATGGGATTTTCCGGTTTTGGGGCGAGCGCTGATGGAAAATCCCACCTCAGGATTGCCAAATTCAGAGCCACATTGAAGTGACAAAAAACCCTGAAATGCTCCTCTGTCAATGAAACATAGCCAAGAATAATTGCAGTTCCCTGTGACATGGTTTCTGTTATGATCCCAGTTGATATTATAACTGGAAAGAAAGATCCCAGAATGGAACCCTAACTCAAAAGATGGTAACTTTGACTTTTTCTTATAAAACGTGGAGGGACTGAGTCATGGGGCCACTAATTAGTTTCAACAGCAAGAAACACTTTTTATTCAATTTGAAACATTGGAAGATGATGCAGTATTTCTTTACTCCCCCTTAGCTTAACAAATGCCCACAGATTTTAAGATTACCATGGATTGCAAAGAACATTTTAAGCTATAACAGCCTCATTAACACAAAGTCCCTTTAAGCACACAGAATACTGTGGTCAAATACACACTCTCCACTCTGAACTCAAGTTAGTGTCTGTGGATTTCTCCTCAGAATCGTGATGTGAGAGTTTCCCATCTCTACTCCCAAAAACGTGCTTTAAAATCTGCTCTCATAATAATCTTTCCCTTGGTGATTTGCATTCCTAAATCCAGATCAGGTTTTCCAAATGACAAGTTTAAACAAAGCTTCCATCCCACTTTTAACAGTGAATCCAGTCCAGGATTTTACACCAGCCCCTTTAGGATTTATTTGTCTTGACTGCTGTACAAGTTGTTCACAATTGCTTTAACTCTCAATTCCCAGACTGGATTAAAATGGCACCTAACATTTCATTGACCTCACAAGTCTGCTGTCCCATTTTAAATCTAGTTAGTGCAATTGTCTATTTAACTCAGAACATGGTGTTTATACTTTTCTTCAAATCTTCTGTTAAATACTTTGATTTCTGTTCTTTTAGCTCCAGTCATCTTAGACATTCCTTCTCTCCCAATTCCCTGGCTATCTCAGTTGTATTGTGATGATACTGTGCTTTCAAGAAATGTATTTGTGTCATGTTTCTTGTGCAGGATCTGCTGTCACAGTTTTATTGTCGGTGCCACTTTGACCGTATCTGGCAGCCTCTTGTTACTGCAGCAGCATAATTGCTCCTGATTGCTAGAATGTTTGTTTTAATCTGGACTAATACTCTTCTGTTATCTTAATGATTTCCCCTGGGGTTTTTCAGAGTACTTGATTGGGTTGATTGACAGAAAATCGTGTGACTGGGTGGAGTTAGGCCTACACAGAGAAATCCAAATCAGCTGCTGTTTGGGATTTTTAGAGAGAGGTGGCTTTCTGTGTCTCTCTGGATTGAGAGACTGGAATCTGCCAGGAAATCTGTTTCTTTCTCTGAGATTCTGCTGCTTGGGGGGTGGATCTTTCTCTGGAGGTGGCTGTATGAGAGTTGGGAGGCAGGTGTCTGTCTGAATCTTAGTCCAGAGGTGTTAAAAGGCTGGAAATCTAGTATCCATGTGAGCATATCTGTTTTTGGTGATAACTGCCTCTTAAAAAGGGATTTATGTCTATGGGAATGTTGCTTACAATTGGAGCTATAGAGATTGCTAGCTGTTAAGAATTATACTTAAGTATTTGAATTGGTAAAAGCTCAGCCAATGTTTTTGGTTACATTCTAACTGTGTTCTGAAATAAAGTTTGTTTTGATGAAAGCTTCCTCATGAGTCAATTGAATAACTCCTGGAACAGAACACCTAATGCTCACCCTAATGCCAGATCAAACAAAGGTTAGGGTCTAGGCAAACTGCACAATACATCTTGGAGCTTCTGATCCAGTCCCTAACAGTATCTTGTTCCTTAGGAAGCTTTGCAATTCCCTTGTCTTGCTCAACTGGAAGGGTGGTGAGTGCATCTCTCTCAAATGTACTGTACAATATACATGCAGTGAAAACAAAAACTGAACAAGTTGTTTTTCCCCTTAAAGGGGCCTCTAGTTGCCAACATGCTTATGCCTTGTATTTATTTTTCATGCCACAGCCCTCTCTAAGCACAATAGAAACACAGTTTGAACTTAACCAGCCCCCACACATACAAACATCTTTGTCCAGCTTGAATCTAACTGTAAGCTTTACCCTTCCAGTCAGAGAATCATTAAATTAAACCCCTCTTAAAAATATACCTTATTCTAATGTTTACCAACACAAATATAAATCCCTTAAAACTACCTTTGTTTTCCTGACAATTTCTCAACAGAGGGTGGCACAGTGGGTAACACTACTGCCTCAGAGCTCCAGGGACCTGGGTTCGATCCCCAGCTTGGGTCACTATCTGCGTGGAGTTTGCACGTTCTCCCCATGCCTGCGTGATTTTCCTTCGGGTGCTCCAGTTTCCTCCCACAGTCCAAAGATGTGCATTGATTGGCTATGCTTAATTGCCCCTTAGTGTCCCAGGGTGTGTAGGTTCGAGGGATTGGCAGGGTAAATGTGTGGGGATAGGGCCTGGGGTGGGATTGTTGTCGGTGCAGGCTCGATGGGCTGTACGGCCTCCTTCTGCACTATAGGGATTCTATGACCCCTTGTAATGCCATTTCCTCAGCTACACATGTTCAATACTCAGTAGGTATAAAGGTTGTTATTATTACCGGTTATAATATTGTGAGAATCCCCTCACTGATGGATCTCAAACAAGAATGTTAATGCCACAAATTAGAGATTTTCTCTAAGAATCAAGAATAATGGTACAGTCCAAGATGGCAGCATTAGGGCCTTCCTTGAACAGGGGAAGCCAAAGATAGAAAGAGCTTCCTTGCATTCACTTTGTCTCCAATCTAAATAATTTGATGTTATCAGCAAAATATATGAGCTGTATTGGGATGGCCCAGTGGTATTATCACTAGATTATTAATCCAGAAACTCACCTAATGATCTGGGGACCCGGTTCAAATCCTGCCATGGCAGCTGGTGGAATTTGAATTCAATAAAAAATATCTGGAATCCAGAATCTACTGATGACCATGAAACCATTGCCGATTGTCAGGAAAACCCATCTGGTTCACTAATGTCCTTTAGGGAAGGAAATCTGTTGTCCTTACCTGGTCTGGTTTACATGTGACTCCAGACGCACAGCAATATGGTTGACTCTCAACTGCCCTCAGGCAACTAGGGATGGGCAATAAATGCTGGACAGCCAGAGACCCCCATGAATGAATAAAACAAAGTCCAAAAAAGGCCTAAATTCATTTACATCTCATTCAAAGGGGGGAGTTTTCCCGTCCCGTCCACCATGGGAATTGTAGCAAGCGGAGGGGACCATGCAAAGGTTGGTTGACTCATGTGGGATTTTCCGGTTTTGGGTCAAGTCCAGCCAGAAAATCCCACCTGAAATTTTCACCTGCGAAGTTTAGTGTCCTCCAGAAAAGAAGTTTGTGTTGTACATATTAAATTATACAAATCCTCTTCGATTTGGACTCTTTAACCCCCTTGAGAAGATTCCTGCATCCCCCATACCTCTTTATTTGAATAAGGAATGTGTTGATATGGTCATGGATGATATACCACCTTCAGCTCATTAATTCCTGTTAACCTGGGGTGGCTGGCCTTACAGACTTGTAAAAGAGTTACTGGAAGCGGTGATATAGCCAGCTGAGTAATTTCCCTCGCAATGACATTTTAAAGACTCCTTTGTAGTCAACAACATGATTCACAATCGGGCTGAAATCATTAATCTTTAATGTTTATCTCAGCCTGCCTCAATGGGGCAGCATTGTAACACTGAAGCGTGAGGGGACATGAACAGCACTGCAATTGTATCATGAGAATTTACCCAGGGGACCAGATAAATGTTGTAGCACTGGATGGCGTTAACTAATTAGTGAAATTATCAGAACGGGACAGCATACTTAACTGTCAATTATTACTTCACCCTTCTCCAGTAATGCGGTTTGCAAACCATTCCATCAATATCATTGACTTTTAACTTAGAACATTGCTACCTCACTGCTTCTTGATCCACATAGTCCAAAACATTCATTGTTCAGTCCATGTAGGTAAAACGTTCTTTAATTAAAATGACTCTGTTGCCTAAAATTACTTTGGGGGCAACCTTACTGGCTCATCCCACCGGTCAATTGGTGAGACGATGTCTGGTGGGAGGTGGCGGGGGGGAGGGGGGGGGTGGTGGTCCGGGAGTCACTGGGGTGATGTCAGGGGTGTGCGGGGGGGGGGGAGTCTGGAGAGTGATATGTGTACACTGTGTGTACATGGTACATTGAGAGATCGGGGTGTCTGCACAATGGCGTCCCCTAGAGCTCAGCAGGCGGCTTCACCACTGATATTAAGCTCTGCCCCTCCTCCTACTGGCGAGAATCATATCGTGACACTTTTCTTTTGACTAAGCACCATAAGATTCCTTTTTTTAACTCGCCCAAACAATGAGTCTGAAACTCTCTCATTTTCTTACTCGTTCAGCACTTAGAATCTTTTTGGTAAGATTGCCCCCTTTGTCTTTATTTTGTCATTCTCAGCGTACGAGTGCTGTAAATATTTATTGCCTGTCTCTATTTCCCCCGAGGAAGGAGTGGTGCTCCTTATTTTTGAACCACTACAATCCTTGTACTGAGGATGCTCCCACAACGCAATGAGGCCATCTCAGAATTTGGCCCAATGATGATAAAGGCAAGACAATACCTGACAATGTTAGCCTGCTGGGTGGCTTACCGGGGGAGCTTGGAGGTGATAATAAAAATAAAATACTGCAGATGCTGGAGATCTGAGATAATAATAGAAAGTACTGGAAAAAACACCGCTGGTCTAGTAGCATCTTTGGAGAGGGAAACAGAGTTAATGCTTTGAGTCCAATATGATTCTTCTTTGGATCTGAAAATAAAGAAGAGGAAGTATCATACTGGACTCGAAACATTCACTCTGTTTCTCCACAGATACTGCTAGACTGACTGAGTTTTTTTTCAGAATTTGCTGTTTAAACTAGGAGGTGGTGGTGTTCTCATGAACCTGCTGCCCTTGTCCTTCCAGGTAATGGAGGTGGCGGTTTTGGGAGGTGCTGTCAAAGAATCCTCGGTGAGTTGCTGCACTGCTCCCTGCACAGAGTACACACCACCGCCCTGTGGCCTCCATGGTGGAGGGAGTGAAGGATTATGGTATTGGATCGACTGCCAATCAAGTGGACTGTTTTGTCCTGGATGTTATTGAGCTTCTTGAACTCTTGAAGCTGAACCCCTCAAGGCAAGTGGACAATGTTCATTACATTCCTAACTTGTGTCTTAAGTTTTAAAGTTTACTTATTAGAGGTCATAGAGGTTTACAGCATGGAAACAGGCCATTCGGCCCAATTTGTCCATGCCGCCCAGTTTTTACCACAAAGCTAAAGTTTATTTATTAGTCACAATTAAGACTTACATTAACATTGCAATGGAGTTACTGTGAAATTCTTCTAGTCACCACACTCCGGCGCCTGCTCGGGTCAATGCACATAACCAGCACGTCTTCCAGACTGTGAGAGGAAACCAGAGCACCCGGAGGAAACCCCTGCAGACACGGGGAGAATGTGCAAACTCCACACAGACAGTGACCCAAGCCGAGAATGGAACCCGGGTCTCTGGCGCTGTGATGGAGCAGTGCTAACCTCTGAGCCACCATGCCACCCCGAGTTCCAATTGCCCGCATTTAGTCCATATCCCTCTATACCCATCGTACCTATGTAACTGTCTAAATGCTTTTTAAAAGACAAAATTGCACTCATCTCTGCTACTACCTCTGGCAGCTTGTTCCAGACACTCACCACCCTCTGTGTGAAAAAATTGCCTCTCTGGACCTTTTTGTATCTCTCCCCTCTCACCTTAAACCTATGACCTCCAGTTTTAGACTCCCCTACTTTTGGGAAAAGATGTTAACTATCTACCTGATCTATGCCCCTCATTATTTTATAGACCTCTATAAGATCACCCTAAGCCTTCTACGCTCCAAGGAAAAAAGTCCCAGTCTATCCAACCTCTCCTTATAACTCCAACCATCAAGTCCCGGTAGCATCCTTTCTGCACTCTTTCTAGAACAAAGAACAAAGAACAGTACAGCACAGGAAACAGGCCCTTCGGCCCTCCAAGTCTGTGCCGCTCCTTGGTCCAACTAAACCAATTGTTTGTATCCCTCCATTCCCAGGCTGCTCATGTGACTATCCAGGTAAGTCTTAAACGATGTCAGCGTGCCTGCCTCCACCACCCTACTTGGCAGCGCATTCCAGGCCCCCACCACCCTCTGTGTAAAAAACGTCCCTCTGATATCTGAGTTATACTTCGCCCCTCTCACCTTGAGCCTGTGACCCCTCGTGATCGTCACCTCCGACCTAGTTTAATAATATCCTTAGCGTTACAAGTAGGCTTACATTAACACTGCAATGAAGTTACTGTGAAAATCCCCTTATCTTATAGGTGGTGGGGTGGTTACAGGAATGAGGAGCAGAGCCACTGGTTTCTGGTCAATGGTAACACCCATTATGTTGATAGTGGGGGATTCAGCAATGGCAATGTAATTGAATGTCAAGAGGTGATGGTTAGATTCCTTATTGTTGGAGATGGTCATTACCTGGCACTTGTGTGGCGCAAATGTTACTTGCCACTCATCCACCCTAGCCTGGATATTGTCACAATTGGACATGGACTGCTCTTCTGTCCATGACCGGAGCAAAGTAGTCCTGGCAGATCCCAAATGGAACATTAGTGAACAGGCTTAGAGGCTTCTTGATAGCAATATTGATAACTCCTTCCATAACCTGAGAGGAATGTAGTTTAAAAGCAAGTTTAGTGTCTCACTCAGACTAGAATTGGACCTCCTCTGGTGCCTGACGCAGACTTGATAATTGCATAAAGAAAGGAATGATTAATCACACATAATACATTTATAAGTACATATTAAGCATCACCCTGGAAATTGTTTTATATATTTAGCAGCTATCCATGGATGATATTACTATCAAGTCACAGTGTGATCTCGGCAGCTTATAAAATATTAAAAATAATTAAACAGAATAATGGCACAAGGACAGGAACATATGTAAATTAGTGAAAAGAATTATAGAGAAATGAACCATTAATAAAGTTTTGAATCTGTATTTAAGATTCAATTCTTATTTGGAACAGATGCAATATAAAAGGCAATCGAGGTTTCTCGCTCCAGGCTCCGTGTTTTCATGTTTTTCTCCACTAACAGGAAGGAAATGAGTTGATCAACTGCCTGCAGGTGATACACAGGACAAGATCTGCCAATACTCAAGGTGAACTGGCTACATTTCAATAAATATAAGTTACTTGTTTAAATCAGATCAAGGGTTTTGTGTGTTATGATGATAATGCTCTTTACTAATTTGCAAACTATAGTAAGAAGTCTCACAACACCAGGTTAAGGTCTAACAGGTTTATTTGGAATCACGAGCTTTCGGAGCGCTGCTCCTTCATCAGGTGAGTGAAGGTAGGTTCACAAACACGGCATATATAGACAGAGACACAATTGCAAATATTGACAGATTGGAATGTGAAGAATAGTTGGAATGCATTCCAATCTGGAATTATCTTGCAATTGTGTCTTTGTCCATATGTGCCGTGTTTGTGAACCTACCTCTCCACTCACCGGATGAAGGAGTAGCGCTCCGAAAGCTCGTGGTTCCAAATAAATCTATTGAGCGTTAACCTGTTGTGAGACTTCTTACTGTGCCCATCCCAGTCCAATGCCAGCATCACAACATCATAGAAAACTATAGGAATCGTGTTTGATAAAGCAAAGACTGACAATTTCTTTTGTTGCAATCCCCGTGGGAATTCATAAACCGAAAGTAACCCAATTTACCCAAATGACCCTTGAATGAAGCAATAGCCATGCAAAATGTCACTTTTACTTTAACGAGGGTCAGAATCAATGTAAATTAATGACGAATTAACGGACAAATGGGGCAGGATTTTTTGGCCTCGCTCATTCCGAAACCATAAAATCCCACCCGAGGTCAACAGACCTTCCCATTGCCTGGCCCTCTCCCGCTTCGATTCTCATAGCGGGCGGGATGGTAAAACTCTGGCCATGGTATTTCACTCAAAGAGATGAATTTCACTTTAAATAGTTGTTACAATGATGTGCCTCGTAAAATTACCAAGCACTCCCCATAAAAATGCCCTCTCACTTTTCCTAGCCCTTGGGCTGGATCATGGCAGCATGGTGGCATAGTGGTTAGCACCGCTGCCTCACAGTGCCAGGGACTCAGGTTCGATCCCAGCTTGGGTCACTGTCTGTGCGGAGTCTGAAAGTTCTTCCCAGCTCTGCGTGGGTTTCCTCCGGGTACTCCAGTTTCCTCCCACAGTCCGAAAGATGTGCTGGTATAGCATTGTCCATGCTAAATTCTCCCTCAGTGTACCCGAACAGGCACTGGACTGTGGCGACTAGGGGATTTTCACAGTAACTTCATTGCAATGTTAATGTAAGCCTACTTGTGACACTAACAAATAAAAAAATATTTGTGGGAGAGGCCATAAGTCAGTCATCCACCAATGGGAAATCATTCTTGATTAAGTGGGAGAACAGAGGGGGCAGATGTGGATTTCAAAACACCAGCAGTAGGACATCAATTAGGCTCATTAATGATCAAATTAACTCCCATTTTCCTTGTGCCTACCGCAGTTCAGTGGTGCCCTAGGGATTAAATGGAGGCCACACGGGTCTCACACATCCTGCCATGGCCGCCCAGTGAAAGCAGTCAGGTTTTCCAACATCCTCACGTGGGCTCCTCACTATCCGGCACCCTGTGCCCAATCAAGGGACCCAACATCAGCACTAATAGCCAACCACCTTCCCTTGCCTGTGACCCTCTCCCATGATTCCTATCTTGTCTTCATCTACCCATGGCTTGGGGTCCCTCACTGATCTTGGTCCAGGGATGTCTGCAGTGCCACCAGAAGCCAACACTCCCACTGGCGCTAGCAGCAATAATGTGATTTCAGGTATTGTTCAGGTATGTTCTGTCCACAAATTCAAAGTGGCCAATTACTGCTCCATCAGTTTTCACCCCTTGACATTCAATGGCATTGCCATCACTGAAACCCCCACTATCAACATCCTTCGGTTACCATCACCAGAAAGTGAACTGGATAGGGCGGCACGGTGGCACAGTGGTTAGCACTGCTGCCTCACAGCGCCAGGGATCCGGGTTCAATTCCGGCATCAGGTCACTGTCCATGTGGAGTCTGCGCGTTCTCCCTGTGTCTGCGTGGATTTCCTCCGGGTGCTCCAGTTTCCCGGTGGGGGGGGATGTGCGAGTGGCCTCATTCTGCACTAAGTTTTCTATGGTTTCTATATAAACACTATGGCTCAGAAATCCGACTCTCAAAAGCCTGTCCACCGTCTACAAGGCACAAGTCAGGTGTGTGATGGAACACCCTCCACTTATCTGGATGAGTGCAGCTCCAACAAGAAGCTTGACACCATCCAGGAGAAAAACAGACTTCTTAATTGTCACCCCATCCACCAACCTAAACCTTCACTCTGTTCACCACTGAAAGCTGTAGATGGTACACACTGCAGCAACCCACTAAGGCTTGTTCAACATCGTTTTTCAAACCTACGACCTCTACCAGCTAAATGGACAAGGGACGTCAGTGCAAACTGTAAGTTCCGAAACAGCATCCTAATTTGCAACCATATAACCGTTCCTTCACTGTTGCTGGGTCAAAATCCTGAAACTCCATTCCTAACAGCATTGTGGGAAGTACTTACCCCACAATGACTGCAGAAGTTTAAGAAGGTGACTCACTCACACCTTCTCAAGGGCAATGAGGGATGGGTAATAAATGCTGGCCTAGTCAGCAATGTCCACATCCTGTGAAAGAACAAAAAGAAAGTTCCTGAAGGGCACTTGATGCTGTTGGACCTTCCACAGAGAACAATTCGACGAATGGAAGGAAATGGTCATGGAAGAGATGGGTTTTTATTTTGGAACAAGCATTGGCTGAACGTTGCTGTAATGCAGAACAATCTGGAAGGAGGTTGATGAACTGCTGAGCATGGAGTTCTGGACTAAAAGCTTGGCAGCATACTGAAAAGATTTGGCATCAGAGAACCACCGTGGAGAACATCACTCTTAAAGGGACTGCAAGGTATAAAGAAATATACATACAAAGAAAAACTCGGAGAATTGAAGCTCTTTTCTTTGCACTTGGTGAGAAGAGAAATTTTCGAAGAAAGAATTCTCCAATCTTGATTTTTACACTGTTTTTGTCCACAGATTGTGGGTGAGTGTAAGGTGTCTTTACCCCCAGGTGGTCCAGAAAAGTACATTATTATATTGGTTAAATAGGCAGAGTTGCAATTATTATCTGAAAGATGTGCTGGTTAGGTGCATTGACCCAAACAGGTGCCAGACTGTGGCGAATAGGGGAATTTCACAGTTATTTCATTGCAGTGTTAATGTAAGCCTTACTTGTGACTAATGAATAAACTTTACTTTACAATTAGCTCCAGTTAGCCGCTGAAGATGGCCCTGTGAAAGAAGAGGTAACACGATCATTCCCCAAATTGCAGTAAAGTTGTGAATTACTGACTGCATTGGGAAACACAGTAAGAAGTTTAACAACACCAGGTTAAAGTCCAACAGGTTTATTTGGTAGCAAAAGCCACACAAGCTTTCGAGGCTCTAAGCCCATTCTTCACCTGAAGAAGGGGCTTAGAGCCTCGAAAGCTTGTGTGGCTTTTGCTACCAAATAAACCTGTTGGACTTTAACCTGGTGTTGTTAAACTTCTTACTGTGTTTACCCCAGTCCAACGCCGGCATCTCCACATCATGCATTGGGAAAGCCAGTATGATGAATGGAGCAGTGGGGAGCCTTTAATGAGAAGAGCTTGCACAGCTACAGTCTGGGTACATTCCTCGCACAGAGACCAGCCAAAGCCAGAACTCCCTGGGTAATGAAGGAGTTAACAAGTAGGATGAAGCAGAAAAAAGAAAGGGGCCATACCAAAGAAGTCAGCTTAATAGTGCAGGGGAGGAGCGGGATGAATATAAAAACAAGCACACAGGATAAGGGAATAAGGAAATAAGAGGTACAAGGTGGTACATTGGCAGCGAACATAAAAGGGATTTCATAGGTCTTCTAAAGACATTTTAAATATAAAGGGTTGTCACTCCAACACTTAGGCCGATTAGGCATTAAAATGGATATACTGGGCGGGGTTTTAAAGCCTCGTTCATCCCGATACCAGAAAATCCTGCCCGAGATCAATGGGCCTTTCCGTTGTCCGCCCCTCGCCCGCTCTGATTCCCCCTGGTGGGTGGGACAGTAAAATTCCAACGATAAGGTGGAATTTTCCCATCCCACCTGCCATGGGAATTGTAGCGGGCGGGACACGGGCCATACAAAGGTCCATTGACCTCAGGTGAGATTTTCCAGCCTTGGAGCGAGAGTGGCCAGAAAGTCCCGCCCATATTGTTGGAGGCAGTCGGCATGGGGCTGAGTTACTGAGTGAATACTCTGTATCAGAATTTAGCAATGAGGAGGACCGTGCCAAAAGTATAGCAAATGAACAGATTGCTGGGATATGGGATGAGATAAAAAATAGATAAGGAAGCTGGCAGGACTTAACAGAAACAAAGTCCCCCAGTCCGACTGGATGCCTGAGGGAAGTAAGGGTAGCAATTGTGGAGATGCTGACCACAATTACTATCGTTCTTAAGTAGAGAAGGTGGTACCTTGTTGCATGAGGAATGGTTGAGGACTCTGGGTCTGTACTCGTTGGAGTTAAGGAGGATGAGGGGAGATCTTATTGAAACTTACAGGTTACTACAAGGCTTGGATAGATGGGACATGGAAAGGCTGTTTCCACGAGTAGGAAAAACTAGAACCAGAGGGCACAACCTCAGGCTAAAGGGACGATGCCTTAGAACAGAGATGAGGAGGAATTTCTTCAGCCAGAGAGTGGTGAATCTGTGGAACTCTTTGCCGCAGAAGGCTGCGGAGGCCAGGTCATTGAGTGTCTTTAAGACAGAGATAGATAGGTTCTTGATTCATAAGGGGATCGGGGTTATGGGGAAAAGGCAGGAGAATGGGGATGAGAAATATATCAGCCATGATTGAATGGCGGAGCAGACTCGATGGGCCGAGTGGCCTAATTCTGCTCCTATATCTTATGGTCTTATGGTCTTAAATGTTGTACGCTTATTTGATAAAGAGGAGATGGATAAACCTGGCAATTTCAAACCAATTAGTTTCACCTCGACTCTGCCGCAGGTTTCCCGGTGGTTTGAGGTGGCTACAGTAGGAATTCCCATTAACATTGACAAGACCAGTGGATCCCGCCAACATCAAACAGAGTGTTGCCTCCTGCCACTGAGAAAAATGCATGAGGGGAGGCCAGAGAATCTCACCCCATGTTTGGTAACTCTATTGAGTTTCAGAGAATCATAGAATCCCCAAACTGCAGAAGGAGGCCATTTGGCCCATCGAGTCTGCACCGACCACAATCCCACCAAGGCCCTATTCCCATAACCCTTCACATTTACCCTGCTAATCCCCCTGACACTAGGGTCAATTTAGCATGGCCAATCAACCTAACCCACACATCTTTGGACTGTGGGAGGAAACTGGAGCACCCGGCGGGAACCTACGCAGACACGGGGAGAACGTGCAAACTCCACACAGACGGTGACCCGAGGCTAGAATTGAACCCAGGTCTCTGGGTGCTGTGAGGCAACAGTGCTAACCACCATGCCACCCCAGAGGGTGGGTTACCACAGAGGTAACAGAGCGGCTGGATGAGGGCTGATGTTGGACATACGGATTTCCAAAAGATATTTGATAAAATGTCACATATTAGGCTTGTTGGCAAAACAAAATTGGATAAAAGGGATGTGACAGCACGGATCCAAAACAGGGTAAGAAATAGCAAACAGTTGTGGTGAATATTTACATTTTGAACTGGAGCGAGGTGTGCAGTGGAATTCTCCAAGGTTCAATACAAGGTTGATGCACAATAATCATACGGACTTGGGAGAGCAAGACACAGTTTTAAAATCTGCAAAGAACCCAAGGTTTGGAAGGGAAGTGAACAGCGAGGAAGATAGTAATTGATATGAAGACAAGATAGGGAACGGAGCGCATAGACGCATGGCAGATGAAATTCATTGTAAAACGGCGTGAGGTGCAACAGATCATTAGGAAGAATGGGAAGAGTAAAATGAATTCTAAATGGGTCAATTTCAAATGGATTAGAAGGAGGTAGAGACTGGGAGTGTTTGTGCACAAGTTACTGAAGGTGGCAGGACAAGTTAACAAATCAGTTTCTCGAGCATATTGGAGCCCCAATTCCATAAATTGAGGCATAAAGGATGCAAGCAATGACATTACACTTCATAACACACTAGTTCTGCTCCAAGTGGGGCCCATTTCAGGACACTGCTCTTTAAGAAGGACATGAAGCTTTTGGACAAGGTGTAGGAGAGGAGGTGATGGCCTCATGGTATTATCGTTAGACTATTAATCCAGAAACTCAGCTAATGTTCTGGGGACCCGGGTTTGAATCCCGCCACGGCAGATGGGAGAATTTGAATTCAATAAAAAAAATCTGGAATTGAGAATCTACTGATGACCATGAAACCATTGTCGATTGTCAGAAAAACCCATCTGATTCACTAATGTCCTTTAGGGAAGAAAATCTGCCATCCTTACCTGGTCTGGCCTACACATGACTCCAGAGCCACAGAGACTCTCAACTGCCCTGTGAAATGGCCTAGCAAGCCATTCAGTTTCAAGGGCAACTAGGGATGGGTGATCAATGCTGGCCCAGCCAGCCACGTCCAAGTCCCACAAATGAATTTTAAAAAAGAGATTTACTTGAATAATTCTAGTGATGAGGGGTTACAGTTACGTGGATGGACCAGAGAAGTTGGTGTTGTTCTCCTTGGCGCAGAAAAGGCTCCGAGTAAATTTGATGGAGGTGTTCAAAATCATGATAATTTAGGCAGGATAAATAAAGAGAAATGGCTTCCATTGGTTGAGGGGTCAATAAACAGGGGGACACAAAGTTAATACGAATGACAAAGTCTGAAGTAAAAATGCTCTTATGTGATGAGTGGTTAGAATTTGAAATTCACAGCCTGGTGATGTGGATATAGATTCGATAAGAAGTTTAACAACACCAGGTTAAAGTCCAACAGGTTTATTTGGTAGCAAAAGCCACACAAGCTTTCGAGGCTCTAAGCCCCTTCTTCAGGTGAGTGGGAATTCTGTTTGTGAACAGAATTCCCACTCACCTGAAGAAGGGGCTCAGAGCCTCGAAAGCTTGTGTGGCTTTTGCTACCAAATAAACCTGTTGAACTTTAACCTGGTGTTGTTAAACTTCTTACTGTGTTTACCCCAGTCCAACGCCGGCATCTCCACATATAGATTCGATAGCAGCCTTCAAAAAGGAATTGGTTAAATGCATGAGGGTGAAAAAAAATTGCAGAGATATTGGGAGAGGGCAGAGGGAGCGGTTAAAGCAGGGTTACTCCTCACAGGAGTCAGTGCAGACTCAATAAACCAAAGAACCTCGACGTGCACTGCACAATTCAAAGATTAGCTCAGTGCTACAGAACGTCCACAAGAATGAAGGGAAATAAATTGTGTTCACAACAGGACTGACTGTCACCATCCAGCATCCCCAAATTTACCAAATCACTGGGCAATGCAGGAGGTAATTTAAAACAGCCACCAGTTTCCTGGATGTGCCTGACTCACATGTAAGGCACTGGTAAAGCATGACGCAAAGATGTCTGCAGCTATCAGAATCCCAATAGGCTGTCAGCGAAATCTTGTAGCTAGCCAAACACAGACTTAGTGAATCAGTGCATCGACCTCACTGGGACAAGAAGCGTCATATCTCAAGGTTTCTCAATTGCACTTTCAGAATCAGTGAAAGTTCCTGCAGCCCTCCTTGTCTAAGCCGTGAGTCACGTCTACCTGATTTCGCAGATGCTTTGACACCACACGTATGAATATGATGGGCAGGAAAACGCTTGCTAACCCAGCAGGCGTGCTATCTGTAAAGTCACTTGCCTCTAGGGTGGGAATTCTGCTCCAGTCAAAGCAATAAACATGTTGTCTGACATCTATCTTATTTGACCAACTCATTATCAGGGACAATGAGTTAAAACACCATTTTCTGATTTGATTTGATTTAATTTATTATTGTCTCAATGTATTAGTATACAGTGAAAAGTATTGTTTCTTGTGCATTATACAGACAAAGCATACCGTTCATAGAGAAGGAAAGGAGTGAATGCAGAATGCAGTGTTACAGTCTTAGCTAGAGTGTAGAGAAAGGTCAACTTAATGCAAGGTAAGTCCATTCAAAAGTTTGACAGCAGCAGGGAAGAAGCTGTTCTTGAGTCGGTTGGTACGTGACCTCAAAATTTTTGTATCTTTTTCATGACAGAAGAAGGTGGAAGAAAGTATGTCCAGGGTGTGTGGGGTCCTTATCCCACTGTCAGTGTCAAAAGCAGTCGCTTGCTCTGGTATTGTCATTGCTGCACAGTTAGTGCAAGGAGGCACTGGGCTGGCTAAAAAAGCCTTGCAGTAATTTTAAGACTTGCGTTGAGAGCATGGTGAGATATTGTAAATCTTGAAACCATTGCTTCCAACGCGTGTTGTAAGTCATTGTGCCAACAGCAACTTGCAGCTGAAACTCCTACGGTGGACTCAACCATCTTAATATCGAGAACAGCGTTGAGCCTTCTCTTCATCAGCCGTGACTTGTGGCATTCACTCTTGGCGATTGTATGAGATCATGGCACATATCTCAGGTACTGTGTTGGTGCATATTAACGAGAAGGGTTTCCCTGAATAGGACTGGTGAAATTGATGCCACAAATGTCTTTGTGACTGATGGGATGCTGTAAGAGGTAAAACATTTCCCTTTTAATTGATTTATTTTGCATTTATAAGATGTTCGCAGTCGAGCACTGTTAAGGCTCGAATACTATGAAAGCATTTTAAGTTGGGATTGAACTCCAAGAGCTGGCAGTTCATATTGTACATAGCGCTGACTTTGACACTACACGCTGCTGCCATGTAAACCACATATAAGAATTTCTAAGGAAAACTGGCTGCCAGCTTGTTGAAGCGAACTGGTAAAGGTCAGCCACTTGCAGAGCTGCCTCTTGCCAACTGCCATTGCCTCAGAGATTATTGGAAATGTTTAATTATTGTAAACAAGCAACTATCCTAGTGTCACCACCTGACTATATTCCAAAGATCGGATTGTGGTACGATTAAATCTTCCAGGTTATTAAAACAAACCACTCACTGCTGGTATTTATGCTCCATTCATGCCTCCCCCCCATCTTTTATGAACGAAATCCATCATCGGCAGCACGGTGGCACAGCGGTTAGAACTGCTGCCTCGCAGCACCACAGAACCGGGTTCGATTCCCGACTTGGGTCACCGTCTGCGCAGAGTCTGCATGTTCTCCCCCTGTCTGCGTGGGTTTTATTATTTAAATGGTAAAAAATTGCAGCATGCTGCTGTGCAGAGGGACCTGGGTGTCCTTGTGCAGGAATCTCAAGGAGTTGGTTTGCAGGTGCAGCAGGCAATTAAGAAGGCAAATGGAATTTTGTCCTTCATTGCTAGAGGGTTGGAGTTTAAAAACAGCGAGGTTATGTTGCAGCTGTATAAGGTGCTGGTGAGGCCACACCTGGAGTACTGTGTACAGTTTTGGTCTCCTTACTTGAGAAAGGATATACTGGCACTGGAGGGGGTACAGAGGAGATTCACTAGGTTGATTCTGGAGTTGAGAGGTTGGCTTATGAAGAGAGACTGACTAGACTGGGGCTAAACTCATTGGAATTCAGAAGAATGAGGGGAGATCTTATAGAAACATACAGGATTCTGAAGGGAATAGATAAAATAGAAGCAGGGAAGTTGTTTCCACTGGTGGGTGAAACTAGAACTAGGGGGCATAGCCTCAAAATAAGGGGAAGCAGATTTAGGACTGAGTTGAGGAGGAACTTCTTCACACAAAGGGTTGTGAATCTGTGGAATTCCCTGCCCAGTGAAGCAGTTGAGGCTACCTCATTGAATGTTTTTAAGGCAAGAATAGATACATTTTTGAACAGTAAAGGAATTAAGGGTTATGGTGAGCAGGCGGGTAAGTGGAGTTGAGTCCACGAAAAGATCAGCCATGATCTTATTGAATGGCAGAGCAGGCTTGAGGGGCCAGATGGCCTATTCCTGCTCCTAGTTCTTATGTTTCCTCCGGGTGCTCCAATTTCCTCCCCCAACCCGAAAGATGTGCTGGTTAAAAAGTCAAGTCTATTTATTAGTCACAAGTAGGCTTACGTTAACACTGCAATGAAGTGACTGTGAAAATCCTCTAGTCGCCACACTCCAATGCTTGTTCAGGTAGACTGAGGGTTAATTTAGATTGGCCAATGCACCTAACCAACACGTCTTTCAGACTGTGGGAGGAAACCAGAGCACCCAGAGGAAACCCATGCAGACATGGGAAAAACGTGCAAACTCCGCAAAGGCAGTGACCCAAGCCAGGAATCGAACCCGGGTCCCTGATGCTGTGAGGCAGCAGTGCTAACCGCTGTGCCACCGTGATGCCTGATGGTGCATTGGCCATGCTAAATTCTCCCTCAGTGTACCCGAACAGGCACCGGAGTGTGCCGACTAGGGAATTTTCACAGTAACTTCATTGCAGTGTTAATGTAAGCCTACTTGTGACGCTAATAAATAAATATAAAAATTGCGTTATTTTGATCCAAAGTTAATGTAAATTGCAAACCAAACCAAGTGTGATGGATCCTTTATCATCTTTTACCTGTATTCACATGGATTCTATTTTTGTCCAGCTGATAGCTGTGGCCTTTTTTTCCTGATGTCATTACATAATCCCGAACCAGTGCAGCTTCTCCATGGAGAGTGAAGGGTTAATCATTATGTTAATTAGACATTGATATGAATGATGAGGTAAGGTGTTTGTCCCATCATGGACCATGGCAACCAGATCTAACCCCTTTGAAGTTCCTTTCCACTTACAAGGAGGTCTTGAATGTAAATAATTGTAATATAAAATGTTCTAAGGAAAACTTAACACAGACAATGGGCAGGATTGTCCATCCGCGCTCACCCCGAAACCGGAAAATCCTGCCCGAGGTCAACGGACCTTTCCATGGTCCACCCCTCGCCCATTCCGATTCCCATGGAGGGCAGAACGGGAAAACTCCCCCCAGTGTCTGAGTCACTCTTGGAGCAAGAGAATGCTCATCCGTTTGGAAGACAGCACAAGTAAAGGATAACAATCCAAACCACTCCAGATTCCCGCTTTCCCTCTCGACCTTTTCTTTTATACCCTGCAATGTTTAATTCCTGTCCTGACATTCCTGTATCCATATCTCATTAATCCACAGCAGTGTGGTTGACTTTCAACTGCCCTCTGAAATGGCCTAGCAAGTCACTTAGCTCAAGAGCAACTAGGGATGGGTAGTAAATGCTGGCCAACCAGCGGCACCCACATCCCACAAATGAATTAAAAAAACGGACATTGAAGTAATTTTAAAGTCCTGCATTTGCATCTAAAACAGTCAGAGTTGGTTCAAGAGCATTTTCATGGACTGAAATTACTAACCAGAAGTTATATTAGTGTCTGAATGGGATTCCCCCAGTTTCCTCCCACAGTCTGAAAGACGTGCGGAATAGGTGAATTGGCCACGCTAAATTCTCCCTCAGTGTACCCGAACAGGTGTCGGAGTGTGGCGACTAGGAGACTTACACAGTAACTGCATTGCAGTGTTAATCTAAGCCTATTTGTGACGCTAATAAAATAAGCTTAAACCTAAACATTAAAGAAGGTAAATATCCATTTAATTAAGGTGCATGAAGGCTGATTATTCTTAGCTGTTCTTGCAGTGATGTGCCAGATGGACCCATGAACTGATGAGTGAGATGCTGGCACAAGCTGATCTCTCAAGTGCATCCTAAATTACCACAAGGGCCCTCATTAGAGTAATTTAATTGTCTCCATGCTTAATTTAATCGGGCGCAATATTTTGGCAAGCAAGAGCATCTTGAACTCAAATCAGGAAGCGATTGATGGAGGGCTATTTAAACTGAATATCGCCTTTGTAACTGCTGCATATAGCAAACAAAAGGAGTACAGCATGTTGTGAAACAGCCATTGTCTGCAAAGGCTTTTGTGCGCTGCCTTATCTAAAATTAAATTGCCAGATTGCTGAAGGACAATTCCTGTGATTGTGGGAGAACTGATTGTAGATTGTGGATTCTCCTTTCTGCAGATAACTGATCAATTGTCCTGCTTGTTTTTTAATTGCGTGCGGTCGGGTTTGTAATTATGCTTTAATACGCAGGAAATGGAAACGTCAAGTGGGCTGTTTTGAAGATCTTGTGGGTTTCATTCATAACGAGATGCCCTGTCTCGCAGGCGAGGCACGGAGCTGCATTGAGATGATCATTGAGAGTCACAACTGCTTCCCACAACTGGAAATAAAAAGCAGTGCAGCGACCACGCAGCAGCGATCTAACATCTGCATTGTCACAAAAAAATCATTAACTCCCAGTCCCAGCCAACCTGAATTCACTACCTCACTCCAAGGTGGAGCCCAGTGAACCGGGTCAAAAGCTCCCCCCCCCTGTTTTACAGCATAGCACAAACAACTTCTGTGTGAGATTTGGTATAAACATACTTGGGAAACAATAGTAACAGGTCAGCGTGACCTGCGATTACACTGATACTATCATATGGTGCATCCCATCCTGAGGTTCCCACAGTATGGGTTTGGCTAAGTTGGCTGGTGAATATATTAACTCTTTACTTTCTACAGATAGCTCATGGAAATATTAACCATCTCGCTGGCAAAGCCTTCTGGTCAGGATTGGTTATTGAAGAACTCCATTGAGTTCTGTTTTAATATCATCAAGTCCTCATTTAATTTTTGATTTATTATTGTCACATGTATTAACACAGGAGATAGGAGCAGGAGGAGGCCATTTAGCCCTTCGAGCTTGTTCCGCCATTCATCAGAATCATGGCTGATCGTCCAACTCAATAGCCTAATCCTGCTTCCTCCCCGTAACCTTTGATCCCATTCACCTCAAGTGCTATATCCAGCCGCCTCTTGAATACATGGAATCATAGAATCATAGAATCCCTGCAGTGCAGAAGGAGGCCATTCAGCCCATCAAGTCTGCACTGACCACAATCCCAACCTGGCCCTATCCCCGTAACCCCACATGTTTACCCTGCTAATCCCCCCGACATAGGGCCAATTTGGCATGGCCAATCAACCCAACCCACACATCTTTGGACTTCAATGCTTTGGCATTAACTACTTCCTGTGGTAATGAATTCCACAGGCTCACCACTCTTTGGGTGAAGAAATGTCTCCTCATCCCCGTCCTAAATGGTCAACCCGAATCATCAGACTGTGACCCCTGTATTAGTATGCAGTGAAAAGTATTGTTTCTTGCGCGCTATATGGACAAAGCATACCGTTCATAGAGAAGGAAAGGAGAGGGTGCAGAATGTAGTGTTACAGTCATAGCTAGGGTGTAGAGAAAGAACAACTTAATGCAAGGTAGGTCCATTCAAAGGTCTGATGGCAACAGGGAAGAAGCTGTGCTTGAGTCTACACAGATACCTCTTCTGTTAGCTTTACAATGTCTTTGCTGCTTATCATCCCTTCTTCTGCTATTGCAGCTTTGTGACAGTTCAGCTGGTTTTGATTCTGAAATGAGGTTTTCCTCCATCAGTACGATTCTGGGTTGAAGGTTCAGCTTGGAAATTGTGTCAAAAAGGAGCCTATCTTCCTTACAAAACCATAGAAGAATGTTAGTTTCGTCACCCCAGGAATATTTAGGAACATGGCAGAACCACCGCTAACCTCAGACCAGGAATCGAATCTGGGACCTTTCTAGGACACTGCTATTTTCTGATAGCCTACAAATTGAAAGCTTTGGGGCGGCACGGTAGCACAGTGGTTAGCACTGCTGCTTCACAGCTCCATGGACCTGGGTTCGATTCCCGGCTTGGATCACTGTCTGTGTGGAGTTTGCACATTCTCCTCGTGTCTGCGTGGGTTTCCTCCAGGTGCTCCGGTTTCCTCCCACAGTCCAAAGATGTGCGGGTTAGGTTGATTGGCCATGCTAAATTGCCCTTAGTGTCCTGAGGTGCATAGGTTAGAGGGATTAGCAGGTAAATATGTAGGGATAAGGGGGTAGGGCCGGGGTGGGATTGTGGTCGGTGCAGACGCAATGGACCAAATGGCCTCTTTCTGCACTGTAGGGCTTCTATGATTCTATGATTCTTCCAATGTAACAAAACCAGGCTGGTGAGCCAATGGGGTTTGAGGCAGTGTTGGGTGGGAGTTTCTGTAAAATGGTACAGAAAGGCAGAGGATGGTTTAACTGTCATCACTCCATCACCATGCCATTGTTCCAGTCATGGGCAAAGTGGCAGAAAGTCCTCTCACCCGAAGTTTATTTCAACTACTGAAGTTAAAGGCCTCTGCCTGGCTCCATGTTTAACCCACGCTGAGTGGGGCCCTACTCCTCGTGAGGAAACCATCAGTTAAATCCTGACAACTCCTACTGGGCTTCGGCCTGGGTCTCCTCCATCCAGGCACTGTTTGGCCCACAGCAGGGTCCTTCCAACGGCAATGTTTGTTCCCAACTATGACGCCTCCTGCCTTCCGCATTCCCCCAACCCCTCCCCTTCCCTCCAGGACTTATCTATATGGCCTTTGCATCTCTAGATCCCACCATGGGCAACATGGTGGCACAGCGGTTAGCACTGCTGCCTCACAGCGCCAGGGACCTGGGTTCAATTCCTGGCTTGGGTCACTGTCTGTGTGGAGTTTGCACATTCTCCCTGTGTCTGCATGGGTTTCCTCCGGGTGCTCCGGTTTCCTCCCACGGTCCGCAGGACGTGCTGGTTATGTGCATTGGCCTTGCTAAATTCTCCCTCAGTGTATCCAAACAGGCGCCGGAGTGTGGCAACTAGGGGATTTTCACAGTAACTTCATTGCAGTGTTAATGTGAGCCTACTTGTGACACTAATAAATGAATTAAATAAATAAACATCCCTGCTTGTGAGGGCACATATCTCTCCGTCTAGGTGCTCCCCCAGCAAGTGGGCCACTGAGGCTGCTGAGCTGCTTGCTCTCTGGTTGACTGGCAGCTCTTAGTGACATGTGACCATTCTTAAAAGGGACCTTGAGGGACTGAATGAGGTCCTGACCAACATCCTCCCCCACCACATCCGCTTTCAGACCCCTCGGCAGGGTTCCATGACCAGCACTACATCATAGAATCCCTGCAATATTGAAGGAGGCCATTCGGCTCATTGAATCTGCACCGAGTCTCCAATAGAGCATCTTACACAGACCCTATCCCCTTGGCCTCATGTATTTCCCCCACTGATCCCCCTAACCTACACACCTTTAGACAATAAAGGGCAATTTAACCTGGCCAATTCACCTAACCTGCACACCTTTGGAGTGTGGGAGGAAACCGGAGCACCCAGAGGAAACCCACGCAGACACGGGGAGAACGTGCAAACACTGCACAAAAGGCCGGAATTGAACCTGGATCCCTTGCGCTGTGAGGCAGCAGTGCTAACCACTGTGCCAGTTGAAATCTTGTTGCAAATCTCACTTCATCCTTAAAAAATAGGAAGAGAGAATGGTATGTAGGTTGGAAAATTATTTCAGTGAAGGGAAGTAAGTTGACATCATTAGAATTAAATAGGTTAGTGTCAACTGAACCTTGAATTGGATTGCCTAATTGGACTGGAGTTCACTGCACTGATGCAACTATCAGCAACAGTAACCTCTGATGTCGATGAAGGCACAATTAAATATGTAAACTAAATGTTGCTGTCAAAAATATCTTGCTCCTCCACAATGCAGACTTTGATATTCCTTAACAATAGGCTCAGCATTGAAACGGTCACTGGAGAATGAAGGTGGGCTCATTACTCATGTGTTCCAAGCCAAAGATGACTAAAAACGTTAAGGCTGGCACATTCAGTAACATTACTGAAATATCGCTCTGCTACCTCTCTGATCCTGAAAAAAACTCTCTTTACAAGTGTGTAGTCTCATTCTATCAGAAGAAAATTTGAGTTGGACATTTAAAGAAATAAAAGTTACTTTATTGTCTGTGACTGTTGTTTCTTCCCCTTAATTTCATTTGTACTTATGAATCTTTATTTTCACTTTCTGTATCTCAGTTAAATTTAATTTTTATTTCCAGCTTTCTACCTCCTGGTCTAGACTCTATAATGCCCAGTGGAACATAGAAACTAGAAGCAGGAGTAGGCTATTCAACCCTTCCAGCCTGCTCCACCATTTATCATGATCATGGCTGATCATTGAATTCAATACCCTGATCCCCCCTTCCCCCCATGCCCCTTGATACCTCTAGTCCCAAGAGCTATATCTAATTTCTTCTTGAAATCACACAACGTTTTGGCCTCAACTACTTTCTGTGGTGGTGAATTCCACACATTCACTGCTCTCTGGGTGAAGAAATTTCTCCTCACCTCAGTCCTAAAAGGTTTACACCTTATCCTCAAACTATGACCCCTAGTTCTGCACTCCCCCACCATTGGGAACATTCTTTCTGAATCTACCCTGTCTTATCCTGTTAAAATTTTATAGGTTTCTACGAAATCCCCTCTCACTCTTCCAAACTCCAGTGAATATAATCCTAACTGACTTGGTGCAGATTCTCCAATTTAATTGGTTTAAGAGCCTCACTCTTTTATCTCCTTCTCACAACACCACAAATTCCTTGCCGCGTGCACTTTGCTGGAATAGATGCCGGAGTAGAGGAAGACTTTGCTTGGAGGCACGTAAAAACTCTGAGGACAACTTTTAATGAGGTGAGTAGTGAATGACATTCCTTTACCAATGTTTGTAAAACCAGGGTCAGAACACCATAGAATCCCTACAGTGCGGAAGGAGGCCATTTGACCCATCAAGTCTGCACCAACTCTCCGAAAGCGCATCTTACTCAGGCCCAACGCGCCCATCATCCCCCCCACCCACTCTCCCCCCCCTGCCCCCCCCCCCCCCGGTCCCTCCCCACCCCACCTTATCCCCATCACTCCGTACATTTACCATGGCAAATCCACACCGATCTTACACATCTTTAATGAGTGGCACAGCGGTTAGCACTGCTGCCTCACCACGCCCGGGACCATGGTTCAATTCCCGGCTTGAGTCACTGTCTGTGTGGAGTCTGCACATTCTCCCCGTGTTTGCGTGGGTTTCCTCCGGATGCTCTGATTTCCTCCCACAGTCCGAAAGACGTGCTGGTTAGGTGGATTGGCCGTGCTAAATGTTCCCTCAGTGTGCCCGAACAGGCGCTGGATTGTGACAACTAGGGGATTTTCACAGTAACTTCATTGTGGCATTAATGTAAGCCTACTTGTGACAATAAATAAATAAAATTTTGGACGCTAAAGGGGCAACTTAGCACGGCCAATCCACCGAACCTGCACATCGTTACCTCACGATTTCTTTTCTGTGCTGCAATAAAGTTTATTTGAAGTAAAATGAGTCTCGAGAGTGTTTTACATTGGGGAAAATGGATGCCAATTAGGTATGAGAGTTTGATGAATTAACAAAAGAACGATCAAAGGTAAAAGGTTTAAAAAGGCCTGCGAAGAAGGGAGAGTGTGAGCGAGAGAGAGAGAGGAAGGGTGGGTAAAGGATGACTGTCGGGTTCCACAAGAAAGTTCCTGTGAGCAGGGATGGTGAGATGGTAGAAGACTCTCTCTCAGGTGGCACTATGGACAATGGAGGAGATGCACAGAAAACTAGAGAAGAGCAGAAGGTTCAGCATAAGACCGAGGGAGGTTATAGAGGCAAAGCTAAGCAAATCCAGAGACAGATCTGTCTATGAGTGCATGGATCTTGATTCTGCAGAGGGTGACAGAGGGGAGGACTAATGGAGATTGATGGGGGCCATCGCAAGGGTCGTATGATTGATGTCATGCAGTCTGCAAAATATTGAATTGTGAAACATGGCATCAGGGCGCCAACAAGGGAATAACACTGGCATAACACAGTTACCAGGAAATGAAAGCACGATGAGGGTTTTGGAAACAGTGAGAGTGAGCTGGAAGTGGAAATAAGGATTCACTTCCCGTGGCAGTTAACTTGTTGTTTTGCCTTCCGCTGCACCTTCCATTCTTTCCCATATTGGTCCCTGTTGTATCAGCAACGAGCACAGGTTGTACTGACAGGATACTGAGAGGCCTAGATAGAGTGGACGTGAAGAGGATGTTTCCACTCGTGGGGGAGACTGGAACTTGAGGGCGCAATGCCAGAGTGAAGGGACGCTCCTTCAAAATTGAGATGAGGAGGAATTTCTTCAGCCAGAGGATGGTGAATCTGTGGAACTCATTGACACAGAGGGTGGCGGATGCCAGATCATTGAGTGTCTTTAAGACAGAGATAGATAGGTTCTTGATCAATAAGGGGATCAAGGGTTACGGGGAGAAGGCAGGAGAATGGGGATGAGAATCATATCAGCCATGATTGAATGGCGGAGCAGATGCGATGGGCCGAATTATTCTGCTCCTATATCTTATGGTCTATCTGCAGGTTAAAAGTATTTGTGGATGAGAGGAATGTCCACATCATATTAAAAATATTGCAAGCCCCAAGGCATGCTAAACAGCTGAAATATCCTCTTGACCAAACACATACCCAAAGTTTGTGATTCTTAAGAGTGATAGCCATGATGTGGAGATGCCGGTGTTGGATTGGGTGGGCACAGTAAGAAGTCTCACAACACCAGGTTAAAGTCCAACAGGTTTATTTGGAGTCACGAGTTTTCGGAGCGCTGCTCCTTCATCAGGTGAGTCTAAAGCTCGTGATTCCAAATAAACCTGTTGGACTTTAACCTGGTGTTGTGAGACTTCTTCTTGAGAATGACCAATGAGGGGTTCCCATTTTTAAGAATCGAATTTAAAGACAAACAAGATTTAACCTCAGTTTTGTTTTCTGATTTTGCTGCGTATTTTCCAGATCACATCCCATGCTTTCCGTTGGAACTACGAAAGCGAGGTTCCCCAGTGGCTAAGCTGCTCAAGGTAGTTTGTCAGCAGGCTATACGGAGGGAGCATCACAGGCTTAATTGCTAATGCAAGCCAAGTTAGTCAATCTCGGCCAAGATGTAATTCAGGAAGCAACAACTACTTCCAGTGCTTCTGGGCAAGGGCGAGCGAGGGAACCAACGTGATTCAGTGTCAGTTGCTTACGATAATCCTTCAGTTTGCCACAGCAAGAAAAATATCCCAGACTGTGGGGGCTAAAGTAATATTATCTCATTAATAAAAGCTATTAGAACCTAGAAACTGGTAATGAGCCACTATGTTCTAATCTGTCACCGATGGGACTTGATTTGTTGATTCATTTCCTGCACCCCAGAAACTATCCAGCTGAAAACAAAACACGAAAGCGAGGACAACCAATCAACAAATTCACAGCAAAAAAAGCAGAATAATGATGTTATAAATTGTATCCTTAATTAAGCGAGCAGAAAGAAATGCACCATCCAGGGGAAGAGAAAACAAAACAAAACAGTTGGCATGTTTCCTACAAAGTTATACTTTGGGGTTTCAAGCAATTAAATAAAGATTTAACAGAAGGATGGTATAAATAATGACTCATAGGTCACCAGTGGGTGGCAGGTGACAGAGGGAAAGCCTAAAGCTTTGATGTGACTCACTCTGCTCGCGTTCTATAGTGAGTTATTACTTTTTTGTGCAATTTAAGTCAGTCTCGGTGCAACTTCATTGACTGCGTCCAACTTGGCAGATGCTCAAGCATCAGCTTCAGAGTTTTCTACCAGACTCCTCTGCCAAGAACATAGAACAGTACAGCACAGGAACAGGCCCTTCGGCCCTCCAAGCCTGTGCTGATCATGATGCCCCAACCAAACTAAAAAAAACCTTCTGCCCTTACTCGGTCCATATCCCTCTATTCATGAACCCGTCCAGATGCCTCTTAAATGTTGCTAATGTGCCTGCTTCCACCACCTCCTCTGGCAGCGCGTTCCAGGCACCCACCACTCTCTGTGTGAAAAACCTCCCCCGCACATCTCCCTTAAACTTTCCTCCTCCCACCTCAAGCCTGTACCCCTTTGTAAGTGATACATCCACCCTGAGAAAAGGCCACTAACTATTCACCCTGTCTATGCCTCTCATCATTTTGTAGACCTCTATCAGGTCTCCCCTCAGCCTCCGTCTTTCCAGTGAAAACAATCCTAGTTTATTCAACCTTAAAGTAAAAGTTTATTTATTAGTCACATGTAGGTTCACATTAACACTGCAATGAAGTTACTGTGAAAATCCCCGAGTCACCGCACTCCGGCGCCTGTTCGGGTACACTGAGGGAGAATTTAGCACGGCCAATATACCTAACCAGCGCATCTTTCGGACTGTGGGAGGAAACTGGAGCACCCGGATGAAACCCACGCAGACACGGGGAGAACATGCAAACTCCACCTGGGTCCCTGGCACTGGGAGACAGCAGTGCTAACCATTGTGCCGTCTGCACCCCGCCACTGTTTCTAGTCAAGTAATTATGTAATGCCCTCTTGAATGCTTCATAAGGTATCAGTGAACCACATGGGTTTTTACTATAATCACTGATATATGGTCACCATTACTGAGACTAGTTTTAGAATTTGAGGCGCGTCTGATAAATAGACAAGGCTGATGTTGCCAGGAACAGAAGGCTTTTATTCGCTAAAAAGGAACGATGTGGAACAGACAATAGCAGAACAATACTGGGCATGAGGATCTCCCGACTGAGGCTGGAGGGGGAGGGCTGCAGCCTTTATACCCTGAGGGCGGAGCCTCCAGTTAAAGGTGCAGCCGAATTAAAGGTGTCAGGGAGTGTCACATATATGGACAGTAGTGGCAACAATATATACAGCTCAACCGTGCCGAAGGCACGACAGTGGTTTACCACAGAATTGTGATGTATGAATTGACTCCATTGACTCTGTCTATACTTCCTGCTGCCTCGGCAAAGCAGCCAGCATAATTAAGGACCCCATACACCCCGGACATTCTTCCACATTCTTCCGTCGGGAAAAAGATACAAAAATCTGAGGTCACGCACCAACCGACTCAAGAATAGCTTCTTCCCTGCTGCTGTCAGACTTTTGCATGGACCTACCTCGCATTAAGTTGATCTTTCTCTACATCCCAGCAGTGACTGTAACACTACATTCTGCACTCTCCTTTCCTTCTCTATGAACGGTATGTTTTGTCTGCATAGCGCACAAGAAACAATACTTTTCACTGTATATAACACATGAGACAATAATAAATCAAATTTAATTTAATTTACACCAGCTGTGGTGAGATTTGAACTGATGCTTTTCAGTTTGAGCTGTTGTGGGTTACCAGCCCAGTGACAATGCCACTATGCTACCATCACCCCACTTTGAAAAGCTTTTTAAACACGCCTTTAGTGTCACTGGACTAAGAAGAACCAGTTTAATTTTCGAGCCTCCTTGTAAATGAGCACAATTAACTGAAACCCTGTATCGTGAAAAACCCTGTCTAGTGATTAACTTGCCCTGACAATTTTGTGGACACAGCCTGTTTCTAACGCAATGTGCTTCACTCCAGCACTAATAACTGTGGATCCTCAAACAGTACTGACTGCAAATCATATTCATCTGAATTGCATTGAAAAAAAGAGCAATTTTGAATGTTTAAGCTTAAAGAAACCTAATCAGTGGAACAGTAATGTTCATTCCTGTGCAATCTTGTGTTGCCAGTCAGGCTGATTGCCGTTTTATTATTAATTAGAGTCTTATTTAGATGCATAGACATACGTTTGATAATCTTTACAGCAAACATAAGATCATGCACCATGGATGCTGCTGATGTTAAACGCTGCCAACAAGCTTTAATTAAAATTAACTTGCCATTTCTTTCAGCTGAAGCAGCATTGGCAACGGTGCACAAAGTGCTCACTGCAGGACGTGAAAAAATTAATCGGGAATAATTAAGCAAGTTCCCTTGATTTTATTAATCGTCTTTTTATTCCAGACTCAAGGTTTAAAGGAGATGTACGAGGCAGATACTTTACACAGAGGGTGGTGGGTGCCTGGAACTCGCTGCCGGGGGAGGTAGTGGAAGCGGATACGGTAGTGACTTTTTGAGGGGCGTCTGGACAAATACATGAATAGGATGGGAATAGAGGGATACGGTCCCTGGAAGGGTAGGGGGTTTTAGTTCAATCGGGCAGCAGGATCGGTGCAGGCTTGGAGGGCCGAAGGGCTTGTTCCCGCACTGTAATTTTCTTTGTTCTTTGTTCTTATTCAGTTATAACAAAAAACATTGATTTAAAATATAGTTTGTCAAATCTAGTGCGCAAGGACTTTATGTAAAAGCACAAACTGCATTTGATCAAAATTCGGAAAGTGGTTTAAATTCTTACCTGTTTGTCGTAGGTTCTATGCTCAGGTCGTTTAAAGGAAAATAATTCTCAAGTTGGGATGAAGGGAGTGAAATAAAATTGTTACTTGAATTGTGTTTTGTCTTCTTTATAATCCAAAACTTAATATGAACATGATTGACAGGCAGAATAGGACCAGCTGGTCCATCAAGCCGACCTCACACCATGGCTAAAATCCTCCCTCCCACCCCCATCCCTGCATCACTGCTATAACCCCTGTCCCATTTTCCCTCACAGCCCCATCATGCAAACCAGCCTCCCATCCATTGTCTCTGTCTACACTTCCCGCTGCCTCGGAAAAGCAGCCAGCATAATTAATGACCCCACGCACCCCGGACATTCTCTCTTCCACCTTCTTCCTTCAGAAAAAGATACAAAAGTCTGAGGTCATGTACCAACCGACTCAAGAACATTTTCTTCCCTGCTGCTGTCAGACATTTGAATGGACTTACCTTGCATTAAGTTGATCTTTCTCTACACCATAGCTATCACTGTAATAGTACATTCTGCACTCTCTCCTTTCCTTCTCTATGAATGGTATGCTTTGTCTGTATAGTGCGCAAGAAACACTATCTTTCACTGTATATCAATACATGTGACAATAATAAATCAAATCAAATCATTTCACAAATAAATACATCTGTACAGATTCTATGATTCTATGCAGTGAACTTACTACCAATAAATTTTACAGTGTTTTAATGCTTCACATTATAGAACCCCTAGAGTGCAGAAGGAGGCCATTCGGCCCTTCGTGTCTGCACCGACTACAATCCCACCCAGGCCCTATCCCCATTACCCCATAACCCCATGTATTTATCCTAGCCAGTCTCTTGACACTAATGGGCAATTTAACATGGCCAATCCACCTAACCTGCACATTTTATGGGTGAGATTCTCTGGCCTCCGTGTGTTTCCCGCTGGCAGGAGGCGGCGTGTTGTTTGCTAGCGGCAGGATTCTCTGGTCCCGCCGCTGTCAATGGGAATTCCCATTGACGCCACCCCATGCCAGCGGGAAACCCGCTAGCTGAGGCACACTGCCAGCTGAACCGGGGATTCCTGCCTGCGTGAACGGCCCGAGGATTCCGGTTTATATTTCTTTAACATAAAAGCTTTAAAAAAGCAACAACAACTGAGTTGCAATATCCTGCACATATTTCAGTGGGTTTGCATTTCTTCAATAGATAGATTGGTAGATAGCTATCTTTCACCTTGGCTTGGAGCAGTAACTGCGACAGGCAGAGGATCAGCTAACTGAGTGCATTTAAGACAGCGATAAATAGGTTCTTGATTGGTAAGGGGATTAAACGTTACAGGGAAAAAGTGGAAAAATGGGCTTTAGATCATCTTACAGCTCTCAATTTTAAAGTTAATTACTCTGCCCTTTTACATTTTGGTTAGAAATATGGATAACTATTATCAATAATAAAGGCAATGCTGCCTCAACATCCAACATAAACAGCATGTGACATACCACCAAAGACTGAATAACCCAGAAACATTGACTCAGTGAGTAACCTTCCTGCCAGTGGGTTTCAATGAGCTGTTTCATCCTTCATGGCCTGTCTGGATCTTTTGCAGCCATTGAGACAACAGCAGCAACAGCGAAACAAAGAGCAACTTCAGAACAGCTTCACAGAGGATATGTCAGTGCAGTGACTGCGGCACTGGATTACCCGCCCACAGGTCATGAGTTCAAATCCCACCAAAGCAAATCAAGGAATTCAAATCAACAAATCAAGCACTGGGGACAACGAACTATTGCCAAACCCAACAATATCGATAATGTCCTTCAAAAAAAGAGAACCTAATGCCCCATTCTGGTCTGGCCAAGATAAGCACTGAACTACGCAGTTGAATCTTAATGCCTTCGGGCCAGCTGGCAATGGTCAACAAGAGCTACCCACATCCAAATAAATGGAAAGAAACACTGAGTATAAAATTTTGAATTTGTGTTCTTACATCTTGCTGCTATAGGAAATGTTTTGCAACATAACACCATAAGATATAGGAGCAAAATTAGACCATTCGTCCCATTGAGTCTGCTCTGCCATTCATTCATGGCTGATAAGTTTCTTAACCCCATTCTCCTGCCTTTTCCCTGTAACCTTTGACCCCCTTACCAATCAAGAACCTATCTACCGCTGTCTTAAATGCACTCAATGACCTGGCGGCCTGGCCTTCTGTGGCCATGAACTCCGCAGAGTCTCACACCCTCTGGTTGAAGAAATTCCTCCTCATCTCGGTTCTAAAGGAGTGTCCCTTTACTCTGAGGCTGTGCCCTTGGATCCTCATCTCGCCTGCTAATGGAAACATCTTCCCCATGTCCATTCTGTCCTGGCCTTTTAGTATTCTGTCAGCAGGCTGATCTCAGCGGAAACAACAGTGGGAGTTCCTTTCAGCTTCTGTGCAAACAAGCACATGAATTTTTTACACATTCTCTTGTCCTTTTCTTTATATGTTTTATATATATATACACATATACACACACAAAAAAAAACCTGAATATATTGTCAGTTATTTGGAAAATTAATGCATGTTAACACTCATATCTGTTTTGAACAAGACCAAAAATACAAAGCTGAATGCAGGTGTTATTTCTGGAAACACCTGTACACAGTTTGACTGAAGTAATTAATAGATGCTAAGCTGAAATGTTTGCAATCCACAATGTTTAGTTAAATCGTCGCCCTCTTAATTTCGAAAAGGACGGCCATATTTTAAAAAATAATTACCATTTATGCAATTTCTTGGCAGTGCATTTATTGTTAGTTGTTGTAAACTAACCAATGTTGCCTATTCCCTGCACTCACCCCCCACCTCTCCTCCCCAACGCTAATTTAACTCCCACCCCCTCCCAGGCCAGTAAAGTCGATAGAACCACATGGTGAAGGGGAGGTGATGGCCTATCGCTGGACTATCAATCCAGAAACTCAGCTAACGTTCTGGGGACCCAGGTTCGAATCCCGCCACGGCAGATGGTGGAATTTGAATTCAATAAAAGAATCTAGAATTAAGAATCTACCGATGACTATGAAACCATTGTCGATTGTCGGAAAAACCCATCTGGTTCACTAATGTCCGTTAGGGAAGGAAACTGCTTGTCCTTACCTGATCTAGCTCACATATGACTCCAGAGCCACAGCAATGTGGTTGACTATTAACTGCCCTTGGGCAACTAGAGATGGGCAATAAATGCTGGCCTACCCAGTGACGCGCATGCCCGTCACTGGCGAATAAATAAAATTATATGGATAATTCTGGCAGTGATTCTCCCATCCCGTTGCACTGATATTTTAGTGCAGAGGGCCGGGAGATTTAACTTGTGCCCGATTCGCAATTCCCGCTGGGCATCCGGCCCTGAGTGTGTGATCCAGAGTCGGGTTTCCAGTGCCGTCTGCTCCATGCCAGAAATTGGTGCGGAGCTGAACAACCGATGCAGCGGGTAATTTTAATGTGATTTAAATATAATTAGCGGGCCCAGGATGGAAATCTCTGGGCCCTCCAGTGTCTCCCCCCACCAGGAGTGTTTCACTCCAGCGGGGATTACAGAAGCTCCCCACTTTCAGGGAGCTAGTGGCCCAATCCTGCTGGAGTGAACCCCGGGGGGCAATCGAGGCCCCCAAAAGAGTTGGACGCCAGGCATGGGTGCCTCCTGGGCAATGGCACCGTGGCAGTGAAAGCCTGGCTCCTTAGCACTGCCCAAGGGGCAAAGGGCCAGTGCCCAGGGGGCACCTTGGCACTGTTCACTGGGCCATGGAACAGTGCCAAGGGGGCAGGGTCTAATGGGGAGGCCTCTGGGAAAAGATGAGTGGGAGTGGGGGGGGGGGGGGGGGTTGGGGGATCCCGCTGCCACTCTGCATTCGAAATTGGTGGGGGAGGGAGGGAGGTCAACGATCGGGACTGGCCATCGGGGTGGAGGGGAGCAGCCTGCTGGGGGGGTCGGGTATGCATGGGGGGAGTCGGCATTGCAGGGGGGGGTGGGTGGTTTGGGACTGCCAGTGGGGGAGGGGGAATGGGGACGGTGGGGGAGGGGAGCAGAAGATCGAAGCGGGCCGGGAGGGGGCTGGGGTCGGGCTGGCCCAGACATGTTTGGGGGCCAGCGATTGGGCCGTGTGGGGCTCAGAGAACCGGCATTGCAGGGTTGTGTGCTGGCCAGCAACCAGGAGGCTGGCGGATAGGGGCCACTGCGCATGCACTGATCTCCACTCTGACAGATTGCCACATGCGCAATGGCTCTCTCAGCGCCATGCTGCCGGCTTCTCCAGCGGGAATAGGCCCCGTCACTGAATTTCAGCATGATTCACGCGAGGGCACTCTGCAGAGCACAGAGTGTGGGAGATTCCTTTTTAAACTCCCGCTGAAAAAAATCAACGTGATTTACTTCAGTTTTTACATGAATTCGACCGAGAATTTTTTTGGGATACTTAAGAAAATTGTCCTGTTCAACTTTTCTGCTATGAAGAGTAGCTTAAGCAGATTTAGAAGATGCTACATGTTGAGTCGTCGAACAGTAATTTATATCTCAATGGAGTTTTTTATTCTTCAAGGGGCGTTAACATACCTGGCTAGACCAGCATTTGTCCCCTGTCCCGAACTGCCCTTGGTAAATTAATGGTGCGCCGCCTTCTTGAATCTTTGTTGTCCACTTAGTGCAGATACACCCAAAGTGCTGTTGGGAAGAGAGTTCTATGATTTTGATCCAGTGACAGTGAAGGCACGGTGATATAATTCCAAATCAGGATGCTGTATGGCTTGGAGGGGAACTTGCAGGTGGTGATGTTCCAAGGGGGCCAAGGGCGCAGGGTCTAATAGGGGGGTCTCTGGGAAAAGATGAGTGGAAGTTGGGGGGGGGTCCCGCTGCCACTCTGCACTCGGGATCGGTGGGGGAGGGAGGGAGGTCAGCGATCAGGGCTGGCCATCGGGGTGGAGGAGGGCAGCATGCTGGGAGGAGTCGGGTCTGCATGGGGGGGTTGGCATTGCAAGGGGTTGTTGTGTTTGATGGTCGAGATCGCAGGTTTGGAAGGTGCGGGTGAAGGAGCCTTGGTGTGATGCTGCAGTGCATCTTGTAGATGGGCACACCGCTGCCAGTGTGTGTGTGTTGGTGGTGGAGGGAGTGGATGTCTAATGGGGTGAATGGGGCACAAATCAAGTTGGCTGCTTTGTGGGGATAGCATTGAGCCTCTTGACCGTTGTTGGAGCAGCATTCATCCAGGCAAGTCAAGAATATTTCATCAGAATCCTGGCTCGAGCCTTGTAGATGGTGGACAGACTTTGGGAAGTCAGGAGGTGAGTTATTCAGTGTAGAATCCCCAGCTTCTGACAGGCGCATGTGGCTATAGAGTTTATGGGGGTGATTCTCCCAAAGAAATTCTAAGCGCTGAATTCGCGGGAAAACTGGTGTAAATCACTATTGTCTTTTCAGTGGGAGTTCAGACTTGAATCTCCCTCAACTCTGTGCAACGCAGAGGTCACAATCGTGAATGTTATTAAAAGCTCAGGGGGCGGGGCCTATTCACACCGGAGTCTGACAGTTCCAGAACTCTGAGCATGCTCAGTGGCCCCGAGCTGTCAGCCTGCAGTTTGCTGGCCAGCTTGGTGAGCTGGCCCCCCCATGAGGAATCCCCGGCCAGCCCCGACCCCCCCCTCCCACCCCCCGCGGTCCCGGAGCGCCCCGATCTCCAACCCCAACCCCCAGCAGTGATGATTCACCCCCAGGCAGATCCCATCACCTCATGGCCCCACCCCCCAGCCCCGCACCTCCCGGCCCCACTCCCTTGGCACTGCCCAGTGCCCGGTGGGCAGTGCCATGGTGCTCCCTGGGCATGGGCACTTTGCCCCGTAGGCAGTGTTAGGGGACCAGGCTGTCACTGCCACAGTGCCAATGCACAGGCGGCACTGAGCCCCCTGCCACCCAACCCCCTGTGGGAGATTGCTCCCCACTTCACTCCAGCAGGGTCTCCCGCTAGTTCTCCAAAAGTGGGGAGCTACACTGAACCCCGCCGGAGTGAAATAATTCTGGCGGGGTGAGAGGTGCTATCAGGCCTGGAGATTTCAGTCGTGGGCCCGAAAATCACATACAAATAACATTAGAATAAGATTAAGATAACTTACCTGGTGTTCCACCGGTCTCCTGTGTGGTCCCAACTGCGCTGGATATCCGTCGCTGGGAGGTGCGCGCGTGTCGGGAGCGCATGCGCGAATCCCGCGAATCGGCGCACGCGCGATTCACCTGGCCTGACCCGCCAAAAGATTGCGGGTCGGGATGGGAGAATCGCGGCCTATGTGGCTGGTTCAACTCAGTTTCTGGTCAATGGTAACTCCCAGAGTGTTGATAGTGGGGTTCTCAGCAATGATAATGCCACTGAGTGTCAAAGGCAGATGTTGGATGCAGTGACTGGCTGTAGAATTGTATTCTTCGTGAATAATTCAAAAATCTCACTTCCATGCGATAGACCTTCATCGGACATTGTAAACCTGAGTTGTTTTTAAGAACAGCTTCAAGGCTGATGCTGCATTTTGCAGAAAGATTTGTCACTGCAATGATCTGTAAAATCAAATATGAACCTTACAAATTTGGAAAACTTGAGCATCATTCTGAAAGGTGTAATAAACCCATAATTAGTCCCTTGTGAGAATAAAGCATTAGTTTCCGATGCATTATCATCAAGATCAAAGTCCATTTTGATGGTCAGATTTTTAATATGTTAATAGGTGACAGAACACTCCTTATTTGAAGATGCCTAACTCCCAGAAAATCAGAGAAGAGTTGAGATTGTATTAATCATGAGGGGAATGATTGTGACTTCAGGTAATAGTGCACTGGGCAATATCAGAACAATTGCACACTTCTTCTGTTCTCATTTCCATTTCATGCTATTGTTCAAAGTCACAATTATACCCATTGGCTACATTGCTGCCTCTCTATCTGAGGTGAAGAGGCCCATTTTCCAGAGCTGGTGTCAAGCAAGTGGCCAGAGAAACAGTTGCATTCCAAGCTGGTTCGATTGATTGAAAATATACTTAAATTATCATTTGTCACAATCCATCTGCCACACAGTGGCACAGTGGTTAGCACTGCTGCCTCACAGTGCCAGGGGCCCAGGTTCAATTGCAGCATCGGGTCACAGCCTGTGTGGATTCTGCGCGTTCTCCCCGTGTCTGCGTGAATTTCCTCACACAGTCCAAAGATGTGCAGGTTAGGTGGATTGGCCATGCTAAATTACTCCTCATTGTCAGGAGGGTTAGTTTTTTTAGAAGTTTATTTAATAATATCACAAGTAGGCTTACATTAACACTGCAATGAAGTTACTGTGAAAATCCCGCAGTCGCCACACTCCGGCGCCTGTTCGAGTACACTGAGGGAGAATTTAGCACGGCCAATGCACCTAACCAGCACGTCTTTCATACTGTGGGAGGAAACCGGAGCACCCGGAGGAAACCCATGCAGACATGGGGAAAACGTGCAGATTCTGCACAGTGACCCAAAGTCGGAAGTGAACATGGGTCCCTGGTTCTGTGAGGCGGCAGTGCTAACCACTGTGCCACCGTGCTGCCAGGGTCGACACATGGGGTTTCGTAGGGTCTGGGTGGGATTCTTATTGGTCCAGACTCAATGGGCCGAATGGGCCCTTTCTGCACTGTCGGGATACTATGACTCTACGATCGTCTGTGTGGAGTTTGCACATTCTCCTCGTGTCTGCGTGGGTTTCCTCCGGGTGCTCCGATTTCCTCCCACTGTCCAAAGATGTGCGGGTTAGGTTGATTGGCTAGGTTAAAAATTGTCCCTTAGAGTCCTGAGATGCGTAGGTTAGAGGGATTAGCAGGTAAATATGTGGGGGTAGGGCCTGGGTGGGATTGTGGTCGGTGCAGACTCGATGGGCCGAATGGCCTCCTTCTGCACTGTAGGGTTTCTATGATTTCTATGATCTGTAATTTGGGTATCAGCACTCAGTTTTGCTTTTTGCTTTTCTTTGGAACCTGAGTTTCAATTTGTTGTTTATTTCTAGAAGGACATTTTAGATTTAATTGATGAACTATATCTGTAGGTTAGAACATCCATCTGTTTTTACATAATTAGAGGAAGTGTTTTTCACATTTGTTCTTCATAGTTTTGGTATCTGTGGGACTTGAGTTAATATATGTTGGTGTGAATGTTTATGATAGGTGTATTATTGACAAGAAGATGTGACTTTATTTGTGACTGCTGTCTACGTGAAGGAAATGCATCATTTGTTTACAATGGAATATTAACTCTGAGGGACCCAAAGATTAAGGGATGAACATTTGCCTTTAGTCCATATTGTTGTGACCCAGGTCAGAAATTCCTAAGCATTTTATGAAGATAGCCGAGACTCTAAGTTTTGAGATTTGAATTTGGCATAGTGTGAGCATAAGATGTTTCACTCCAGGTATGATTCAAGTGACCCACTGGGGAGCTTTTATCAAAAAAAGTTTATTTAAGAACACAGGTACATATATTAAGAAAACATGAGCATAAATGTTATCAATTATAAGAGAACAACAATAATATTGTATAAACTTTAAAGTCACATCTTCTAGTCAATAATACACCTATCATAAACATTCACACCAACATATATTAACCCAAGTCCCACAGATACCAAAACTATGAAGAACAAATATTAAAAACACTTCCTCTAATTATGTAAAAACAGATGGATGTTCTAACCTACAGATATAGTTCATCAATTAAATCTAAAATGTCCTTCTAGGAATAAACAATAAATCAAACAACCCCCACAAACACACACCCCTTTCCGTGGCTTGACACAGAAAGCAAGTATATTCACATGATGCTGGAATTTGCAGCTTTTAACACCTGCTGTGAATTAGTGCTTTGGATGTTGAATTAAAACGCTGCGAGTTCCCAGTCCAGGAACTTTCAGCACGCCTCGAGAGAGAAAGCATCACATTGGTAATGAAATTCAGCGGTATCTTGGCTTCATTAGTCTGATCGACTTTTTTATTTGATTTGATTTATTATTGTCACATGCATTGGTATACAGTGAAAAATATTGTTTCTTGCATGCTTTCCAGACAAAGCATACTGTTCATAGAGTAGGAAAGGAGAGAGTGGGGAATATAGTGTTACAGTCATAGTTCGGGTGTAGAGAAAGATCAACTTAATGCAAGGTAAGCCCATTCAAAAGTCTGAGGGCAGCAGAGAAGAAGCTGTGCTTGAGTCAGTTGGGACGTGACCTCAGACTTTTGTATATTTTTCCCGATGGACGAAGGTGGAAGAGAGCATGTCCGGGGTGCGTGGGGTCCTTAATTATGTTGGCTGCTTTTCCGAGGCAGCGGGAGTGTAGACAGCGTCACACGTTGGACTTGAGTTATCAGTGATCAGCGATCAGCTGATAATTGATAAATTCTTAACTATGCTTATTAATAAATGATAAGAAAATACCTTGGGGTTCAATTGTTGCAGACAGTGTGCTTGCATGAATATCAGAGTGAATCGACCATGTATCATAAACCTAATGTTTTCTATTTAAATAAAACACAACTCCCCGATGTGTTGAGCGGTCAAGTAATGAATTGCGAATGTCTTCCAATAACAGGGGGAAGGGATGGCCTAGTGAGATTATTTGATATTCATCAACGATATTTAAGCTCTGTACAAAAATGGAGGGCGTGTCCGGGTGGTGTGAGGGAGTGGGCGGGAGTACTAATCGGGTGGTGGGCCTTATCTATAATGCAGCATAATGGAACCATTCTTGGGAGAATTCCTGATTTGCCATATAACCTTTCTGCGCAGTTATAAATTATGTAAATAAAATGAAAAACCTAATCTCCCCGCACCCCCCTCAAGAATTCAGAGAAAGGTTTCCCTTACTTTCCACTCTTCCCCAGCACTGCTGACACTTGCAATGCAGCATGGTTCATTCAGAAGTTGCCTTCTTGCAAAGACCAGAAGACCATAAGACATAGGAGCAGAATTAGGCCACTCGGCCCATCGAGTCTGCTCCGCCATTCAATCATGGCTGATATTTTTCTCATCCCCATTCTCCTGCCTTTTCCCCATAACCCCTGATCCCTTTAGTAATCAAGAAGCTATCTATCTCTGTCTTAAGGACACTCAATGACCCGATCTCCACAGCCCTCTGTGGCAAAGAGTTCCACAGATTCATCACTCTCTGGCTAAAGAAATTCCTCCTCATTTCTGTTTTAAAGGATCGTCTCTTTAGCCTAAGGTTGTGCCCTCTGGTTCTAGTTTTTCCTACTAGTGGAAACATCCTCTCCACGTCCACTCTATCCAGGCCTCGCAATATCCTGTAAGTTTCAATAAGATCCCTCTTCATTCTTCTAAATGCCAACGAGTAGAGACCCAGAGTCCTCAACCGTTCCTCATGCAACAAGCTCTTCATTCCAGGGATCATTCTTGTGAACAGCCTCTGGACCCTTTCCAACGCCAGCACATCCTCACTTAGATACGGGGCCCAGAACTGCTCACAATACTGTAAATGGGGTCTGACCAGAGCCTTATGCAGCTTCAGAAGTATTTTCCAGCTCTTGCATTCTAACTCTTTCGACATGAATGCTAACATTGCATTTGCCTTCCTAACTGCCGACTGAACCTGCATTTTAACCTCAAGAGAATCTTGAACAATGACTCCCAAATCCCTTTGTGCTTCTGATTTCCTAAGCATTCCCCCATATAGAAAACAGTCTATGCCTCCATTCCTCCTTCCAAAGTGCATAACCTCACACTTTTCCACATTATATTCCATCTGCCACTTCTTTGCCCACTCTCCTAACCTGTCCAAATCCTTCTGTAACCCCCCTGCTTTCTCAATACTACCTGTCCCTCTACATATCTTTGTATCATCTGCAAACTTAGCAACAGTGCCTTCAGTTCCTTCTTCCAAATCATTTATGTATAGTGTGAACAGTTGTGGTCCCAGCACTGACCCCTGAGGCACACCACTAGTCACCAGCTGCCATCCTGAAAAAGACCCCTTTGTCCCCACTCTCTGCCTTCTGCCAGTCAGCCAATCCTCTATCCATGCCAGGATATTACCCTTACCACCATGGGCGCTTAACTTATTTAACAGTCTTCCATACGACACCTTGTCAAAAGCCTTCTGGAAATCTAAATAAATCACGTCCACTGGTTCTCTTTATCTAACTTCCTTGTTACCTCCTCGAAGAACTCTAACAGATTTGTCAGACATGACCTCCCCTTGACTAAGCTGTGCTGACTCAGTCCTACTTTATCGTGCACTTCCAAGTACTCCGCAATATCATCTTTAATAATGGACTCTAGAATCTTGTCATTGACCGAAGTCAGGCTAACTGGTCTATAATTTCCTATCTGCTGCCTCCCACCCTTCTTAAACAGCTGTGTTACATTAGTTACTTTCCAGTCTTCTGGGATCCTTCCTGCCTCCAGTGATTCCTGAAAGATCACCACCAATGCCTCAACAATTTCCTCATCTATCTCTTTTAGAACCCTGGGGTGTAGCCAATCCGGTCCACCTGCAGACTTCTCAGTTTCCCTCAAACCTTCTCCTTAGTGATGGCCACTGATTCTCCTGAAGCTCTGGCATCCCACTGGTGTCTTCCACCATGAAGACTGATGCAAAGTAACTATTCAGTTCATCTGCCATTTCTTTGTTTCCTATAATTACTTCTCCAGTCTCATTTTCCTGTGGTCCAATGGCTATTTTTGCCTCTCTTTTACCTTCTATATATTGAAAAAACTCTTCCGCTCTTCTTTTATATTACTAACTAGCTTACACTCATCTTTCATCTTCTCCCCACTTATTGCTTTTTTAGTTGTCCTCTGCTCACTTTTAAAGGCTCCTCAATCCTCTGGCTTCCCACTAATCCTCGCCACTTTGTATGCTTTTTCTTTTGCCTTTATGCTGTCCTTGACTTCCCTCGTCAGCCATGGATGCCTCGTCCTCCCCTTAGCGTGTTTCCTCCTCCTTCGATGAATTTCTTTTGAGCCTCCCAAATAACCCCAAAAACTCCTGCCATTGCTGTTCCACTGTCTTCCCTGCTCGGCCCCCTTTCCAATCAACTCTGGCCAGCTCCTCCCTCATGTCTTTGTAGTTACCTTTATTTAATTGTAATACCATTACATCTGATTCCAGCTTCTCCCTCTCAAACTGCAGGGTAAATTCTATCATATTGTGGTCACTGCTCCTTAAGGGTTCCTTCACCTTAGGTTCCCTAATCAGGTCTGCCTCATTAACATAGAACATAGAACATAGAAAGCCACAGCACAAACAGGCCCTTCGGCCCACAAGTTGCGCCGATCACATCCCCACCTCTAGGCCTATCTATAGCCCTCAATCCCATTAAATCCCATGTACTCATCCAGAAGTCTCTTAAAAGACCCCAACGAGTTTGCCTCCACCACCACCGACGTCAGCCGATTCCACTCACCCACCACCCTCTGAGTGAAAAACTTACCCCTGACATCCCCCCTGTACCTACCCCCCAGCACCTTAAACCTGTGTCCTCTCGTAGCAACCATTTCAGCCCTTGGAAATAGCCTCTGAGAGTCCACCCTATCCAGACCCCTCAACATCTTGTAAACCTCTATCAGGTCACCTCTCATCCTTCGTCTCTCCAGGGAGAAGAGACCAAGCTCCCTCAACCTATCCTCATAAGGCATGCCCCCCAATCCAGGCAACATCCTTGTAAATCTCCTCTGCACCCTTTCAATGGCTTCAACATCTTTCCTGTAATGAGGTGACCAGAACTGCGCGCAGTACTCCAAGTGGGGTCTAACCAGGGTCCTATAAAGCTGCAGCATTATCTCCCGACTCCTAAACTCAATCCCTCGATTAATGAAGGCTAGTACGGCATACGCCTTCTTGACCGCATCCTCCACCTGCGAGGCCGATTTAAGAGTCCTATGGACCCGGACCCCAAGGTCCTTCTGATCCTCTACACTGCTAAGAATGGTACCCTTCATTTTATACTGCTGCTCCATCCCATTGGATCTGCCAAAATGGATCACTACACACTTATCCGGGTTGAAGTCCATCTGCCACTTCTCCGCCCAGTCTTGCATTCTATCTATGTCTCGCTGCAACTTCTGACATCCCTCCAAACTATCCACAACACCACCTACCTTGGTGTCGTCAGCAAACTTACCAACCCATCCCTCCACTTCCTCATCCAGGTCATTTATGAAAATGACAAACAGCAAGGGTCCCAGAACAGATCCCTGGGGCACTCCACTGGTCACTGACCTCCATGCAGAGAAAGACCCCTCCACAGCCACTCTCTGCCTTCTGCAGGCAAGCCAGTTCTGGATCCACAAGGCAACAGCCCCTTGGATCCCATGCCCTCTCACTTTCTCAAGAAGTCTTGCATGGGGGACCTTATCGAACGCTTTGCTGAAGTCCATATAGACCACATCCACCGCTCTTCCTTCGTCAATGTGCTTGGTCACATTTTCAAAGAACTCAACCAGGCTCGTAAGGCACGACCTGCCCCTGACAAAGCCGTGCTGACTACTTTTGATCATACTAAACTTCTCTAGATGATCATAAATCCTGTCTCTCAGGATCCTCTCCATCAACTTACCAACCACTGAGGTTAGACTCACCGGTCGGTAATTTCCCGGGCTGTCCCTGTTCCCTTTCTTGAATATAGGGACCACATCCGCAATCCTCCAATCCTCCGGAACCTCTCCCGTCTCCATCGACGATGCAAAGATCATCGCCAAAGGCTCCGCAATCTCCTCCCTCGCCTCCCACAGTAACCTGGGGTACATCCCATCCGGTCCCGGCGACTTACCAACCTTGATGCCATTCAATAGTTCCAACACATCCTCTTTCTTTATGTCCACATGCTCGATCCTTTCTGTCCTCCGCAATCCAGCAGTACAACCACCCAGATCCCTTTCCACCGTGAATACCGAGGTAAAGTATTCATTAAGCAGCTCCGCCATTTCTAACGGTTCCGCACAAACTTTTCCCCCTTCACCTTTTAAGGGTCCTATGCCTTCACATCTCATCCTTTTACTCTTGACATATTTGTAGAAAGCCTTGGGATTCTCCTTAATCTTACCCGCCAAGGTCTTCTCATGACCCCTTCTCGCTCTCACCATCTCACCTTCTTACACATCACCAAACCCAGAATAGCCTGTTCTCTAGTAGGTTCTGTCACAAGCTGCTCCAAAAAACCATCTCTTAGACATTCCACAAATTCCTTTTCTTGGGATCCACTACCTACCTGATTTTTCCAGTCCACCTGCAGATTGAAGTCCCCCAAGATTATTGTAATATTGCCTTTTTTATAAACCTTTTCTATCTCCTGATTTATTTTCTGCCCCACATCCTGACTACTGCTAGGGGGCCTGTACATAACTCCCATCAGGGTCTTTTTACCTTTGCGATTCCTCAACTCTACCCACAGAGATTCTATGCCTTCTGATCCTATATCGCTTCTATACCTCCTTAATCTTATTGACCCTGTGCCAATTAGCTTGTGGCTCAGGTCGTAATCCAGAGATTATTACCTTCTTGGTTCTGCTTTTTAATTTAGCTTCTAGCTGTTCCCTTAGCAGAACCTTAGCAAAGCGCACCAATTAACCACGGTTGAATTCCTCTAGCTCGTATAGTCGTCAGCCAGATAACTTATCACAGTGAGAGCAACATTCAGCCATGTTTGATTTAAGAAGAAACAGGGAGATCTCAAATGCTTGAACATCAAACTGATGCAGAACTCAATGGCAGGTAGTGGACTTGCTTCATGAGAATTCTCTTGCCTGGTATTAGTTCAGCATGTCCATATAAAAGAGATAACAAACATAGCCGTGTCCTGAATTGGATTATTTCAGTGAGGATTGGATGGATTTTAAAACTAGCACTGTGGAATATAGTATCTTCACAATCAATGTACTTTAGCCTGCAAGTTTAGTTGTTATTCTCTAATTAGACACTTAAACAATAAAACACCAGATCTCCTATTCCACCTTGGTCTTTTCCAACTAGTTAAATACACACAGAGATACATTTGATTTGATTTGATTTATTATTGTCACATGTATTGGTATACATTGAAAAGAATTGTTTCTTGTGCACTATACAGACATAGAGAAGGAAAGGAGAGAGTGCAGAATGTAGTGTAACAGTCATAGCTAGGATGTAGAGAGAGATCAACTTAATAAGAACATAAGAACATAAGAAATAGGAGCAGGAGTAGGCCATCTAGCCCCTCGAGCCTGCCCCGCCATTCAATAAGATCATGGCTGATCTGACGTGGATCAGTACCACTTACCCGCCTGATCCCCATAACCCTTAATTCCCTTACCGATCAGGAATCCATCCATCCGCGCTTTAAACATATTCAGCGAGGTAGCCTCCACCACCTCAGTGGGCAGAGAATTCCAGAGATTCACCACCCTCTGGGAGAAGAAGTTCCTCCTCAACTCTGTCTTAAACCGACCCCCCTTTATTTTGAGGCTGTGTCCTCTAGTTTTAACTTCCTTACTAAGTGGAAAGAATCTCTCCGCCTCCACCCTATCCAGCCCCCGCATTATCTTATAAGTCTCCATAAGATCCCCCCTCATCCTTCTAAACTCCAACGAGTACAAACCCAATCTCCTCAGCCTCTCCTCATAATCCAAACCCCTCATCTCCGGTATCAACCTGGTGAACCTTCTCTGCACTCCCTCCAATGCCAATATATCCTTCCTCATATAAGGGGACCAATACTGCACACAGTATTCCAGCTGCGGCCTCACCAATGCCCTGTACAGGTGCATCAAGACATCCCTGCTTTTATATTCTATCCCCCTCGCAATATAGGCCAACATCCCATTTGCCTTCTTGATCACCTGTTGTACCTGCAGACTGGGCTTTTGCGTCTCATGCACAAGGACCCCCAGGTCCCTTTGCACGGTAGCATGTTTTAATTTGTTTCCATTGAGATAGTAATCCCATTTGTTATTATTTCCTCCAAAGTGTATAACCTCGCATTTCTCTCCAAAGTGTATAACCTCGCATTAATGCGAGGTAAGTCCATTCAAAAGTCTGATGGCAGCAGGGAAGAAGCTGTTCTTGAGTCGGTTGGTACGTGTCCTCAAATCTTTTTATCTTTTCCCCGATGGAAGAAGGTGGAAGAGAGTATGTCTGCCGTGTTTGGAGCCCTTAATTATGCTGGCTGTTTTTCCAAGGCAGTGGGAAGTGTCGACAGAATAAATGGATGGGAGGCTGGTTTGCGTGATGGCCTGGGCTTCATTCTTGACCCTTTGTAGTTTTTGCGGTCTTGGGCAGAGCAGGAGCCATACCAAGCTGTGATATATCCAGAGAGGATGCTTTCTATGATGCATTTGTAAAAGTTGGTGAGAGTTGTAGTGGACAAGCCAAATGAAATAGACAGATACATCCAGGCCTAGCAAGAAAAACACCAAACTAAAATAGTTTTCTTTTAATTAAATTAGCCTAACCTGTGGATTGCGCATTTTCAATGTGTTTTATATGTAGAGAAACTTAAGCTCGTAAGCATTTTTAACAGAAGGCAGTGCATGGACTGGAGCAGCAAATTAGAAATGACTGAAGGAAAGACCTTTCATGGCCTTTCAGGACATCCGAACACACTTTGTAGACAACCAAGTACTTTTGATAAAGACTGCTGTGCTGGAATCTGACACAAAAACAGAAAATTCCAGAAAATGCTGGAAAATCTCAGCAGGTCTGACAGCATCTGTGGGGAGAGATAATAGAGCCCACGTTTCAAGTCAGGATGACACTTTGTCAGAATTCTGAAGAAGCACTTTTGAATTATACTGTTGCAGTGTAGGAAAGGTGGTATCCAATTTCTCACAGCAAGTTCTCACAGACAGCAATGTGATAATGATCAGGTAATCGGAATATAGGAAGGCAGATTATTTGAATGGGTGTAAATTCAGAGAGGTGGCTATTCAGCGAGACTTTAGTGTCCTTGTGGATCAGTCGTTGAAAGTACACGCACCGGTACAGCAGGCAGTAAAGAAGGCAAATGGTATGTTGGCCGAGAGGATTTGAATATCGGAATTGGGATGTTTTGCTGCAAATTCATTGTTGAGGCCACACCTGGAGTATTGTGCAGTTTTGGTGTCCTTATCTGAGGAAGGATGTCCTTGCTATAGAGGGAATGCAACAAAGGTTTACCAGGCAGATTCTGTCTGTCATATGAGGAGAGACTAAGTCGGTTTGGATTATATTCACTGGAGTTTAAAAGAGTAAGAGGGGCTCTCATAGAAACCTAAAACATTCTAATAGGATTAGACAGAAAGAATGTTCCAGATGGTGGGGGTGTCCAAAACTAGAGGTCATAGTTTGGGGATAAGGGGTAAACATTTTAGTACTTAGGTACAGAGAAATTTCTTCACCCAGAGGGTGGTGGATGTGTGGAATTCACTACCACAGAAAGTAGTTGAGGGTAAAACATTGTGCGATTTCAAGAAGGAATTAGATAAAAAGGTCTTGGGGCTAAAGGGATCGAGGGATACGGGGGGAAGGGGGGATCAGGATATTGAATTTGATGATCAGCCATGATCAAAAATAATGGTGGAGCAGGCTCGAAGGGCCGAATGGCCTATTCCTGCTTCTATTTTCTATGTATGTTTCCATGTAAAATTTGTTTTAGTCATGTTGGTTGCTCGGAAGACTTCCCTTGCTCTTCTTCAATAGTAGTGCCTTGGGACCATTTAACAAAGAACAAAGAACAGTACAGCACAGGAAACAGGCCCTTCGGCCCTCCAAGCCTGTGCCGCACATTGGTCCAACTAGACCATTCGTTTGTATCCCTCCATTCCCAGACTGCTCATGTGACTATCCAGGTAAGTCTTAAACGATGCCAGCGCGTCTGCCTCCACCACCCTACTTGGCAGCGCATTCCAGGCCCCCACCACCCTCTGTGTAAAAAACATCCCTCTGATATCTGAGTTATACCTCACCCCTCTCACCTTGAGCCCGTGACCCCTCGTGATCGTCACCTCTGACCTGGGAAAAAGCTTCCCACTGTTCACCCTATCTATACCCTTCATAATTTTGTACACCTCTATTAGGTCTCCCCTCATTCTCCATCTTTCCAGGGAGAACAAGCCCAGTTTACCCAATCTCTCCTCATAGCTAAGACCCTCCATACCAAGCAACATCCTGGTAAACCTTCTCTGCACTCTCTCTAAAGCCTCCATGTCCTTCTGGTAGTGCGGTGACCAGAACTGGACGCAGTACTCCAAATGTGGCCTAACCAGCATTCTATACAGCTGCAACATCAGACTCCAGCTTTTATACTCTACACCCCGTCCTATAAAGGCAAGCATACCATATGCCTTCTTCACCACCTTCTCCGCCTGTGCTGCCACCTTCAAGGATTTGTGGACTTGCACACCTAGGTCCCTCTGTGTTTCTATATTCTTGATGGCTCTGCCATTTATTGTATAACTCCCCCCTACATTAGTTCTTCCAAAATGCATCACTTCGCATTTATCTGGATTAAATTCCATCTGCCATTTCTCCGCCCAATTTTCCAGCCTATCTATATCCTGCTGTATTGCCCGACAATGCTCATCACTATCCGCAAGTCCAGCCATCTTAATGTCATCTGCAAACTTGCTGATAACACCAGTTACATCTACATGAGAGGTTAAATGGGCCTTGGCTAAACGTTCTGTCTGAAAGAAGTCATCCCTGATATTGCAAGCACTCCCTTAGTATTGCACTGGAAAATTAGTCCCGATTACATGCTTAAGTCTATGGAGAAGGCATTAAGTCCATGACATTTTAAATCAATGACAGGCATTTCCCCATTGAGCCAAGGCTAACAATTAATTTAATTTTCTGCTTTTGCACCAACATAAGGCCTCTATTAACTTGGGTGGCAATGAGGCTTGAAGTAATACAGTTCCTTACAGCAGACAAAAACGCTAAGACATCTCGCTGAAAATCATAGAAACCATCATAGAATTCCTACAGTGCAGAAAGAGACCATTCGGCCCATCGAGTCTGCACCAACCACAATCCCACCCAGGCCCTACCCCCACATATTCACCCGCTAATCCCGCTAACCTACGCATCTCAGGACTCTAAGGGGCAATTTTTAACCTGGCCAATCAACCAAACCCACACATCTTTGGACTGTGGGAGGAAACCGGAGCACCCGGAGGAAACTCACGCAGATACGAGGAGAATGTGCAAACTCCACACAGACAGTGACCCAAGCCGGGAATCAAACCCAGGTCCCTGGAGCTGTGAAGCAGCAGTGCTAATCACTGTGCTACCGTGCCACCCAATAAAATAAAAGATTTTGATGCTGAAAAGAGTCATGAGGGGTTTCAGAAATGAATACAGCCACCCTGACTCAATGTACATTGTGATCTGGCCAGTTTCATGCCTGCACAGAACTGCAGACCAATCTGAGTAAAATTTTGCATTACTGAGAGTAAATAGATGTAAATTGAACTTCACTGCATCAATATTCCTGAACCAAGTTGCATTAATTAGGCCCAGATGTTCTTGTTCCCTTCGAAGTTTCTCCCATCAAAGTCAATGCATCTTAAGCAACTACTCTTTGTTTAAAAAGAAACAAAAGCCTTCATCTATTTTTAACTCGATTTTTGAACTCATGCTGGATGTATTTTTTCTAATTGTCCTGCCTGAAGAGGTTGCAAGAGGAGGAAAGATTGCCAAAAAAAAGCGACCCAAAGCAACACACTCATTCCTGCGCTGTGCCATTCTATCTTGTAGTTTTTTTTTGCGCTTAATTTAATTCCCAGAATTATTTCTATGTTGTAAAAATGACTGGTGAAGTAATTGGGGTAGGTTTTCTAATGATTAATGGGAACTGTTGGGAAAAAGCAATTAATGTGTGTAGCTTTCTAATTTGCAGATGATAGCAATCAGCACAGACTGTCGTGGCTAACTTAAGCATCAGCTGCAGAATATTCGCACATTCACTTCCACCTTCATACGTAACAGTCTTTAACTCAATTCCAAAAGTTTCCCTATATAAACAGAGGAAAGACAATTTTAGAAACTTAATTAGTGCAGCCACCTACACCACTGATTTGATTTTGATTCCTTCATGTTCATTTTCATAAATTCTACCTCAGTGTATTTTTTTTAAATGGCGTGAACTAAGTGGATGATTTAATCACTGAATCCTGCCCCTCTCATCTCACCTCACCACTTCTGGTTGTGACTTGCATCTCACTCTGCCGGCTAATTCATCAGACATTCACAGAATCATGGAATCCCAACGGTGCAGAAGGAGCCCATTCGGTCCATTGTGTCTGCACCGGCTCTCTGATTCCACCCAGGCTCTTTCTTGTCATTCCATGTATTTACCCTACTAGTCCCCCTAACGTACACATCTTCAAACAGTAAGGGGCAACTTAGCACAGTCAATCCCCCTAACCTGCACATCTTCAGACACTAAGGGGCAATTTAGCATGGTCAATCCACCTTACCATCACATCTTTGGACACTAAGGGACAATTTAACATGGTCAATCCACCCAACCATCACATCTTTGGACACTAAGGGACAATTTAGCATGGTCAATCCATCTAACCTACACATCTCGGGACTCTAAGAGGCAATTTACCCTGCTAATCCCCCTAACCTACACATCTTTGGACAGTAAGGCGCAATTTAGCACGGCCAATCCACCTATCCTACCCATCTTGGGACACTAAGGGGCAATTTAGCACAGCCAATCCACCTAACCTACACATCTTGGGGCTCCAAGTGGCAATTTGGCATGGTCAATCCACTTAACCTGCACATCTTTGAACTGTGGCAGGAAATCGGAGGAAACCCATGCAAACACAGGGCGAACATGCAAATTCTACAGTCACCCAAGGCCGGAATTGAACCCGGGTCCCTGGCGCTGTTAGGCAGGAGGGGGTTGCAGATTGGGCCTTGTCAGGGAGGGGTCAACAATTAGGGTGGAATCTGTAGAACCGCTGTAGTGAAGAAAGAGACCATTCGGCCCATCGATCAGTGCTAACTACATGCCATCATGCCCGTAGTTATGGAGTGGCAATAAATATTTTTAGAACTTATTTATTAGTGTCACAAGTAGGTTTACATTAACACTGTGGTAAAGTTACTGTGATAATTCCCTCGTCATCACACTCCAGTGTCTTTCGGGTACACTGAGGGAGAATTTAGCATGGCGAATGTACCTTACCAGCACGTCTTTTGGACTGTGGGAGGAAACTGGAGCACCCGGAGGAAACACACGCAGACATGGGGAGAACGTGCAGACAGTGATCCAAGCTGGGAATCAAACTCAGGTCCCTGGTGCTGTGAGGCAGCAGTGCTAACCACTGTGCCAACGTGAAGCTTTGGCTGAGCGCCAAATTCTCCGTTCTCGCTGGCAGAGCAGTAGGGCATGAACAGCTGGAAAATTCCGACCATTGCTTTTGTTTCCTTTCAGATGGAAAATTCACTGGCAAGTTGGGCTGAATTTAAAGAGCCTAAATAGTTTTTTAAAAAATACAGATTTTCCAAGTTCACCACTGCCATCACCGCTGTCGACAATAAGTTCTGAACAGGATTATCTTGAAAACTCAAATAAGGGCAAAATAAAATGCTGGAGAAATGCAGCAAGTCTGGCAGGATCGGGAGAGGGAGAAACAGGAGCCAGGATTTTCAGGTGGGCACTGGTGGGCATCACTGCTGGCGGGTTGGGAAAATTTGGACAAGCATTTACTTTTAATAGCTCTACAAATTTTCCTGTCCCGTCCGTGATGATGCCTGCAGGTGTGGGGGCTGGAGAATCCTGTCTAGAGTCTTGTAACAAAGTCAATGTCTCTCGTCTGCACAACTGTTTTCAGTTCCAAAGAAGAGTTTGATTCTCTCTCTACAGATGCTGCCATACTGCTGAGTTCTTCCAGCATTTTCTGTTTTTATTTCGGGTTTCCAACATTGCTGGTGCTTTGCTTTTATCTTGAATGTTCATTGGTTTGTGAAAGTCCCACATTCATGTTTATTCGGCACAAAGGAAAACTCATTCAAATATCTCACTGATGGGCATATATTTGAAGAAGCGCAACACCATCCAGGACAAAGGAGTCCGCTTCCTTCGCCATCTTAAACATTCACTCCCTCCACCACTGATACACAGTGGCGTGGTGCATGCTGCATACATGTCGCTTTAGCTCAGTTGGCTGGATAACTGATTAGTGATGCAGAACGATACCAACAGCATGGGTTCAATTCTCGTACCGGCTGAGGTCACTTGTGAAGTTCCCGCCTTCTCATCCTTGCCTCTCACCTGAGGTGTGATGATCCTCAGGTTAAATCACCACCAGTCAACGCTCCCTGTCAAAGGAGAGACCAGCCTACGGACATCTGGGGCTATGGAGACTTTTCCTTTATACAATGTGCATTGCAGGAATTCGCCAATTTCTTTGTTAGCACCTTCCAAATGCGCCACATCTACCACCTAGATGGACAAGGGTAGCAGCAACATGGGAACACCACCAAGTTCCCTTCCAAACCATTCACCACGGGGCAGCACGGTGGCACAGTGGTTCGCACTGCTGCCTCACAGCACCAGGGACCCGGGTTCGATTCCCGGCTTGGGTCACTGTCTTTGCGGAGTCTGCACATTCTCCCCGTGTCTGCATGCTCCAGTTTCCTCCTACAGTCCTAAAGACATGTTGGTTAGGTGCATTGGCCATGCTAAATTCTCCCTCAGTGTATCCGAGCAGGTGCTGGAATATGGCGACTAGGGGATTTTCATAGTAACTTCATTGCAGTGTTAATGTAAGTCTACTTGAGACACTAATAAATGAATAAGTAAACACCCTGACTTAAAACATGGGAGGGCCTCCCTCCTCCCCATGGCGTGCCCTCATTGGCCGGTGGTGGGATCTTGAACTCCCGTTGCTGTCAAATGCTTTTCCTGTTGTTTGCACCCTCTGCAGCCCAGGAATGGGCTGGAAAATTTCAGCCCATATCTTCATTCCTCCACTGTGACAGGATCAAAATCCCAGAACTCCCTCCCTAACAGCACTGTGGGTGTACCTATACCACATGGACTGTAGTGGCTCGAGGAGATGGCTCACCACTACCATCTCAAGAGAAGTCAGGGATGGGCAATAAATGCTGGACTAGCCAGCGATGTCCACATTGCATAGAAGAAGCAAAAGGAAATCTTTGGATAAAAGCAGATTACTGCGGATGCTGGAATCAGAAACCAAAAGAGAAAACGCTGGAAAATCTCAGCAGGTCTGGCAGCATCTGTAAGGAGAGAAAAGAGCTGACGTTTCGAGCATAGATGACCCTCTGTCAAAGCTAAAAGGCATAGAAAGTGGGAGATATTTATCCAACACTAGGAGAGAAATGGGAAGCAGTGAAGGTGGACAGCGGGGGGAGAGACATACGGAAATCCTGTCGGAGAGAAGAGCAGTACTTCTTCAGGGTAGGCATTCCTGGAAGAGAAGTGTCAGTGAGTTAAACACTGGATAAAAGCAAATTACTGTGGATGTTGGAATCTGAAACCAAAAGAAATCCTTGAGTTTGTTGTCTGCGATGCCACCCAGCCAATGGTCCAGGGGGTTGCTAGTCAAGATTATTGGAGACCCGGAAGCCAAGGAGTAATCTCCCTGTACAGCTTTTCCAGGCAAATAGAAGTGAGAAGTTCTAATTTTTCGGACACTGCACACAATAATGTGAAGTGTCATTGCACTGTCCAAACTGGATGGGATTAAATGTTCAGTCTTCATTCATCTCCATCCAGCTGGAATGATTTGAGTGCAAAATTATGTCGCAGTTTTTTCCAGCAGCATTTGAAAGGAAGCCTCGGCGAACCTTGAAACTCAACTTGCAACAACGTTAAGCCTCAGCCTACGGCTGAAGTTTGACCTGTTCTGATTTTTGGATGGGCAGCCATTTAGGTCATCGCCGTTCTGGTCAGCTCCTTTCGTTAATCGTAGTCAAGGTGAAAGCTCTAGTTGATGGGTGGACATCATCTTTTAAAACATGACCTATTGTTCTCTTCATTGCTGTACCTTCTGTACTGTCGGCATTGAAAGGAAATCAGAGTCCGAGGAAATGAGGGGGAAGGAGGGTAGAAAATGAAAGTTGCATCTATAATTATAGACAGTCAGAAGCCTTTTCCCAGGGTGGAAGAGTCAATTACTAGGGGGCATAGGTTTAAGCCGCGAGGGGCAAGGTTTAAAGGAGATGTACGAGGCAGGTTTTTTACACAGAGGGTGGTGAGTGCCTGGAACTCACTGCCAGGGGACGTAGTGGAAGCAGATACGATAGTGACTTTTAAGGAGTGTATATGAATAGGATGGGAATAGTGGGATATGGTCCCCGGATGAGTTGGGGGTTTTAGTTCAGACGGGCAGCATGGTCGGTGCAGGCTTGGAGGGCCGAAGGGCCTGTTCCTGTGCTGTACTTTTCTTTGTTCTTTGTTCCTATACGCAGTCACTCAACAATCACTACTATCCACAAACATTTGGAGTGATTTTAGCATTCCTGTGTCTTAGAGAGGTGTCATGAGGCAGTCAGAAGTTGCATCTATTGAAAATAATAGCTTCATTGAATTCTTTTTTATTCAGTCATGGGATGTGGGCATCGCTGGCTCGACCAGCATTTGTTGCCCATCCTTAATTGCCCTTGAGAAGGAGTAGGTGAACTGCCTTCTTGAACCGTTGCTGTCCTTGTGGTAAAGGTTGTTAGGGAGTTCCAGGATTTTGACCCAGCGACAGTGAAGGAATGGCGATATTTTTTCCAAGTCAGGGTGGAGGGTGGATTGGAGGGGAACTTTCATGTGGTGGTTGTTAAGGGGTTGTTACAATGGTTTTCTTGTTGTTTTTAAAAACTATTATTCCCCTCAAGTAGCCAAACAAAGTAACAGAGTGGTTCCACGGTGAACTTTACTATAACCAGCTACAGGACCCTGAATATCCATTCAGATCATTCAGAGTGAAAAATTCAGAAATACAAAGGCAATTAAAGTCTCAGCTTCGATTACAAGTAATTAGCATATACCAATAAAAGAATAGGAGTTATCACTATCCAATCACAATTAAGATTGCATCATGCAAACATAAGGGTATAATGTCCAATTAAAACTTGTGCATGTTATACCATCATGAAATGATAGCGATACCTCTGACTAATGGTACCTCAACCTCCCTTTCCATTGTTCCTTGTTCTAATGGGCAGATATGAACTGCAGCTGCACACCATTCAATGAGATAGTCCTTGAGTGTTATCTGGGCTTACTTTAATCCAAACCTGTCATTTGCACATAGCTTTCCCGGTGTGACTGAGGTTCAGCTTGCAGCTTATGTGATTTTTAAACTTGTGTGATTTTTAACCCTTTCAGTGGTGGTCCCATGTATCTGCTGGCCTTGTCCTTGGATCATAGAATCGCTACAGTGCAGAGGAGGCCATTCGACCCCCATCAGGCCTGTACCAATAACAATCCCACCCAGGCACTATCCCCATATTTGCCCCATGTATTTACCTGGTTAATCCCCCTGACACTAAGGGGCAATTTATCACGGCCAATCCACCTAATCCACACATCTTTGGAGAGTGGGAGGAAACGCACGCATTCACAGGGAGAACGTGCAAACTCCACGCAGTCAATGACCCAAGCCGGGAATCGAACCCGTGTCCCTGGCGCTGTGAGGCAGCAGTGCGAACCACTGTGCCACCGTGCCTGTAGATGTAGATAGTAGTGGTTGTGTGTTTGGAAGATACTGTGTAATTTTACCATTTTAGTCTCCAGTACATGCCCAGTGAACAAGAAGCTTTTCACAAAGATTGGACACTTCAGGATAACAAATGTGACTCCAACTTCCCAATTAATATGTAAGAATTATTGATGAGGACAGGGCTTGTGTTTTGTCTGGGTCAGTAATGATTTATTCGTGTTGTCCACTTCACGACAAGAGGCTGGGGGAACGTTGCTTGAAGTTGTTTTTGATGTTTGTCCCCATTGTAATGCTATTTAATGTGTCAAATCGGACTTCCAGTAACCCCTCACACTGAGTTACAGTTGCATTAGGATAGACTCATCTATCGTTACATTATCTGGGGTTTTGTGTGACTGAAATGGAACATATTGGGGGCGATTCTCCCAAATACATTCTAAGTGTTGAATTTGTGTGAAAACTGGAGTAATTCACGCTGTTTTTTTCAGTGGGTGTTTAGAGAAGAATCTCCCACACTCTGTGCACTGCTGAGTGCACTAGCGAGATCTACACTGAAATTCAGTGGACGCTGGAGAGGCCGGCAGCAGAGCTCTGAGTGGGCCACGGCACATACTCCGATCTGTCAGTGCCGAGATTGCCACCTGCGCAGTGTCCCCGCACTGCTGGCCTCACGATTGTTGGTCAGCTCGATCACTGGCCAGCCCCGCAACCTCCACATCACCGGCCTGCGACCTCCCCCACCACCCGATCGCTGATCCCCCCAAGCATGCCCGGGCCCAGCCTCGACCCCCACCGACGCCCCCCTCCCCCGCAGCCCCAATCTCCATCCCCCCTCCAAGTCCAAACGCCCATCGGCAATGCCAACCAGCCCCAAAGTGCCAACCACCCCCCTCCTTCAGCCCCGACCCCCCCTCTCCCCAGTAGGCCGCCCCCCACCCCACCCCTATGGCCAGCCCTGATCACTGGCCTCCCTCCCCCACTGATCCAGAGTGCAGAGTGGCAGTGGGACCCCTGAGAGCCCCCCAGCCCCACTGATCGCCCCTCCCCCCCGCAGAGGTCCTGCCCCATCAGGCCCCACCCCTATTAGGTCCTGCCTCCTTGGCACTGTCCAATGTCCAATGGGCAGTGTCAGGAGGCCCAGGCTGGCACTGCCAAGGTGCTCATGCCCAGGGGCACCCCCTTGCCGCCTGACTCTCTTGGGGCCCCAATTTCCCCCACTTCACTCCAGCGGGGTCAGGCTGCCAACTGCCCGTGAGTGGGGAGCTATACTGAATGCCGCTTTAGTGAAATAGTCCAGACTTAGGAGGGGTGGTGGGGGGGGGGGGGGCGGGGCGGAGCGAGGGGTAGAGGTTAGTGGGTCCAGGGATTTCATTCCTGGGCCTGCTAATGCCATTCAAATGAGATTTAAATGATGCACTGCCTATATAATACAGCTCTGCGCCTATTTCCGACACGGAGCTGACAGCGCTGGAAATCCGGCACAGGGAAACGTACTCAGGGCCGGACACTCAGTGTAAATTGTGCGAATCAGGCAACACTTGAATCTCCCGGCCCGCTGCGCTGGGAGAATCGCCCCCAAAATATACAAATTATCAGAAAACATTACAGAAAAAAGGAGTCAGAGAATAACTGCAGGCAGAATGTTCCATTCTGAAGACTAAGTCGGCAGTGGTGTTCCCCAAGGGTCAGTGCTGGTCAACTGTTTATTTATAGTTGGATATTGGGATACAGAGTCAAGTTCCAAAATCCAACAAGTTTAAAGTTAAAGTTTTTAAAGTTTATTTATTAGTGTCACAAGTAGGCTTACTTTAACACTGCAATGAAGTTATTGTGAAATTCCCCTAGTCGCCACACTCCTGCGCCTGTTCGGGTACACCTAACCAGCACGTCTTTCGGACAATAATACCAAACTTGGAGGAGTGGCAAACAGTGAGAATTGTGCATATTTTCTGCAGCAGGCCATAGATATACTCACAGAATGGGCAGACAAGAGGCAGGTGTAACTTAACTCAGAGAAATCTGAAGTGATACATTTTGGCACAAAGGAGAGGGAGAGGCGATACAGACTTAGGGCACAATTCTCAAACAGTGTGCCAGGAGGCACATGGGAATCAACCTTTGAAGGTGGCGAGGCGCATTGAGAGAGTGGTTAGCAAAGCCTATGGGATCTTGGGCTTCATAAATAGAGGCATTGTGCACAAAAACAGGGAAGTTTTTGATTTGATTTGCGTTAATTCGATTTATTATTGCCACATGCATTAATATACAGTGAGAAGCATTATTTCTTGCGTGCTATACAGACAAAGCATACTGCACATAGAGAAGGAAAGGAGAGAGTGCAGAATGTAGTGTTACAGTCATAGCTAGGGTGTAGAGAAAGATCAGCTCAATGCGAGGTAGGTCCATTCAAATATCTAATGGCAGCAGGGAAGAAACTGTTCTTGAGTCAGTCGGAATGTGACCTCAGACTTTTTATTTTTTTCCCCGATGGAAGAAAGTGGAAGAGAGAATGTCCAGGGTGCATGGGGTCCTTAATTATTCTGGCTGCTTTTCCGAGGCAGCGGGAAGTGTAGACAGAGTCAATGGATGGGAGGCTGGTTTGCATGGTGGACTGAGATTTGTTCATGGCCCGATGTAATTATTTGCGACCTTGGACAGAGCAGGAGCCATACCAAGCTGTGAGACAAGCAGGAAGAATTCTTTCTATGGTGCATTTGTAAAAGTTGGTGAGAGCCGTGGCAGACATACCAAATTTTCTTACCCTCCTGAGAAAGCTCTGGTTAGGCCCCCAACTGGAGTATTGCAGCCAGGTCTGGTCAACATGCACGATGAAAGATGTAAGGACCTTTGCGAGATTGCAGAGGAGATTTACCAAAGTGACCCACAGGATGGGGGATTCTAGCTACAAGATGAGGTTATATAGGGTAGGATTGTTTTCCTTGGAGCAAAGGTGATTGAGGAGAGGTTTGTTAAAGGCGTACTGGATGACAGGTTTAGATAAGAATTGACAAAGAAAAACTCTCCCCATCAGCTGATGGTACAAAGACAGGGTGAGATTGGGTGGGGGTGTGGGTGGAGGCCATGGAGGAGATGGCAGAGATTGAAGATTCGGGGAAAGATATGCAGCGGGGGGATGAGAAGAACCTTTTTACAGTGTGTGTAATATCCTGGAATTCACTGCCCACCAGGTTGGTGGAAGGAGAGAATGGTTTCAAAAGGAAATTGGATGGACACTTGAAGGAAATAAGCTTGCAGGGTCACAGGGAAAGAATAGGGGAATGGGACAGACTGAAATGTTCCACAGAGAGTTAGCATAAACTTGAATGGGCCGAATCACTGACTCTATTGATGTTGCTTCTCTTCTCTGTTTTAACCTGTCCCCATAGCGAGGTTTTCCCTGGAGCAGGTCACTCTACCCTGTCACCAGAGGCCGATACTTTGAGGGATGGCTGCTCTGCATCAAACCATCAGTATGTTGGAAGGATTTTGCAGATTGATACTGAACCTGTTGCAAATGTTATGAATGCAGCTTTCTGGGTCATTGGTCGTAGCTTAGGACTTCCGGCCTAGAAGTATCAATGCCATTACTCTATTTCTTGTGCCCTAAGATTGGCAATGATACCTTTAGCTGTCTAGGATTCTAAACTCCAAAATTATATCCTGAACCTCTCCACTTTTCTCTCATCATAGAATCCTACAGTGCAGAAGGAGACCATTCGGCCCATCAAGTCTGCACCAACCACAATCCCACCCAGGCCCTATCCACATACCCCATGCATTTACCCTAGCTCGTCCTTCTGACACTAAGGGGCAATTTAGCATGGCCAATCCAGCTAACCCACACATCTTTGGACTGTGGGAGGAAACCGGAGCACCCGGAGGAAATCCATGCAGACATGGGGAGAATGTGCAAACTCCACACAGATAGTGACCCAAGCCGGGAATCGAACCCAGGTCCCTGGTGCTGTGAGGCAGCAGTGCTAACCACTGTGCCACCGTGCTGCCCTACTTCTCCTCTTCTTCTACTCCATTACGCTCTCTAATACCTAGCTCTCCAGCTAAGCCTTTGATCGTTGTCCTGAAGTCTCGGTCTTTGATTCCGTATCAATTATTGTCTGGTTATGTTCTATTAACAGCATTTTATGAGCACGATATTATTGCAAGTTATTACTTTTTATGCAACTGTTACCTGCAGCGCCAGGCAGCTGGGATCTGCACTATTAGCCTATAAATTATGGCATATTTAAGCATCCACCTCCCTTGAAAAGAGTGGCAGTCAGAATTTTGGTTCTTCTTCTCCAGGTAACATCCTTGATCTCTTGAGGGCTTTCAGGCCATGGTTTATGGTGTCATGTTTGCCCCAGGCGAGGATGAGGAGGCAGGCCCACGTCTACCTCAGTTACAAAAGGGATTGAACACCAGACTGTTGGTGGTATTCTGAGAACCATGCTAAGTGTCTAGCCAACCGGCACCCTCACTCACCTACCTCCCTTTCACCCCCTCCTTCCACCCTCCACTCCCCCCCCCCCCTCCCCTCCCCACCCCCCACCCAACTCCCAAACTCAATGAGCATAAAGCCAGGGCACAGGAGAGACAAAGGAATCGGTGCTTCCTCATTACTTTGTGGCCTGAGATTTTTCCAACTCATCATGTGCCCGATGCTGATGACATCACTCCATGCACCCAGTGTGGGAGTCACTCTGTAATGGGACTGTGGGATTGACACTAAAGTATCTGCTTTCTACTCCCGCTTTAAATGGGATGATTCCATACGAGGCCTCATCAAAAACATAGATGCTTGAATTACAATAAAGATGTGCTAGCTTGATGGGCCAGGATTTTACCACCCCACCCGCCACAGAATCGGGCGAGGGGCGGACAATGTCCATTGACCTTGGGCAGGGTTTTACGTTTTCGGGATGAGTGAGGTCGTACAATCCCACCCTTGGAGTCAGTTTTACATTTTATCTGTCCAAAAAGCACCTTTAGCACAATGATTCAGGGTGGAGCAATTCATTTGTGCGTACCCATACTGTACAATTAAACACAACTCAATACCCTTTAGGGAAGGAAATCTGCCATCCTTACCCGGTCTGGCCTACATGTGACTCCAGAGCCACTGCAACATGGTTGACTCTCAACTGCCCTCTGAAATGGGAGGCACAGTAGCACAGGGGTGGCACAGCAGCACAGGGGTGGCACAGTAGCACAGTGGTTAGCACTGCTGCCTCACAGCGCCAGGGACCTGGGTTCGATTCCTGGCTTGGGTCACTGTCTGTGTGGAGTTTACATATTCTCCCCATATCTGCGTGGGTTTCCTCCGGGTGCTCCGGTTTCCTCCCACAGTCCAAAGATGTGCTGGTTAGGTGCATTAGCCATGATAAATTCTCTCTCCGTGTACCCGAACAGGAGTGTAGCAACTAGGGGAATTTCACAGTAACTTAATTGCAGTGTTAATGTAAGACTACTTGTGACCAATAAATAAAAAAAAATGGGCCAGCAAGTCACTCAGTTCAAGGGCGATTACGGATGGGCAGCAAATGTTGGCCATCCAAATCCTATGAAAGAATGAATTGAATTAACTGGGCAGCATCAATCCTGGTTCCAATGTCAACGTGAGCGGAGTTTTGAAGAAGTTATCGCCCCGTCAGACACCCTCCCACTGTTAACAACTGCAACCCAAGTCAGAGCGAGTTCAAAATGGGATTTGTGGTTTCTGCAGAATTATCGACAAGAACAGTTTTACCTTCTGAGTGACATCATTCTTTAATACTGGTATGTAATCAGACACCCACCCTCATTCCGAACTCTAATCTTCTCACTTGTGCAGGCACCAGATGTCGTGACAATGAAGTGTCAGGAGATAATAGCAGCAGAGGTCAATAAAAATGGAAATTTTTCTGAAGTTTCCAAATGTTATAAAATAGAAGTGACTCACTTTCAAACACGATTCAATACTACACTCATTCTGATAGCAATAAGCAAAACATGTGAAAACTTTCGCTGTGATAATTATTCAGAGCTAACAAGTATTTACAACATTACTCCATTCAGAATGCAATATATATCTACATATACTATTATAACAACTTGATATATGTGGGCAGTTCATGTCGATTACACCTCAGATTTTTTCCTAGGCACCTTTGATTTAATTTGATTTGATTTATTATTGTCACATGTATTAACATACAGTGAAAAGTATTGTTTTTTGCGCACTATACAGACAAAGCATACCGTTCATAGAGAAGGAAATGAGAGAGTGCAGAATGTAGTGTTACAGTCATAGCTAGGGTGTAGAGAAAGATCAACTTAATGCGAGGTAGGTCCATTCAAAAGTCTGATAGCAGCAGGGAAGAAGCTGTTCTTGAGTCAGTTGGTACGTGGCCTCAGGCTTTTGTATCTTTTTCCCGACGGAAGAAAGTGGAAGAGAGAATGTCCGGGGTGCGTGGGGTTCTTGATTATGATGGCTGCTTTGCCGAGGCAGCAGGAAGTGTAGACAGAGTCAATGAATGGGAGGCTGGTTTGCGGGATGGATTGGGCTACATTCACGACCTTTTGTATTTTCTTGTGATGTTGGGCAGAGCAGGAGCCAGACCAAGCTGTGATACAACCAGAAAGAATGCTTTCTATGGTGCACCTGTAAAAGTTGGTGAGAGTTGCAGCTGACGTGCCAAATTTCCTTAGTCTTCTGAGAAAGTAGAGGCATTGGTGGGCTTTCTTAATTATAGTGTCGGCATGGGGGGACCAGGACAGGTTGCTGGTGATCTGGACACCTAAAAACTTGAAGTTCCCGACCATTTATACGTTGTCCCCATTGATGTAGACAGGGCATGTTCTCCTTTACGCTTCCTGAAGTCGATGACAATCTCTTTCGTTTTGTTGACATTGGGGGAGAGATTATTGTCGTCACACGATGTTACCTCTGGAGGTAACAACACCAAGGCGGTCATACAAATATTCGACATTGGCAGAAAGGATGCTATTTGGTGATGAAAGGTGAACTCAGCGATCAGCCTATTCTGCAGGACACTGATGCGGTTTCTCCATTAAAGCTCTTTCAAACCTCCCACAACCACAAATGAAGTGAAATGAAAATTTCTACTCTCAACTGTTCAATAGCTGCATATCTATGGGCGAGAGTTTCCGGCTGCGCTCGCCCCCCCGACTGGAAAATCCTGCCCGAGGTCAACGGACCTTTGCAGGATCTGTGGCCCGTCCGCCATGGTTCCTGTGGCAGACAGGATCAGAAAATTCAGCCCGATATCTGCAAAGAGCAACTGGTACTACTCTGTCACCAATACATTGAAGACAGTGAACGATCCATTTAATTATTTTGTTGTTCATTCGTGGGACATGGACGTCACTGATTGGACAGCATTTATTGTCCATCCCTCGTTGCCCTTAGAGGGCAGTGGAGAGTCAACCGCATTGCTGTGGCTCTGGAGTCACATGTAGGCCAGACCAGGTAAAGGCAGCAGATTTCCTTCCCTAAAGGACATTAGTGAACCAGATGGGTTTTTCCGACAATCGATAATGGTTTCATTGTCATCAGTGGATTCTTAATTCCAGATTTTTTTATTGAATTCAAATTCCACCCCCTGCCGTGACGGGATTCGAACCCGGGTCCCCAGAACATTAGCCAAGTTTAATCGTCTAGCGATAATACCACTAGGCCATCGCTCAACAAAGAAAGCCTATTTGCACAGCAAGCAGAAACAATGCACGAGAAAAAAATCAGTCTGTGGAGCCTCTTTAGAAAAAATCTGAATGACCGACAACAAGTCGCCATCAAAACCACAGCAGGAGCTCCAGGGAAAAGTCGGGTGACTTTCAAAATGCAGTCAGTGGAGGAGAGTTACAAAATGCAAATGAGTTATTGCTGCAGGAAGATTCATTGATTGGGGGAAAGAACAGTTGCATAAAATTATCTGCATGAAATCAATCCAAGTCACCAACATTCATGCAAGCCCCAGATATGTTTGATGTAGAAATTGTCCAATCATCTCCCATCCAGCCATAATTGATGGTGTCGCTAACTGAATGCCTAAATCTTATACACATGCAGCTATTTGTCTAAAGTTGCTGCTTCTACAGAGCTGCCTTGCTGAGTGAACAGTGAAGGCTATTGTAGAACCCCTTTGAATGAAAATGAATTTTACATTTGGAAATACTATTTTTTTTTTTCGTTTGCTCCATCCATGGTGTTATGACGGCCATGAAGTACATTAGGGATTGTCGATAGATCTCCCTATGGATTTTGTGGAGTAGGAACTCCCTTATTGAGCTAGCAGGGGTTCACCCAATGGGAAAGTTTAGAAGTTTATTTATTAATGTCACCAGTAGGCTTACAATAACGCCACAATGAAGTTACTGTGAAAATCCTCTAGTCGCCACACTCCGGCGCCTGTTCGGCTACACTGAGGGAGAATTTAGCAAGGCCAATGCACCTAACCGGCACGTCTTTAGGACTGTGGGAGGAAATCAGAGCACCCGGAGGAAACCTATGCAGACACGGGGAGAACTTGCAGACTCCGCACAGTAACTCAAGCTGGGAATCGAACCCGGGTCTTTGGGCACTGTGAGGCAGCAGTGCTAACCACTGTGCCACTGTGGCACCCTAGTGAGCAGTAAGGGTTAAAATTTATTGTTCTAACCCAGATCGCTGTTGTAGGTCCCAAGGTGGAGACTTGTTTGCTATAAGCCATGAGTATAGCTCTTCCTTTACTTTCCAATAAAGGGCTTCTGACGTTGGGTAACTGGTCTTGGCTGAGTTACAACTGCATCAGTATTTGAAAAGGTCTTAGGTTTAGCTGCAGTGATTTAATGAAAAACATATATAAACCAAATATATTACCAGGTCAGATAAAAGAAACTAAGAAAACGATGTTCCTCTAACAGTGATTATTGCATTGAAATGCAGAGCACAAATATTTTCCCACACCTAACAGGAGTGCCTCTCTCGATCTGTGTGAGTAAAACAGTCTTCTATTTGGATTCTTTCCAACGCTAAGTGATGGGTTTTACATTGGAAAGAGTTTACGAGAAAGGAGAAAAAAGTAAGAAAAATTGAGTGTACATGGTGTGTGAGGCACAATCCTTAATGCCAAATGTAGGGTGGAATTCTCCCCAAAAGATTTTAAGTGTCGAATTCGTGTGAAAACTGGAGTAAATCCCACTGTTTTTTCAGTGGGGTTTTCAAAATGAATCTCCCACACTCTGTGCATTGCAGAGTGCCTCAGTGTTTACCTCATAAAACATTTGTGGATGGGGCCTACGCCCGCTGGAGAGGCCGGCAGCATAGCGCTGAGCGGGCCACTGCACATGTGCTGAACTGTCAGCACCGAGTTTGGCGCATGCGCAGTAGCCGCACACTGCGGGCCTCTTGATCGCTGGTCAACCCGTCGGCACCCGCATCACTGGCCTCCCTCCCTCTGTCACTGCTGATTGCGGAGTGGCAGCAGAAACCCCCCCCCCCCTCCACCCGCACCGACTGTGCCCCCATTAGGCACCACCCCCACTCTGGCTCCACCCCCTCCTTGGGGGTCAGGCTGGCACTGCTAAGCTGGAAATGCCCAGGGGGCAACCACCTTGCCCCCAACTCCCTGGGGGACCATGGTGGGCCCCTCCACCGTACTCCAGCGGGGTCGGGGTGCTAGTTCCCCGCAAACTGGGAATTATTGTAAACCCGCTAGAGTGAGCCTGTCCTGGTTGGGTGGGTCGGGGGGGGGGGGGGGGGGGGTGGCGGAGGAGGGTGCTAATGACATGGAAATCCTAATTTAAATAAATTATACAACTCTACGCCAATTTCTGGTGCAGAGCTGATTACTCCAGAAATCTGGCGGTTGTAGACATGCAGAGGCAGTGGTGCCCAGTGGGAAGCCCACTAAACGGCTTCCGCCTGCCCCCAGATTCTTCCTGATGCTAATACATGGCAGAAGAATATCAATCATCGGAAGAGAAAGTCACTGCTGGGCAAAACATGGAAACATTGAAACGAGAAGCAGGAGGAGGCCATTCGGCCCTTCGAGCCTGCTCCACCATTCATCTTGATCATGGCTGATCATCAAATTCAATAACCTGATCCCCACTTCCCCCAATATCGCTTGATCCCTTCAGCCCCTAGAACTATATCTAATTACTTCTTGAAATCAGACAACGTTTTGGCCTCAACTACTTTCTGTGGAAGTGAATTCCACACATTCACCACCCTCTGGGTGAAAAGATTTATCCTCACCTCTGTCCTATCCTCCAACACCTCAGTCCTAAAAGGTTTACCCCTTATCATCAAACTATGACCCCCAGTTCTGAACTCCCCCACCAATGGGAACATTCTTTCTGAATCTACCCTGTCTAACCCTGTTAGAATTTTATAAGTTTCTATGAGATCCCCTGTCACTCTTCTAAACTCCAGTCAATATAGTCCTAACTGACTTTAGTCTCTCCTCATGTGGTAGACTCGCCATCCCAGGAATCAGCCTGGTAAACATTCACTGTACTCCCTCTAAAGCAAGGACATCCTTCCTTAGAGAAGGACACCAAAACTACGCACAATGCTCCAAGTGTGGCCTCACCGATGCCCTATTTGTCTTTGGATTCTTATTGATTGCTGGATGGAACTGACTTACAACGTAGCCTGATCAGAATATTTTCTTTCCCTCAGTCGTGAAGTTGTACTAAATGTTGTCTCTCTTGTGTGTCCAGCCCACAGCAATCCAAACATCCTGTTACTAAAATAGACTTGAACCTCCATTAAGAGGTCGCCCATCTATAAAGACCACCTGAAGTGGATGCCAATCGTGATCATTACGGAAAGTTTTAGCTGTAATTGTTCTGCCGTTCCAGCTATCACAACTCATCGCGGTAACATGGGAATTTTAAGGGTCGGAGAATGAGACACCACGGCAATATATTCCAGAACAGCAGAGCCAATGAAGGCCAATTCCATCCCAGACAACAAGCATGTGGTTTTACAGACAACATAAATGAAACAAGCCGACTTCTCTCTCTCTCCCCATCCTGCCCCCGACCCTCCACCGGGAATGAAGCGAATTGGCATTCTTTGTCTCTGTCTCTCACTGAGGCAATGGACAAAACACCTGTAAAGGAAACAGAAAATCTCTCCGGTTTGAATTAAAAGCAAATGAAAAATGGGCAATTGGAACTTTTCTCTGTCCATTAATTAAGAAAAAACTTGTGAATCTCTGGGAGAACTGGGAGACGTTGACAGGTCGAATTCCATAAAGTCTCAGTGAGCGATGAAAACGCACGTTGTGCTTCAGATCGTAATATTTTAATGTTTATTCCAGACCTAAGTACGGAGCAAGGATCGAACTCACGACCTGCCACATGTGAACTCATAATAGTGGCACTCAAGAGTCAGAGACAGAACTTTTTAATTAGGTTGTGCACTTAATGTAACATTGTTTAAAAGAACACTGTCATCAGACTTTAAAAATGAAACATTTGTGCCTTTCACGGTGAAAATTACTTATTACCAATAAACGCTTCCTGGATTAAAAGTAAAAAGTAAAGTTTATTTATTAGTCACAAGTGAGGCTTACATTAACATGGCGCCTGTTCGGTTCAATGCACCTAACCAGCACATTTTTCAGAATGTGGGAGGAAACCGGAGCATCCGGAGGAAACCTACGCAGACACGGGGAGAATGTGCAAACTCCACACAGACAGTTACCCAACCCAGGAATCGAACCCGGGTCCCTGGCGCTGCGAAGCAGCAGTGCTAACCACTGTGCCACCATGCACCACGTGAACTAGATGAACTACTTCATTCAAAGAGTATATTTCTAATAATAGATACTATAGGTTGGTCGTCTTTAATTCATGGGCAGGAATTTAATGTCCTTCCCCGTGTTTAGATTTTTGGGGAAGTGGCACTTAATGCGGTGGCTGAAGGCCCTACCACCTTCCTGTCTCAGCCAGGGCATGGGCATCCCTGGCTGGCCAGCATTTGTTGCCCATCCCTGGTTGCCCAATGGTAGTTGAGAGTCAACCACATTGCTGATGCTCTGGGGTCACGTGTAGGCCAGAGCGGGTAAGGACGGCAGATTTCCTTCCCTAAAGGACATTAATGAACCAGATGGATTTTTCCGCCAATCAACAATGGTTTCATGGTCATCAGTAGATTCTTAATTCTAGATAGTTCTTATTGAATTCAAATTCCACCATCTGCTGTGGTGGGATTCGAACCCAGGTCCCCAGAACATTAACTGAGTTTCTGGATTAATAGTCTAGCGATAATACCACTAGGCCATCGCCTCCCCCTAAGTTTGGAGGGGGAAATTCCTGCCCTGTTGCCAATTGAGGCCCTTAAATGAACAATTGATGGCCACTTAAGGATCTAATTTTGCCATCGCTGGTCTTCACCCAGTGGCAGGCGGGTAGTCTGCAGAGAGCCCGAAAAGCAAGCTATCTGTGTGCCTGTTCAAAGGACTCAGCCTCGGGAAGGGGGAGGTCCACTGAGAGCCACCCCTAAATACGGGCATGATTACATGGTGGTTAGCACTGCTCAATGGGCTGAATGGCCTGTTTCTGCAGTGTAGGGATTCTACGGATTCTACCCCGGCTGCTGAGCCCCCTCCCCCTTAACCCCACCTTGCAACCCTCATCTTGCCTCACAGCGCCAGGGACCCGGGTTCAATTCTAGCCTTGTGTCACTGTCTGTGTGGAGTTTGCACATTCTCCCTGTGTCTGTGTGCACTACCTCTGGGTGCTGTGGTTTCCTCCTCCAGTCCGAAAATGTGCAGGTTAGGCAAATTGGCCATGCTAAATTGTCCTTAGTTTCCAAGGGTTTGTGGGTTAGGGAGATTAGCCATGGTAAATGCCTTATGGGTTATGGGGATAGGGCAGGGAGAGGGGGTTGGGCCTGGGCGAGATGCCCTTTCGGAGAGTCAGTGCTGCCTCAATGGCTGAATGGCCTCTTTCTGCACTGTAGAGATTCCATGGACTTTAGTCTGGTTGTCAGCCCCCTCCCCCACAACCCCACCCTGAAACCCCCAACTGGCCATCATTCACCTGTATCTGGGTCCCTCAGTGATCCTGGGGCGCGGGTGGGTGTGGAATTGGGAGTGGCCTTCCTACCTCCCCCAGTAGGTGAGGAGCAAAGGATTGGCCCACTTTCACGCAGGCATAAGCGGAAAGAAGGGCCTGTGTGAGAATGGGGTTGAAGCAGGCAACTCCGTGTGGACACTGAGCAGACCAAAAGTGGGCAGGAAAATTCATGGCATCCCGAAATTAGCAGATTAAGCAACCTCCAAATTATTTTAGGCAGTTGAGCTACATGCCATGTACATACCGAACTGAAAATTGCATCGAGAAGGACGTTGGGCTCGTCACTGGGTTAGTCGAGGCTTCCCCACCCTTCCTGATTTTCACTTGCTGCCTGTTACTCAGAAGGGAAAAGTAAGCGGGCAATTGAAAATTATCGCCTTACTTTCTTCGTTCTTTCATGGGCTGTGGGAGTAGCTGGCTGGGTGCATTTGTTGCCCCTCCCTCATTGCCCCTCGAACTGAGTGGCTTGCTAGGTCATTTCAGTTGGTAGTTCAGAGTCAACCACATTGTTGTGGCTCTGGAGACACATGTAGGCCAGACCGGGTAAGGACAGCAGATTTCCTTCCCTATTGGACATTAGTGAATCAAATGGGTTTTCCGATAATAGACAATGGTTTCATGGTCATCAGTAGATTCTTAATTCCAGATATTTTTTATTGAATTCAAATTTCACCAGCTGTCCTGGTGGGATTCGAACCCGGGTCCCATACATTACCCTGCGTCTCTGGATTACTCGTCCAGCGACACTACTATTACACCACCGCCTGGTGGATTTTATTTTAACCCTGTCAGAAATCACCAGAGTGAACTTTGCAGCAGATGTGAGCTTGGCTCAAACAACTTAGGGAGCTGTTTTAAATTTAATATTCAATGCAGAATGCACTCATTTTTAACATGGTGTGAAAAATGGCCCATCACCACAAGCAAACGTCACTCTTCAGGGACTTGACATTATATCCCAACTGCTGCCAAGATGGATGGGAGAGGGTCAGAAGGTGGAAGGTGGCCTGGGGGATGTTGGCGGGGGGGTGGTGGTGGACCCAGATGCAGGGTTGGGGAATAACTTGGGCAGAAAGACCCTGGAGAAAGCTGTTACATTATTTCAAATATTTAATATAGAAATCATAGAAACCCTACAGTGCAGAAGGAGGCCATTCGGCCCATCGAGTCTGCACCGACCACAATCCCACCCAGGCTCTATCCCCACATATTTACCCACTAATCTCTCTAACCTACGCATCCCAGGACTCTAAGGGGCAATTTTTAACCTGGCCAATCAACCTAACCCGCACATCTTTGGACTGTGGGAGGAAACCGGAGCACCCGGAGGAAACCCACGCAGACACGAGGAGAATGTGCAAACTCCACACAGACAGTGACCCGGGAATCGAACCCGGGACCCTGGAGCTGTGAAGCAGCAGTGCTAACCACTGTGCTACCGTGCCGCCCATGTTAAATATGGTTGAAGAAATGCCATTTATTTTTATTTATGGTTATTTCAAAACTTTAAAAACAACCAGTTTCATATAAGCCCTTGTCTGGAAGGATTATACTATTCATCAAGTTTGGAAGGTTTAAAGTTTATTGATTATTAGTGTCACAAGTAAGGCTTACATTAACACTGCAATGAGGTTACTGTGAAAATCCTCTAGTTGCCATACTCCAGCGCCTGTTCGGGTACACTGAGGGAGGATTTAGCACAGCCAATGCACCTAACCAGCACATCTTTTGGACTGTGGGAGGAAACCAGAGCACCCGGAGGAAACCCACGCAGACATGGGGCGAACTTGCAAACTCTACACAGACAGTGACCCAAGCCAGGATTCAAATCCAGTTCCCTCGCTCTGTGAGGCAGCAGTGCCGCCCAGAGGGAGGTGCTAACTGAAAGTTCTGATTAAAACATGCATATTTAAGTTGAACCCTTTGTTAACACGGAGCACAGCTGTCGATACATTTCATGAAGAAGGAAAGAGCAGTCATATTAGCTTAACTATTTCACAAGCATTATATGTTTCATATGTCTTCAGCTCTGAAGAAGGGTCATATGGACTCGAAATGCTAATTCTGTTTTTCTCTCCACAGACGCTTCCAGGACTGCTGAGATTTTCCAGCATTTTCTGTTTTCATTTCAGATTTCCAGCATCCACAGTATTTTGCTTTAGAAGTTCTGAGCATTTGCTTTAACTAGAAAACCACGGGTCTTTCAGTCGCGCCCACTGCAGGAATCGTCATGGGTGGAATGGAGAAAGTTGACGGATCAGCGAAAGGTTTGTCGACTTGGGGTAGGGATTTCTGATCCGATGTGACTGGAAAATCCCGGCCCCCAATCTTCGGCAGATAGATAGTAATTGCAAAACTGTGGTCCTCAGAGCAGGCAGCGAATGCCTGGCTTGTGTAATTGTTGGTACAGGAAGTCTTGTGCTGCAGTGGGAAATTTCCTTGCCTCTGAGACAGAAGTTCCACCTCCCTGACTCCAGGACTTAGAACCAGAGAACCATGGAAAAGTGACAGAATGGAAGGAGAACATTTGGCCCATCTTGTCCATGCTAGCCTGAAGACACTCAGATGCCCTTTCTAATGCCACCTTCCTGCACCCGGCGCATAGCCCTGTAGCTTATAGCACTTAAGGTACAGATCCAGGTACTTTTTAAAAGAGTTTAGTTCTCTGCCTCCACCACCAAATTGGGCAGCGAATTACAGACACCCACGGCTGCGTAAAAAGGTTCTTCCTCATGTCCCCTCTACACCTACTGCCACTTATCTTGAATCTATGTCCCCTGCTTCTAGAATTCTCCACCAGGGGAAACAATTTTATCCTGTCCACTTTATCTCTTCCCCTCATAATTATGTACACCTCAATCAGTGCACCCCTCAGACTTCTTTGTTCCAAGGAAAATAATCCCAACCTATCCAATCTCTTCTCATAGCTACACTTTTCCAGCCCTGGCAACATTCTTGGAAACCTCCTCTGCACTCTCTCCAGAGCGATGATGTCCTTCCTGTAATGATGGTTATGCTCATAGCACACCCAAACAGGGTTGTCTGCCAATCTGCAAATCCTTCAGACAGTAGGTGGCCAGAGTGGGAGAGACTAATGGTCAGTCTCCACCAAGCTATGGCTTCAGGCCAGTGATCTGTTCCAGCAGAAACATAGAAACATAGAAAATAGGTGCAGGAGTGGGTCATTTGGTCCTTCGAGCCTACACCACCATTTAATATGATCATGGTTGATCATGCACTCAGTATTCCACTCCTGTTTTCTCTCCATATCCCTTGATCCCTTTAACCACAAGGGCCACGTCCAGCTCCCTCTTGAACATATCTAACCAACTGGCCCCAACAGCTTTCTGTGGTCGAGGATTCCACAGATTCACAACTCTCTGAGTGAAGAAGTTCTTCCTCATCTCAGTCCTGAATGTCTTACCCCTTATTCTGAGACTGTGACCCCTAGTTCTGGACTTCCCCAACATCGGGAACATTCTTCCCACATCTAGCCTGTCCAGTCCCATCAGGATTTTATAGGTTTCTATGAGATCCCCTGTCATTCTTCTAAATCCCAGTGAGTACAAGCCCAGTCAATCCAGTCTCTCTTCATATGTCAGTCCTGCCATTCCAGGAATCAGTCTGGTGAACCTTCGCTTGTCAAACGAGGGTCTGCAACAGCATCAAAAGGCAAATGTATTATCATTTGGGGTCTATGAAGCTGTGAGGGAAAACAGATGTAAGCTTGTGCTTTGTCTGGCTTATGCATCTCTAGACGAGGGGAGTAGAATTGTTGGTATGTATTCATCTAAGTGGAGTGAGTAAGGGAAATGTAATTGATTCTTCATGAACCAAAAATAAATCTTAAGAAAAGCAAACAAAGCTTTCTCTAACTTGAGTGCAGATTTTCCCTGCCCCCTCCTACCCCCCAGCCCTCCCACACAACAGCTATACAAAGCCCAAGCAAGTTCTTCAAGCTGAGAGTCAGCTTTGAGCTTGGATATGAAGAGCGGTGCTGTCAATAGTCCGGAAAATTGACGTTTTCTCTATATATAATGGGTATAAGTAGAAAGATGGATGAATTCTATGGATTTGATACTCGCCTTTAATGTTCAAATCTCTCAAAAGGTAACTGAGAATCCTGGTTATATATATTATCCAGAACTTTTTGATTGAAAAAGACAATCTGAATAAAATAATTGATAAAATTATGATAGCATAGCTTTCTCACAGAAGTTGTGGGTATGTACAACCATAACAATTAATGATATTGTTTCGGGGATCGTTCCTCTTCCAAAAGAACAATTTCATTGCCCTTAGCCAAAAATATTCCTTTATCAGACTTCTGTGAGAGCGGATTATGTCCCTTGTCCATTGCTAGCACCATTCCCAGTCGAATAGCATGTCAGAAAATCTTCTCACTGATGGATACAGAGCTCCAGAGAGAGGGCACCATGAATATCACATGAGAGTTAAAAGTCCTGAGCTTCTTTTTTTATACACTGAGTTTGACCCTTGCACCTCTGAAAATAAAATTGGACTTCTGCATGAGCAATCGAATAAATGACTATGGCAGGATGAACAATGTATGACAGTGCCTTGGCAAATTAGCAAACGCATGAATTATGACCCTGGATGCGTCATTAGCTCCTGACACATTAAATGACCACAGATCTTTCCGACTGACAAAACTGGGCTTCGTTCTCAGGAGAAGAAAGTCTTTCAACAACCATTCATGGTTGATCTGTCATCACTGTATTGTTCTGGGATAACTAAAAGAGTGATTTACCATTGTAAGCAAAGGGAGTGTTCCCTAGCTTAAGAAAAGACGTTTAAATATGGATGATGGCTCAGGGAGGAGGACAGCAGAGCTTCATTAGTGCCTTGTCTTAGCCAAGGTCTTTATTGAACAGATATCTGTCTCCAGAGGCAGCCTCATTGCATAGTCACCTGACTACAGAGAGCCAGTTGTGACAATCTGACTGGTTATATTTCAAAACCCCAACAGAAAGATATGGTGCACTATCTGAGGTCTGTAGTCTCTCCAAAGAGAGTGCAGCTATGCCAGTAAATGAATGATGAGCAATGTTCTCAAGGGAAAGGATTCACATGCCTCAATTTAATTGCTTGCAAGTTTCAGTGGATCAGATTCAGAGATGATTCAGACTCACCAGGGAGGTCGAACCATGTCAAATTGAAATGTTTGGTTTAGGTAAGTGTCTTCACTGACTCCCAGTTGTACTGCTTGCATCTGTAATAGCCAATTTCCTGCTTATTGGGAATCTTTTAAGGCACTAAGGGTGACTCTGTCAGTAGAATGTCATGACCAGACAGCAATACTTTCTGTTCCTTTTAGCTTCCCAGCTAGACATCATTCCCCTGGATAACAAATAGACTAAACACCAGCCAGAAAAACAAAACCGAACATTTCTTGGTGGATGTGAAAAGCCAACAGGTGACTTGTGCTTCGTTGTTCATTAAATTGCTGGTTGGTTATTTGATGGCAGGTTGTAAGAGATTGATTCTATCATGGTTGACATAACTGCTAGGAAATAGAGTAAACAATTTATATTTGTTTTGTAAGTATTGGAAATAAGACATAGTTTTAAGTTTAAACTTAAGCCAAAAGCTTTTCTGTTTTGGTGTGTTAAGAAAGGGTTAATAATTTGGGGCTTAGTTTCATGTTTAAAAGTAGCCTGAAAGTTTGTGTGTCTATTTAGATGCCTGCGTTATAATGAAGTTTTACCACGTTAAAGCAAATACGGCATTTTAAAAAAATAGGCTGTTGCTTAGCAACCAGGAGCCATACTGGAGACTGTAAGAGTGCTTGAGTCCAGGTTTGAGCCACGGAACCAAGGAAGAAACAGAATTCCACAGGCATTACCAGAGCAGAGAGGACAATACAGAGGGACAGCAAGCAAATCCAAGAAACCAAAGCAGGAAGTCCCATAATCCAGGCAATGGGACAGAAGGGAGTTCCAGGAAGACGGTGAAGTGAAAGGAACAAGGAACAGGAATATAGAAAAAGGTTCAGTAAAGCAACAAAGAGAGAGAGGTTCTGAGTTATAGACCATTTGCAGGGTACAGGAAGGGGATGTTGGCTTGCGAGAAGCCAGGTATTGGTGCTTTTCAAATTGGCAGGCAGTAACTAGTGGGATGCCAGAGGGATCGGTGCTGGGACCCCAGCTATTCACAATATATATTAATGATTTGGATGAGGGAACAAAATGTAACATCTCAAAGTTTGCAGATGATACCAAGTTGGGTGGGAGGGTGAACTGTGACGAGGATGCAGAGATCCTTCAGCACGATCTGGACAGGTTGGGTGAGTGGGTTAATCAATGGCAGATGCAGTATAATTTGGATAAGTGTGAGGTTATTCATTTTGGAAGCAAGAAGGCAGATTATTACCTGAATGGCTGTAAATTGGGAGAGGGGAGTGTGCAGCAGGACCTGGGTGTCCTTGTGCACCAGTCATTGAAGATAAGCATGCAGGTGCAGCAGGCGGTAAAGAAGGCAAATATGCCTAGCAATATGTTGGCCTTCATAGTGAGAGGTTTCGAGTACAGGAGCAGGGATGTGTTGTTGCAATTATACAGGGCCTTGATGAGGCCTCACCTAGAGTATTGTGTGCAGTTTTGGTTTCCTTTTCTGAGGAAGGATGTTCTTGCAACTCGAGGGAGCGCAGCGAAGGTTAACCAGGCTGATTCCGGGGATGGCAGGACTGATGTATGAGGAGAGATTGACTAGGTTAGGATTGTTTTCGCTGGAGTTCAGACAAATGAGGGGGATCTCATAGAGACTTATAAAATTCTAACAGGACTAGACAGGATAGATGTAGGGAGGATGGTGGGGTGTCCAGAACCAGGGGTCACAGTCTGAGGATTCAGGGTAAACCATTTAGGATGGAGGTGAGGAAACATTTCTTCACACACAGAGTGGTGAGTCTGTGGAATTCATTACCACAGGAAGTAGTTGATGCCAAAACATTGAATGCATTCAAGAGGCAGCTGGATATAGTACTTGGGGTGAATGGGATCAACGTTTATGGGGAAAAAGCAGAATTAAGCTATTGAGTTGGATGAAAAGCCATGATTGTAATGAATGGTGGAGCAGGCTCGAAGGGCCAAATGGCCTCTTCCTGCTCTTATCTTCTATGTTTCTATATCTGATGTGATCAAAAGATTGGTGACCCCTTAATACAGCCTGTGAAGCAGTGGGGTTCTATTGGCATGACTGGGTACCTGAGAGATTGCATGAAAGTTTGAATGCATGTCCAGGGCAATCCAGGGCAAAGCAATACCAAAAGCAGAAGTTGAAACCCTGGAGGTGGATTCTTGGTGAAGGCATCCAAAAGAAAATGTTGTTTGGGAGGAGATTCCAAGGCGTGTTCTTGAAGAATGGAGTATGGAAGTTAGAGCTCCAGTCTGACAAGTATCCAGGGAGGATTAATGTGAATTCCACAGAAGTTGCATTGGGTGGCATCTGTCGCTTGATTTCAGAGTGTGGGCTGCCTCACTACATTTTGCTTATTGATTCATGTGGACTGGGAACACATTGAGAACATTAGAGTTCAAGACAGATTTTGTAACTTGTGCTATCTTTACAACTCTCTATATAGAACATAGAACATAGAACAGTACAGCACAGAACAGGCCCTTCGGCCCACAATGTTGTGCCGAGCTTTATCTGAAACCAAGATCAAGCTATCCCACTCCCTATCATCCTGGTGTGCTCCATGTGCCTATCCAATAACCCCTTAAATGTTCCTAAAGTGTCTGACTCCACTATCACTGCAGGCAGTCCATTCCACACCCCAACCACTCTCTGCGTAAAGAACCTACCTCTGATATCCTTCCTATATCTCCCACCATGAACCCTATAGTTATGCCCCCTTGTAATAGCTCCATCCACCCGAGGAAATAGTCTTTGAACGTTCACTCTATCTATCCCCTTCATCATTTTATAAACCTCTATTAAGTCTCCCCTCAGCCTCCTCCACTCCAGAGAGAACAGCCCGAGCTCCCTCAACCTTTCCTCATAAGACCTACCCTCCAAACCAGGCAGCATCCTGGTAAATCTCCTTTGCACTCTTTCCAGCGCTTCCACATCCTTCTTATAGTGAGGTGACCAGAACTGCACACAATATTCCAAATGTAGTCGCACCAAGGTCCTGTACAGTTGCAGCATAACCCCACGGCTCTTAAACTCCAACCCCTGTTAATAAAAGCTAACACACTATAGGCCTTCATCACAGCTCTATCCACTTGAGTGGCAACCTTTAGAGATCTGTGGATATGGATCCCAAGATCTCTTTGTTCCTCCACAGTCTTCAGAACCCTACCTTTGACCCTGTAATCCACATTTAAATTAGTCCTACCAAAATGAATCACCTCACATTTATCAGGGTTAAACTCCATTTACCATTTTTCAGCCCAGCTTTGCATCCTATCTATGTCTCTTTGCAGCCTACAACAGCCCTCCACCTCATCCACTACTCCACCAATCTTGGTGTCATCAGCAAATTTACTGATCCACCCTTCAGCCCCCTCCTCTAAGTCATTAATAAAAATCACAAAGAGCAGAGGACAAAGCACTGATCCCTGCGGCACTCCGCTAGCAACCTGCCTCCAATCCGAAAATTTTCCATCGACCACCACCCTCTGTCTTCGATCAGACAGCCAGTTACCTATCCAATAGGCCAACTTTCCCTCTATCCCACACCTCCTCAGTTTCATCATAAGCCGACCATGGGGGACCTTATCAAACGCCTTACTAAAATCCATGTATATGACACCAACTGCCCTACCTTCATCAACACACTTAGTTACCTCCTCAAAAAATACCTTTTGCTGGAAGGGCAGAAGAAATTCTAATGCACTTCTTTTATCTTATTCATTCGTGGGACATGGGTGTCGCTGGCTGGCCGGCATTTATTGTCCATCCCTAGTTGCCCGAGGGCAGTTGAGAGTCAGCCGCATTGCTGTGGCACTGGAGTCACATGTAGGCCAGACCGGGTAAGGACGGCAGATTTCCTTCCCAAAAGGACATTAGTGAACCAGATGGGTTCTTCCCACAATGGGTTCATGGTCATCAGTAGATTCTTAATTCCAGATTTTTAAAATTGAATTCAAATCCTACCATCTGCCGTGGTGGAATTCGAACCCAGGTCACCAGAAAATTGTTTCTGGATTAACAGTCTAGCGATAAGACCACTCGGCCATCGCCCCCTTCTGGCACAGTTGCAGTGGCGATGTAGGAGCAGCCCCATGGAAATCCTCGGCCACACAGTTTCTGCCCCAGCTGCCAATCCTAGGAGTGAACTTAAGTGCGTTTATAACCTATTTGTTTCTTATTGGTGGGCAATTGGCAGAAAGGGCAGTTGATGGGAGATTCCCAAGGCTGCAGATTTTAATTACTATCACTACTATCCATCCTCCACCCACCCTCGACACAACCTCGCAGGAGATCTCAGAGAAGGACAAGGCTCAAAAAGTAATGTGGGACATTATAGGCCGGTAAATTTGACATCAGTCGTAGGTAAATTATTGGAAGGAGTATTAAGAGATAGGATCTACAAATATTTGGATAGACAGGGACTTATTAGGGGGAGTCAACATGCTTTGTGCGTGGTAGGTCATGTTTAACCAATCTATTAGAGTTTTTCGAGGAGGTTACCAGGAAAGTGGATGAAGGGAAGGCAGTGGATGTTGTCTACATGGACTTCAGTAAGGCCTTTGACAAGGTCCCGCATGGTAGGTTAATCAGGAAGGTTCAGTTGCTAGGTATACATGGAGAGGTAGTAAATTGGATTAGACATTGGCTCATTGGAAGAAGCCAGAGAGTGGTTGTGGAGGATTGCTTCTCTGAGTGGAGGCCTGTGACTAGTGGTGTGCCACAGGGATCAGTGCTGGGTCCATTGTTGTTTGTCATCAATATCAATGATCTGGATGATAATGTGGTCAATTGGATCAGCAAGTTTGCTGATGATACAAAGATTGGAGGTGTAGTGGACAGTGAGGAAGGTTTTCAAATCTTGCAGAGGGATTTGGACCAGCTAGAAAAATGGGCTGAAAAATGGCAGATGGCGTTTAATGCAGATAAGTGTGAGGTATTGCACTTTGGAAGGACAAACCAAGGTAGAACATACAAGGTAAATGGTAGGACACTGAAGAGTGCAGTAGAACAGAGGGATCTGGGAATACAGATACATAATTCCCTAGAAGTGGCGTCACAGGTAGATAGGGTCGTAAAGAGTGCTTTTGGTACGTTGGCCTTTATAAATCAAAGTATTGAGTATAGGAGTTGGAATGTTATGGTGAGGTTGTATAAGACATTGGTGAGGCCGAATTTAGAGTATTGTGTGCAGTTTTGGTCACCTAATTACAGGAAGGATATTAATAAGGTTGAAAGAGTGCAGAGAAGGTTCACAAGGATATTGCCGGGACTTGAGAAACTGAGTTACAGAGAAAGGTTGAATAGGTTAGGACTTTATTCCCTGGAGCGTAGAAGAATGAGGGGAGGTTTGATAGAGGTGTATAAAATTATGATGGGTATAGATAGAGTGAATGCAAGCAGGCTTTTTCCACTGAGGCTAGGGGAGAAAATAACTAGAGGACATGGGTTAAGGGTGAGGGGGGAAAGGTTTAAAGGGAATATTAGGGGGGGCTTCTTCACACAGAGAGTGGTGGGAGTTTGGAATGAGCTGCCTGATGAAGTGGTGAATGCGGGCTCACTTTTAACATTTAAGAAAAACTTGGACAGGTACATGGATGAGAGGGGTGTGGAGGGATATGGTCCAGGTGCAGGTCAGTGGGACTCGATACAAAAATGGTTCGGCACAGGCAAGAAGGGCCAAAAGGCCTGTTTCTGTGCTGCAATGTTCTATGGTTATATGGTTCAATAAAGCATCACAGCTTTCACCCTCACCAGTGCAGAGACACACACCTCGATGGGCGATCTTAACAGGCAGGTTTCTGGGTCACTATCTGGTAGCACCACCCTGCAACTGGGGTCAGAAAGCTTCAGGTTTGTAGCTATCCAGATCACCAACAACCTGGCCTGGTCCCCCCATGCCAACACTATAGTTAAGAAAGGCCACCAACGCCTCTATTTTCTCAGAGGACCAAGGAAATTTGGCATGTCCGCTACGACTCTCACCAGCTTTTACAGATGCACCATAGAAACATCCTTTCTCGTTGTATCACAGCTTGGTCTGGCTCCTGCTCTGTCCAAGACCGCAATGAACTACAAAAGGTTGTGAATGTAGTCCAGTCCATCACACAAACCAGCCTCCCATCCATTGACTCTATCTACACTTCCCGCTGCCTCAGCAAAGCAGCCAGCATAATTAAGGACCCCACGCACCCTGGACATTCTCTCTTCCACCTTCTTCCGTTGGGAAAAAGATACAAAAGTCTGAGGTCACATACCAACCAGCTTCTTCCCTCGTGCTGTCAGACTTTTGAATGGACCGACCTCTACACCCTGGCTATGACTGTAACACTACATTCCGCACTTTCTCCTTTCCTTCTCTATGAATGGTATGCTTTGTCTGTATAGCACATAAGAAACAATACTTTTCACTGTTTGTTAATACATGTGGCAATAATAAATCAAATCAAATCAAAACAGTCGGAGGTATTTCTGGCCTGGAGGCTCGCTCAGGCCTGCGAGCCAACTTGCCCCTGGCCCTCCAGACCCCAAGAAATGTCAAATCTGAACGCCCCTCCCCCAGCCCCCTTCCCTCCCCCCCGCCCCCCGGTCCGATGTTGCAATTATCCAGGTCTCCTGCATCCTCTCCGGTGCCTTCTCTCCATTTGACATCCTGGAGGGTGATGGTGACCTGAGCGCTCATCGCCAGTATCCCCTCTGATAGTGAGGTCGCCAGGTTCCCGTTTTTGTACAGCTGTTGTAAATCACACCTGCGTGACATTGCACCAGCGCCCAATCATTATTCAGTGAGGAGAGTGTTGGGTGGAGGGGTGATGTCTCGGACAGAGGGTTCGCTAATTATATCTTGTTGTACTTAAATAAGGTTTCCGAATTTCCTGGGCACTATTAGTACCTTTCTCAGCCTTCTTCATTCTCACTTACATTCCCTTTATCCAATTACAACCCCTCATGGTATAAATCTCTGCTGATTCTCTTTGCTCTTAGCTCTGACCAAGGATCATTCTGACTCAAAACGTTAGCTCTGTTCTCTCTTCATAGAGATGCTATCAGATGTGCTGAGATTTTCCAGCATTTTTCTGTTTTGGTTTCAGATTCCAGCATCTGCAGTATTTTGCTCTTATCCCGAATTTCTTTGATGGGATGTCACTGGCGACGGGGAGTGGAAAAATGGGAAACACGATCGTGCTGGCGAGATTCTCATGGGATTTTGTGTCCACATCACCACTCTCACTGATGGCTAATGTGGGCTCAAAATTCCACCAGTTTTGTCAGAGGTTATAGAGTTCGCGGGATGGAGTTTGAAAACAGTGAGGTTATGTTCCAGCTGTATAAAGTGCTAGTGAGGCCACACCTGGAGTACTGTGTACAGTTTTGGTCTCCTTACTTGAGAAAGGACATACTGGCACTGGAGAGGGTGCAGAGGAGATTCGCTAGGTTGATTCCAGAGTTGAGAGGGTTGGCTTATGAGGAGAGACTGAGTAGACTGGGGCAATACTCATTGGAATTCAGAAGGATGAGGCGAGATCTTATAGAAACATATAAGATTATGAAGGAAATAGATAAGGTAGAAGTAGGGAGGTTGCTTCCACTGGTGGGTGACTCTAGAACTGGGGGACATAGCCTCAAAATAAGGGGAGCAGATTTAGGACTGAGTTGAGGAGGAACTTTTTCACCCAAAGAATCTGCGGAATTCCCTGCCCAGTGAAGCAGTTGAGGCTACCTCATTCTTAGCTCTTATGCCCTAATGGAAGGTTCACGTTGATGATGCAATGCTGGTGGTCCCATATGAACTTTACCTTCAGACAGCACTGATGTGGAGATGCTGGTGTTGGACTGAGGTGGGCACAGTAAAAAGTCTCACAACACCAAGTTAAAGTCCAACAACTTTATTTGATATCATGAGCTTTCGGAGCGTTGCTCCTTCATCAGGTCAGTCATCATTCACTCATCTGATGAAGGAACAGCGCTCCGAAAGCTCGTGCTACCAAATAAACCTGTTGGACTTTAACCTGGTATTGTGAGGCTACTTACTACTCAGACAGCACGCAAGATCAAACAGGTTGAAGAATCTTCAGAGGCCTTTTTCTTAAAAAAAAGTGACATGATTCAGTACAAAGTTTCTGGGAAGAAAAACCATACGCGCTAATTTTGGAATTTGTCACTGCTTTCTGCTTAAGTGTCACACCCCAGCAGTGGGGAACATCTGTTCTGTATCACCGCGCTCTTTATCTGATCTAATACATCATGATGTATGATGTTAAAATACCATTATGCCTTCATTTACAGTTTGACACCAGCAAGCGAGTGCTTGACTTCACTTCCATTAGAAGTGAGCAACCAATCAGAGCCTGGGCAGTGAAACATCTGGACGTTAATGTCTCGGTTTCACAAACAAAGAGTCACGGTGGGCAAAGCACCCGAGGATTATTTGCATTCTTGCCGTCGGTCACTTTTCTTCTCAGAAAAGGGGAGAAAAGAGTAAAGAGAAACTGAAGAAGTTTCCATTTGTTACATAAATGACTCCACTTTGCAAGTACATCATTGCCAATGACGCACTTCCAGACATCCTGAGGTTGCGTAAGGCACTATATATATACGTAAGCCCTTTTATTTCTTTTGTAAGATTCATTTCTTTCAACCCACTGAAAATCAATACAATAACTATTCTGCTGTGCAACCGCGTAAAACCTCCCAGACATAACAGCTTCAGTGAGGAGGAAATCCTTTAAGTGTACTGGTTCCAACATTGCTTGAGTCATGCTCCCGCTAGCTACACTGCGTTTGTGCCCTAATGGCGTCCATCAGTGCTGACTCCATGAGGTTGGTATCTCTTTGGCATGGAGTTCCTGTCTGAAATGTGCCCAGGGAAGTGTGTCTGTTTGTTGGACCTTTTGGGTGTCACCCACCCATGCCTCCAACCACTGATCGCATCATTCCCCTCACTGCATTGTCAGGGGTAGGGCAGTAAGTACTGCTGGAATCTGGAAAATAAACATTTCAACAGTGAAATCTTTGGCAATCCAGGGTATTTGACAGTGGAGCTCATCTGTGCTCTTGTGGTGGTCAGTGCATCTTCACTCACACATACATTTAACCAGAATTCTGATATGGAAGCATCCAGTCACAATCCCACTAATTGCAGCTTCATACAGAGTGACACAGTGGTTAACACTGCTGCCTCACAGCGCCAGGGACCCGGGGTCAGTTCCAGCCTTGGGTCACTGTCGGTCTGGAGTTTGCACGTTCTCCCCATCACTGCGTGGGTTTCCTCCAAGTGCTCCAGTTTCCTCCCACAGTCCAAAGCTGTGCAGACGAGGTGGATTGGCCATGCTAAATTGCCCCTTAATGTTCAAAGATGTGTATGTTAGCTGGATTAGCCATGGTAAATGTGCAGGGTTACAGGGATAGGGTGGGAAAGAGAGCCTGGGTCGGTGATTTTCACAGTAACTTCATTGCAGTGTGAATGTAAGCCTACGTGTGTCTAATAAATAAACTTTTTTTTGATGGGCCAAATGGCCTCCTCTTGCGCTGTAGGGATTCTGTGATTAAAAAGAGACACATTTCTAAAACCACATTTGCTCAGATACTGAGCTTAAAAATGACTAAAAGGCCATTTGATGACTTATATATGAACACATACATAACGAACACATACATACAAACACATATATATGAACACATACATACCAACACATACAGGCGAACACATATCTATGAACGCATGCATACAAATACATACAGACCAAAACATACATACAAATACATACATACCAAAACATACACATGAACACATACATACCAACACATACACAGCAACACCTACAGACGAACACATATAGATGGACACATACATGCAAACGTATTCATACAAACACATACAGACCAATACAGGCATAGCAACACATACATACAAACATATACATACGAACACATATATACGAACACATACAGATGAACACATACATATGAACACATACATACAGATGAATGCATACATACGAACACGTACATATGAAGCTATGAATTAGCAGAAGGTGTAGGCCGTTCGACGGGTCGGGTCTGCTCCACCATTCAATAAGATCATGGCTGATCTGAATGTGGCCTCAGCTCCACTTACCCGCCGACCCCCCGATAACCTTTGCCTCCCTTGTTAGTCAAAAGATCAATCTGCCCTAACTGGGGAAAAGTATTCAATGACCCTGCCTCAGTCACTCTTTGGAAAAGAGAGTTCCAAAGACTTCAAACTTTACTTCTCGTAACAACAATAAGAGAAAAAAAATTGGAAGATAACTTAATTTCAACACTTTCCTTGGGAGCCGATTGTTTTTGCTGATTTCCGCATTGGAAATTTAGTCTACACTGGAATCAAGGCATGAGCTTCCTCTGGCAAAGTCAATGTTGAAACCAACATCATTTCTGCTTCAATGCATGTCAGGAAATTCCAGAGCAATTACAATTAATAATTGGAAAGCTCAAACTACGGTGTCCTTGAGAATAACCTTCACCCCTGTTGAGTGAGGCTCGGAGCCAGGAACACTCGTTAAACCTACCCCCGTCTATCCAGATCCAATTCTCACTTCAGAGGAATAGAAAGTGTACAGCAGATGTTGCTAGTTGCTTTATTATTGTCAAATTAAATGAAACCACTTTTCCACAGGACTATTCTTTAATTTGTGCAAAATTTGCCTTGCCAGGTGACATAGCACTCCTGCCTCACAGCGCCAGGGACCCGGGTTTGATTCCCGGCTTGGGTCACTGTCTGTGTGGAGTTTGCACATTCTCTCTGTGTCTGCATGGGTTTCCTCCGGGTGCTCCAGTTTCTTCCCACAGTCCGAAAGGCCTGCAGGTTAGGTGGATTGGCCATGCTAAATTCTCCCTCAGTGTACCCAAACAGGCGCCGGAGTGTGGTGACTCAGGGATTTTCATTGCAGTGTTAATGTAAGCCTACTTGTGACACTAATAAATAAACTTTAGTTATTGCAGAATCATAGAATCCCTGCAGTGCAGAAGCAGGCCATTTGGCCCATTGAGTCTGCACCGACAACAATCCCACCTAAGCCCAATCCCCATAACCCCATGCATTTACCCTGCCGATCCCCCTGACTCTGAGGGGCAATTTAGCATGGTCAATCAACCTAACCTGCACTGTAAGGGAGGAAACCGGAGGAAGCCCACGCAGACACGGGGAGAAGGTGCAAATTCCACACAGACAGTCACCCGTGGCCGGAATTAAACCCGGGTGCGGGGCGCTGTGAGGCAGCAGTGCTAACCACTGTGATATTGCTCTTCCCTGGTTAAAATTGCCCACCAGACAGGGGAACACCAGAAATACGGACACTAACTGCACCGAGACACATCACAACACACATGGCAAAACTTCCAAAACTGCTGCCTGCTTCAAGTGATGATAGGTGTGTACTCTTCAACTGTTAACCCATCACCAGAAGGGGAAAAGATACAGAAAGTTTATATATCAGATGATTCCCTATAACAGGGAGTACAATGGATACCGTTTATATCCTTTTATTTATCATCTAATGCTAGAGACAGGTGAATGGTTATAGCTGCAACGAACTTTCAAAGTAACTAATCCATCATTGCACATTTATTAATGACATTGCTTATCTTAAACAATTAGATAGAGGGATTATTTCCCTTATCGCCAGCATTCTGTCTCATCTAATTATTGTGTATCAAATCAGACATTCTGCGGGCTTTAAGTTCTTAGCAGATCAGTAAGAGAAAAAAAATGACACAAAATCTGCATTAACTGTGGATGATGTGTAATATGCTGCGAATGTGGACCAGTTCTCTGTTCTATATTACATTAAACCTCATGAAATGTGTCACATTGCCTCCCACACAAAGCTGCTTTGCAAAATCACAAAATAAAATTTAGATAGTTCCAGATTCAAAGTAAGTGCAGCGTGGTGAAACTGGAGAATCTGCAGTGCGTGACATAGTTTATCAAGTTCTCCCTGCTTTATGAAGTTAAGTTCTATATTTCTACGACCGCCCAGTGCATTTCCCCCCACTGTTCTAACACAATGCCCTGCAGCTCCATGGCACTTTATGGAACAATGTGTAGATGCCGGCATTGGATTGGGGTGGGCACAATAAGAAGTCTCACAACACCAGGTTAAAGTTCAACAGGTTTATTTGGAATCACGAACTTTCGGAGTGCTGCTCCTTCATCAGGTTCTCCGAAAGCTTGTGATAGCAAATAAACCTGTTGGACTTTAACCTGGTGTTGTGAGACTACTTACTTTGTGGAATGAGGCATGAAGGTACTTTGACTTGGAAGTAAATTAGAAGCAGGCGCTGAGAAATCCAACTAAATGTTAACATACATCATGAAATTAGCAAACTAATTTTGCTTGAATCGTTTGTTAGGCTTTAATTAAATCTACTTATTCTCCTGATTCACATTGTAGTCAAGAGGTGTTTTTGAACTCCTTTGCCAGGCAGGTGGATTTGCTTTCGTACCCAGAGTGGTACACCTCGGGCTTGGTCTTGAATCCAAAGGTTTCCAATCGCAATGCCAACAGTAAGCCATCTATCTGAATGCACCACGGTAAGTAGTTCGATTAGGAAACCTTGGCCAAGGGACGGCTGTATTATACCACAGCTGCAAGACCTCATAGAATTATAGAATCCCTACAGTGCAAAATGAAGCCATTCAACCCATGGGGCCTGCACCGACAACAATCCCAGCCAGGCTTTACCCCTGTAACCTCACATATTTATCCCACTAATCCACCTGACACTAAGGATCAATTTAGCATGGCATTCAACCTAATCTGCACATCTTTGGACTGTGTGAAGAAACTGGAGCACCTGGAGGAAACCCATGCAGACATGGGGAGAATGTGCAAACTCCATAAGACCATTAGATATAAAAGCAGAATCGGGCCATTCGGCCCATCAGGTCTGCTCCACCATTCAAACATGGCTGATAAGTTTCTCATCCCCATTCTCCCACCTTTACCCTGTAACCTTTGATCTCCTTACCAATCAAGAACCTATCGATCCCTGTCTTAAATACACTCAATGACCTGGCCTCCACAGCCTTCTGTGGCAATGAATTCCATAGAGTTACCACCCTCTGGCTGAAGAAATTCTTCTTCACCTCGGTTCTAAAGGGTCGTCCCTTTACTCTGATGCTGTACTCTCAGATCCTACTCTCTCCTACTAATGGAAACACCTTCCCCACGTCCACTCTATCCAGGCCTTTCAGTATTCTGTAAGTTTCAATGAGATCCCCCCTCACCTTTTTAAACTCCATTGAGTATAGACCCAGAGTCCTCAAACACTCTGCACAGACAGTGACCCTGGTCCCTCATGCTGTGATGCAGCACTGCTAACCACAATCAAACATTACATATCGTAAGATATAGACATTGGTGAAACATCATCACACTACTTTTCCTCTTGTTGCCTAAAGAGGAATGAAAATTAGAAGTTTATTTTATGTAACATTCTGGCTAATGTTTGCAGTGCATCTTACAAGTTTGAGGGAGAGCTTCTTAAGTTGGGCGTGATTGCTTGGGAACACTACGCTTGTCCTTGAGCCAAATTGGTGAGTCACCCCAGATCTAACATTGCCAGATACTCACGTGTCTAAACAACTGGCAACAGAGCTCTATCTTTTAGCCTGTGGCATTAGTGAGGAAAACATGTTGACCCCTTCCAGTCATTTCTTCATTTGTTTTTTTCACTCAATGCATTTATTTGAAAAAAGAATCTAATCCAGTCAAGCATGTACATGTTTAAAGTTTATTTACTTGTTAGTCACAAGTAGGCTTACATCAACACAGCAATGAAGCTACTGTGAAAATCCCCTAATCACACACACCTAGGCGCCTGTTCGGGTCAATGCACTGAACCAGCACATCTTTCGGACTGATGGGCAGCATGATGACACAGTGGTTAGCACTACTGCCTCACAGCACCAGAGGCCCGGGTTCAATTCCTGGCTTAGGTCACTGTCTGTGTGGAGCTTGCATGTTCTCTCCATGTCTGCGTGGGTTTCCTCCGGGTGCTCCGATTTCCTCCCACAGTCCAAAAACGTGGTGGTTAGGCGCATTGGCCATGCTAAATTCTCCCTCAGTGTACCCGAACAGGCGCCGGAGTGTGGCGACTAGGGGATTTTCGCAGTAATTTCATTACAGCGTTAATGTAAATCTACTTGTGAAACTATTAAATAAACTTAAAAACTGTGGGAGGAAACTGGAGAGCACCCGGAGAAAACCCACGCAGACACGGGGAGAACGTGCAGACTCCACACAGACAGTGACCCAACCTGGGAATTGAACCCAGGTCCCTGGCACTGTGAGGCAGCAGTGCTAACCACTGTGCCACCGTGCCGCCCATTCAAAATGTCTTTCAAAATGAAAAGATAATGCAGATATTGGACCATCAGCTACTGTGTGCGTGGTTATTTGCAATGCTTAATTGTTAACCCGAAATTACCTCTCCTCCTTCCCAGGCTGTCATGAGAGAAACTGAACAAGGGAGCGAATAGCAAAATACCCCCTCAGGCAACCAGATGGTGGATGATATGGAAATGTAATGGTTAGTTGTCCCCTCCCCGTGTTAAAGTGGAAGAACCTTCGGGCAGTAAGAGTGTTCCTTGCCAAAATCACTCTGAGCTAGGTTGGGGCTGCCTCGGGGATCTCGGTACTTGCTGTCATTGCTATTTAAAGGGTTTCCTTCATTGCTGTTGGCAACAAAAGAAAAATTGTCTGGTAAATGTTGCGGATCATCTTGAACAGAGTCATAGAGTCATAGAGGTTTACAGCATGGAAACAGGCCCTTTGGCCCAACTTGTCCATGCCACCCAGTATTTATCACTAAGCTAGTCCCACATTTGACCCACATCCCTCTATACCCATCTTACCCACGTAACTGTCTAACTGCTTTTTAAAAGACAAAATTGTACCCGCCTCTACTACTGCCTCTGGCAGCTCGTTCCAGACATGTCTGGAGCTACTGATGAATGGTGTACGTAAGGGAGTTGTCCTCTTCAATCCAGAGCATTTCGGAGCAGAGGTGTGCAGATTGTTTGGCAAAAGCAGAATACTGTGGATGCTGGAATCCGAAACATAGAACATAGAACATAGAACAGTACAGCACAGAACAGGCCCTTCGGCCCACGATGTTGTGCCGAGCTTTATCTGAAACCAAGATCAAGCTATCCCCCTCCCTATCATCCTGGTGTGCTCCATGTGCCTATCCAATAACCGCTTAAATGTTCCTAAAGTGTCTGACTCCACTATCACTGCAGGCAGTCCATTCCACACCCCAACCACTCTCTGCGTAAAGAACCTACCTCTGATATCCTTTCTGTATCTCCCACCACAAACCCTATAGTTATGCCCCCTTGTAATAGCTCCATCCACCCGAGGAAATAGTCTTTGAACATTCACTCTATCTATCCCCTTCATCATTTTATAAACCTCTATTAAGTCTCCCCTCAGCCTCCTCTGCTCCAGAGAGAACAGCCCTAGCTCCCTCAACCTTTCCTCATAAGACCTACCCTCCAAACCAGGCAGCATCCTGGTAAATCTCCTCTGCACTCTTTCCAGCGCTTCCACATCCTTCTTATAGTGAGGTGACCAGAACTGCACACAATATTCCAAATGTGGTCTCACCAAGGTCCTGTACAGTTGCAGCATAACCCCATGGCTCTTAAACTCCAACCCCCTGTTAATAAAAGCTAACACACTATAGGCCTTCTTCACAGCTTTATCCACTTGAGTGGCAACCTTTAGAGATCTGTGGATATGAACCCCAAGATCTCTCTGTTCCTCCACAGTCTTCAGAACCCTACCTTTGACCCTGTAATCCACATTTAAATTAGTCCTACCAAAATGAATCACCTCACATTTATCAGGGTTAAACTCCATTTACCATTTTTCAGCCCAGCTTTGCATCCTATCTATGTCTCTTTGCAGCCTACAACAGCCCTCCACCTCATCCACTACTCCACCAATCTTGGTGTCATCAGCAAATTTACTGATCCACCCTTCAGCCCCCTCCTCTAAGTCATTAATAAAAATCACAAAGAGCAGAGGACAAAGCACTGATCCCTGCGGCACTCCGCTAGCAACCTGCCTCCAATCCGAAAATTTTCCATCGACCACCACCCTCTGTCTTCGATCAGACAGCCAGTTACCTATCCAATCGGCCAACTTTCCCTCTATCCCACACCTCCTCAGTTTCATCATAAGCCGACCATGGGGGACCTTATCAAACGCCTTACTAAAATCCATGTATATGACACCAACTGCCCTACCTTCATCAACACACTTAGTTACCTCCTCAAAAAATTCTATCAAATTTGTGAGGCACGACTTGCCCTTCACGAATCCGTGCTGACTATCCCGGATTAATCCGCATCTTTCTAAATGGTCATAAATCCCAGCTCTAAGGACCTTTTCCATCAATTTACCAACCACCGAAGTAAGACTATAATTACCAGGGTCATTTCTATTCCCTTTCTTAAACAGAGGAACAACATTCGCCATTCTCCAGTCCTCTGGCACCATCCCCGTGGACAGCGAGGACCCAAAGATCAAAGCCAAAGGCTCTGCAATCTCATCCCTTGCCTCCCAAAGAATCCGAGGATACATTTCATCAGGCCCAGGGGACTTATCGACCTTCAGTTTATTCAAAACTGCCAGGACATCCTCCCTCCGAACATCTATTTCCTCCAGCCTATTAGCCTGTAACACCTTCTCTTCCTCAAAAACATGGCCCCTCTCCTTGGTGAACACTGAAGAAAAGTATTCATTCATCACCTCGCCTATCTCTACTGACTCCATACACAAGTTCCCACTACTGTCCTTGACCGGCCCTAACCTCACCCTGGTCATTCTTTTATTCCTCACATAAGAGTAAAAAGCCTTGGGGTTTTCCTTGATCCGACCCGCCAAGGACTTCTCATGTCCCCTCCTAGCTCTCCTAAGCCCCTTTTTCAGCAGAAACAGAAACTGAAAATGCTGATAAATCTCAGCAGGTCTGACAGCAAGTGTGGAGAGAGGGCATCTCGAGTCTGGATGATCCTTCATCAAAGCAAGCTACCAAAGTCAATGTGGTCACAAGCATAGGGGTAGATGAAGAAATGCGACAAAACCTTCAGGAGTCTATCAAGTTAAGGCTAGCCAACATTGTACCGTGCCAGGTAGATGGCTAAAGCAGTATCAGTTCTAACTCACTCTGAGAAACCCTCCAAGCACAGTGGTACAATAGCACAGTGGTTAGCACTGCTGCTTCACAGCGCCAGGGCAGGGATCTGCGTTTGATTCCCGGCTTGGGTCACTGTCTGTGTGGAGTCTGCACGTTCTCCCCGTATCTGCGTGAGTTTCCTCCGGGTGCTCTGGTTTCCTCCCACATTCTGAAAGATGTGCTGGTTAGGTGCATTGACCCGAACAGGCACCGGATTGTGGTGACTAGGGAATTTTCACAGCAACTTCATTGCAGTGTTAATGTAAGCCTTACGTGTGACTAATAAATAAACTTTAAGACGATGACGCACCATCTCCAGGTTTATGTACGTGCCATACTGCAGAACACATTTGATCATTGTTCATTGAACTGGAACTGTTTGACCTATGACCATCTACAAAACAAGATGACATATACAACAGACAACGCAGAACTCTGGGCCTGTCGGCCTGACAGACAGTATTGGGAAGACTCTCGAAGGCATTATTAGAATGAAGGAAATTCACAGCATGGCTTGATCAGACACTGTTCACTCGACTTTTGTTGTCACAGGATTTAAATGATCGTTTAGGATTTGACTCCAAACCTGCAGCAAAGAAGTTTGATTGATGGAGGTATGCCAACCTGGCAGTGCCCAGAGATCAGTTCTAGATGTGCTACTACCCAATGCCTTTATCAGTGACCGAGGAAGTGGTGTTGAGGGGTATTTTTGCAGATGACATCAAAGCTTGTGTTAGGGTTAACATGGCGGAGGAATGCACTCCAATGCAAAATGATTTAACTGTATCAGGGGAATGGGCTACACATCAAAGCACTTGGTAAGACCAGGACAAGAATACACTTATACATTTACTGGGAACAATATTGAAAGGTGTTGAATTAGTACTAAGTTTTCAGCAGAGACTCATTGACACCTCCACCCTGTCACTTTTCCCTGATTAGTGTTGGAGTCTTCATTCATTATACATTGATTTCACTCATTAACATTATTTGCGGAGTTAAACTGTGAAGGCCAAGGTGGTGATAGATGGTTTTTCCAGAGAAGTTATCCTGTCTGCCAAATCATTTGCATTTGCCTAACTTTGAAGGAGAACAGATAGAATTTCTTTGCAAAGTTAATCATGTTTACCTTTCTGTAAGAACAAGCCTGTACAGGTTTACTCTTCAACACTATTATTATACTCTGATATTTTGTTACAGATATCGTCTACTCGTCTACAGTTTATGATGTACATATTGCACAGACTCATGTGCTGACAAATCTCCAATCTCAGCAAAATCATAAAATCATAGAATCTACAGCACAGAAAGAGGCCATTCAGCCCATCGAGTCTGCACCGACCACAATCCCACCCAGGCCCTACCCCCATACCCCTACATATTTTACCCACTAATCCCTCTAACCTACACAACTCAAGACACTAAGGGCAATTTTCAGCATGGCCAATCAACCTAACCCGCACATCTTTGGACTGTGGGAGGAAACCGGAGCTCCCGGAGGAAACCCACACAGACATGAGGAGAATGTGCAAACTCCACACAGACAGTGACCCAAGCCGGGAATCGAACCCAGGTCCCTGGAGCTGTGAAGCAGCAGTGCTAACCACTGTGCTACCGTGCCATCCTATCAACGCGCAAAGTCAGACTAAAGTGACCATATGGTCTTTCCAAGGCACAAGTTTTCTATTGTGAGGTGAGCTCCTTTAAGCCCCTCTTGCACTTGCCGCTGAAGGCCAACATTTTCTTTACTAGGTTAATATATACGATGTGCTTCCATGACTGGCTCATTGAGGTTTGAATTGTACTGCAGACACCCCTTGCAGATGCTGAAATTAATTGCTGCACCACCCACATGTATTTATTTTGTTAATTAATAAGTAATTAATTACACTATCGCCAACATCTTACCACCGTTCATGGTGGTAGGATTTTCCCATCCTGTTGCAGTGAACAGAGATTTGACTGGCCGCCAAACTCTCCCACCTCGCTGTAGCACGGGGCGGCATGGTGGCATAGTGGTTAGCACTGTTGCCTCATAGCACCAGGGACCCGGGTTCGATTCCCGGCTTGGGTCACTGTCTGTCTAGAGTTTGCACATTCTCCTCATGTCTGCGTGGGTTTCGTCCAGGTGCTCCGTTTTCCTCCCATAGTCCAAAGACGTGCTGGTTAGGTGTAATGGCCATGCTAAATTATCCCTCAGTGTACCCGAACAGGCGCCAGAGTGTGGCAACTAGGGGATTTTCACAGTAACTTCATGCAGTGTTAATGTAAGCCGACTTGTGACTAATAAATAAACTTTAAAAACAGTAGGAATGTGGTGTGAACGGCAGGTAAGATTTTTGAATATCTGTACGTTTGTGACGGACAAAAATCCAGGTTGGTATTCCAGTGCAGTGTTGAGGGAGTGCTGTATTGTTGGAAGTATAGGCATAAAATCAAAGTCCTATCTGCTCACTCAAGTGGATGTCTAAGTTAATACGGCAAGGTTTCTAAAAAGAACAGGGAAGTTGTGTCCTGGCCAATTGTGATCCCTCTAACCAAATCACTGCAAATCCCCTAGTCACCACACAGTAGCAGTAACACAGTAACTTCATTGCAGTGTTAATGAAGCCTAATAAATAAATAATACTAATCCATTCTAATATTTTTACCCCTTTAGCCTATTGTTCGGGTACACTGATGGAGCGAATTTTTGCGAATGCACCTGACCAGCATCTCTTTCAGATTGTGGGTGTACAGGTACACAGGTACACAGGTCACTGAAAGTGGCAATGCAGGTGGAGAAGGTAGTCAAGAAGGCATACGGCATGCTTGCCTTCATCGGCTGGGGCACTGAGTTTAAAAATTGGCAAGTCATGTTGCAGCTTTATAGAACCTTAGTTAGGCCGCACTTGGAATATAGTGTTCAATTCTGGTCGCCACACTACCAGAAGGATGTGGAGCCTTTGGAGAGAGTACAGAAAAGATTTACCAGGATGTTGCCTGGTACGAAGTGCATTAGCTATGAGGAGAGGTTGGAGAAACTTGGTTTGTTCTCACTGGAACGACGGAGGTTGAGGGGCGACCTGATAGAAGTCTACAAGATTATGAGAGGCATGGACAGAGTGGATAGTCAGAAGCTTTTTCCCAGAGTGGAAGAGTCAATTACTAGGGGGCATAGATTTAAGATGCGAGGGGCAAGGTTTAAAGGAGATGTAGGAGGCAAGTTTTTTACACAGAGGGTGGTGGGCGCCTGGAATTCACTACCGGGGGAGGTAGTGGAAGCGGATACGATAGTGGCTTTTAAGGGGCGTCTGGACAAATACACGAATAAGATGGGAATAGAGGGATATGGTCCCTGAAAGGGTAGGGTGTTTTAGTTCAGTCGGACAGCATGGTTGGTGCAGGCTTGGAGGGTCGAAGGGACTGTTCCTGTGCTGTAATTTTCTTTGTTCGTTGAAACCGGAGCACCCAGATAAAACCCACGCAGACACAGGGAGAACGTGCAAACTCCGCACAGACAGGGACCCAAGCCAGGAATCGAACATGGGTCCCTGGGGCTGTGAAGCAGCAGTGCTAACCACTGTGCTATCGTGCCACCCTGAGGACTGGGGTGATAGGATTGGGGCAGCAATATTTTGGATGAACTGAAGTTTATGGAGGATAGAAGACAGACCAAAGAAACATTATATTATTTGCTCTGAGGCCCATCAAAAACAAAACATATTATCCTGGATGTTAGCGCTTTCAGCAGCTGACAACTGAATGGATAAACGGGGGCACTTACGCCATTAAAGCTGCCCATCAACCACTTGAGTGGTATGAACCTGGTGGAGTTGCACCTAGATTGGATCTTCCTCTGCAGGAGATGAAAACAAATGAAAAACTCAGCCATGTGCTTAATTCCCCATTAGTTAAAAAAAAGTGAAGGTTCATAGTCATAGAGTCATAGAGGTTTACAGCATGGAAACAGGCCCTTCGGCCCAATTTGTCCATGCCGCCCTTTTTTAACCACTAAGCTAGTCCCAATTGCCCGCATTTGGCCCATATCCCCATATACCCATCTTACCCATGTAACGGTCTAAACACTTTTTAAAAGACAAAATTGTACCCGCCTCTCCTACTAACTCTGGCAGCTTGTTCCAGACACTCACCACCCTCTGTGTGAAAAAATTGCCCCTCTGGACACTTTTGTATCTCTCTCCTCTCACCTTAAACCTATGCCCTCTAGATTTAGCCTCCCCTACCTTTGGGAAAAGATATTGACTATCTAGCTGATCTATGACCCTCATTATTTTATAGACCTCGATAAGATCAACCCTCAGCCTTCTACGCTCCTGAGAAAAAAGTCCCAGTCTATCCAGCATCTCCTTATAACTCAAACCATCAAGTTCCAGTAGCATCCTAGTAAATCTTTTCTGCACTCTTCCTAGTTTAATAATATCCTTTCTATAATAGGGTGACCAGAACTGTACATAGTATTCCAAGTGTGGCCTTACCAATGTCCTGTACAACTTCAACAAGACGTCCCAACTCCTGTATTCAATGTTCTGGCCAATGAAACCAAGCATGCTGAATGCCTTCTTCACCACTCTGTCCACCTGTGACTCCACTTTCAAGGAGCTATGAACCTGTACCCCTAGATCTCTTTGTTCTGTAACTCTCCCCAACGCTATACCATTAACTGAGTAAATCCTGCCCTGGTTCAATCTACCAAAATGCATCACCTTGCATTTATCTAAATTAAACTCCATCTTTCAATCATCAGTCCACTGGTCCAATTGATCAAGATCCTGTTGCAATCCGAGATAATTTTCTTCACTGTCCACTATGCCACTAGTCTTGGTGTCATCTGCAAACTTACTAACCATGTCTCCTATATTCTCATCCAAACCATTAATATAGATGACAAATAACAGTGGACTCAGCACCGATCCCTGAGGCACACCACTGGCCACAGGCCTCCAGTTTGAAAAACAACCTCTACAACCACCCTCTGACTTCTGCCATCAAGCCAATTTATCCATTTAGCTACCTCATCCTGGATCTCGTGAGATTTAACCTTATGCAACAACCTACCATGCGGTACCTTGTCAAAGGCCTTGCTAAAATCCATGTAGACAACGTCAACAGCACTGCCCTCATCTACCTTCTTGATTACCCCTTCAAAAAACTCAATCAAATTCGTGAGACATGACTTTCCACTCACAAAGCCATGCTGACTGTCCCTAATCAGTCCTTGCCTCTCTAAATGCTTGTAGATCCTGTCTCTTAAAATACCTTCCAACAATTTACCCACTACAGATGTGAGGCTCACTGGCCTGTAGTTCCCAAGCTTTTCCCTGCAGCCCTTTTTAAACAAAGGCACAACATTTGCCACTCTCCAATCTTTAGGCACCTCACCTGTGACTATCGATGATTCAAATATCTCTGCTAGGGGACCCACAATTTCCTCCCTAACCTCCCACAATGTCCTGGGATACACTTCATCAAAGTCCCGGGGATTTATCTACCTTGATGCGCTTTAAGACTTCCAGCATCTCCTTCTCTGTAACACGTACACTCCTCAAGTCATCACTATTTATTTACCCAAGTTCCCTAACATCCATGCTTTTCTCAACAGTGAATACTGATGAGAAATATCCATTTAGGATCTCACCCATCTCTTGTGGATCCGCACATAGATGATCTTGTTGATACTTAAGAGGCCCTACGCACTCCCTAGTTACTCTTTTGCCCTTTATGTATTTGTAAAAGCTCTTTGGATTGCTCCCTGACTTCTACCAGTGAAAACAACACAGCTTGATAAAATATCTTCTTGCTGATCCAAAAATTATACAGTGAATAAACATCCGTGCTGGGCTCCCTATTGTTCATTATTTATGTGAGTGACATAGATGACTGCGCGGGGGGGTAGGATCAGTAAGTTTGCCGATGACACAAAGATTGGCCGGGTGGTTAGCAATGAGGTTGAATATCTTGGGTTACAAGAATATATAGACGAGATGTTCAAACGGGCAGATAAGTGGCAGATGGAACTTAACACTGAAAAGTGTGAGGTGATGCACTTTGGAAGGAGTAATTTGGCAAGGTAGTATACCATGAGAGGACTGACACTCGGAAGTTCCAAAGAACAAAGGGACCTTGGCGTGTTTGTCCATAGATCTCTGAAGGCGGAAAGGCTGGTGAAAAAAGCATATGGCACACTCGCCTTTATCAATCGAGGCATAGATTACAAAAGCAGAGAGGTCATGATGGAGTTGTATTGAACTTTGGTGAGGCCACAGCTGGAGTACTGTGTGCAGTTCTGGTCGCCACATTATAGGAAGGATGTGATCGCACTGAGAGGGTGCAGAGGAGATTCACCAGAACGTTGTCTGGGATGGTACATTTAAGTTATAAAGAGAGGTTGGATAGGCTTGGGCTGTTTTCTCTGGAACAGGGAACACTGAGGGGTGACCTGATTGCGGTGTTCAAGATCATGAGGGGCATGGACAGGATGGATAGGGAGCAGCTGTTCTCCTTAGTTGAAGGGTCAGTTACAAGGGGACACAAGCTAAGTGAGGGGTGGGAGGTTTAGGGGGGATTGGAGGAAAAACCTTTTCACCCAGAGAGTGGTGACGGTCTGGAATGCGCTGCCTGGGAGGGTGGTGGAGACGAGTTGCCTCACATCCTTTAAAAAGTAAGTAGATGAGTACTTGGCACGCCATAACATTCAAGGCTATGGGCCAAGTGTTGGCAAATGGGATTAGGTGGACAGGTCAGGGCCTTTCATACATCGGTGCAGACTCGATGGACTGAAGGGCTTCTTCTGCATTGTAGTATTCTGTGATCAGAGAATTAACATTTTATGTGGTGCTAAATTGTGAAGGCAAAAGAAGCAATAGTTTTTTGTCTGCAGAGATTACTTTGTTTCCTAATTCACAATACAATACTACTGTTTGTAAATGTGTTTCTCACAAAGAATTAGCAAATTGTGATCATTCCTAATGTAAAACGCCTGTGACTGTGAGAGCTGGTGTGTGATGTGAATGTACATTAGGATGATAATTAATTTAAGGTGCGCAAATGGCAATTCCTTTGAATAGCATTTTATTCATTGTTCAAGAGCACTCACTGACTGGAAAAGTATTCTTCCCCAGGGAACATTTGCCAAACCATGGCTTATTGGGCTGTGATCTTGCTCGGGGTCACAGTGAGGGGGTAGGCAGCAAGCTTATCTCAGCTGGAATGGAGACCAAACCCTGTGGTGTTGGTGTTACTCTGAACCACACGCCAGAGCAGTCTAACCGACTGAGCTAACCACCCCCAGAGGGACGCATTATAAACCATTAATGGAATGTATTGGTCATGAAGTATTGGCTGAAGTATAATTCATCAGTGCAGCACAGTGGTTAGCACTGCTGCCTCACAGCGCCTGGGACCCACTTGGGTCACTGTCTGTGTGGAGTTTGCACATTCTCCCCGTGTCTGCGTGCGGGTGCTCCGGTTTCCTCCCACAGTCTGATTGGAGGGGCCATGCTAAATTCTCCCTCTGTTCTCCAAACAGGCACCGGAGTGTGGCGACTAGGGGATTTTCACAGTAACTTCATTGCAGTGTGAATGTAAGTCTGCCTGTGACACTAATAAAATAAACTTTAAGCTTAAACTTACCGATTGAACTTTTCAGAAAGGAACGGTTAATTTCCTGAACAGTTCTGTGAGCAACCCGAGAGAATGTGCATTAGGACATTAAAAATAATTGTGCGCTGTTATTATTTTCTTTGAACATTTCACTCATTCGTTGTAATGGTATTTGAGATGAGAATCAACCTGTTTTATTGGGCAATTCAACATTATTTGTTATTGATTTTCCAGCATTTTCTCTTTTGATTAATTGTCATTGAATGATTTAATTCTGTTATTCTATGTCGAATCCGCAATGGTGTAATTTATAAGTTGTGAAATTGTTTCTGGATGAAACAAAATACTACCAGCAACTTCACATTTAGATTTAAGGAGCCCTTCTGTCTAATTCCACAAAGTAACTTTATTATATTCAAAATTTACACGATACATGGTGTGATACAAGTCAACTCAGCATGTTGTTAGATATCAAACGTTAATCATTATTAACCACATACTAAGTATTGATATAAATAACTAGGTTTTTGATTTGATTTGATTTATTGTCACAGATATTCGTATCCTTTGCAAAGTATGGTTTCTTGCACGCTGTACAAAACATATGTTCAAAGGAAAGGAAAGGAGAGGGTGTAGAATGTAGTGTTACAGTCATAGCTGAAGTGTAGAGAAAGATCAACTTAATGCGAGGTAGGTCCATTCAAATGTCTGACAGCAGCAGGGAAGAAGCTGTTCTTGAGTCAGTTGGTTCGAGACCTCAGACTTCTGTTTCATTTGCCCGACGGAAGAAGAATGTCCGGGGTGCGTGGGGTCTTTAATTATGCTGGCTGCTTTTCCGAGGCAGCGGGAAGTGTAGACAGAGTCAATGGATGGGAGGCTGGTTTGCGTGATGGACTGGGCTTCGTTCACATTCCTTTGTTGTTTCTTATGGTCTTGGGCAGAGTACGAACGATACCAAGCTGTGATGTTACCAGAAAACATGCGTTCTATGATGTATCTGTAAATGTTGGTGAGAGTTGTAGTGGACATGCCAAATTTCCTTAGTCTCCTGAGAAAGTAGAGGCATCGGTGGAGTTCCTGGTTGATGTTAATATTTTTGGAGTAATGTTTAGTTCTGGAAAGACTGTTGTTGTGAATCTTAGAATCCCTACACTGCAGAGGGAGGACAATCAGCCCATTTTGTCTGCACCAGGCTTACCCCATTATCCCACATATTTACCCCACTTATCCCCCTAACCTATATACCTTGAGACACTAAGGGGCAATTTTGCATGGCCAGCCAACTTAACCTACACATATATGGGAGTGTAGGAGGAAAATAGAGCACCTGGAGGAAACCCATGCAGATATGAGGAGAATGTGCAAACTCCACACAGACAGTCACCCAAGCCCTGAATTGAACCCAGGTTGCTGGTGCTGTGAGGCAGTGGTGCTACCCAGAAGATGAAGTAATTAAAATTCTGGGCTTTAAAAATGACTGGTCAGAAGGTTAACGTTTGTTGAATAGAATCCGAATAGAAGAGATGGAACTATGAAAAGGAGGTGGGCTTTATCAGCTGGAGAATTTGTAAATAAGGGATAATTAGTTTAGAGGTCATCATGAAGATTTGTGGAAGTTGTAAAGGGGAAAATACAAGGGGGGCACACTCTAAAATGGCAATACAAGAAAGCACACTCTAAAATGGCTGCCTGGCACATAAAGGGTTAACTGGGAAAGCCAAAAGAGCAGACACAGGCTCCTGCTGTTCAGAAAAACCTAACAGGCAAGCCATTTCCAAATCACAGACAGTGACTCATAGCAAACAAACACCTCAGGAAGCCAAAGCCAAGGGTCAAGACATCTTTTAAGATAAGGAAACCCCAAAACAAAGAGCTTAGATTAATGTTAAAGGAAGGCGGGAAATATGAATGCGAGGGAACCGATTAGCACCTGAACGAGGTGAAACTAGCCATTGATAGATACAGACATAAGGAAATGTACCCATTCATAAAATGCTAAATGTGTATACCTGTTTGTACTCTTGTAAACATGGGGAAATGTACCCATTCATAAAATGTTAAATACTTGTACTCACTTAAACAATGTGATAATGTTCGAACCACCGGTATGCCCATTGTGTAAAGAGTATAAAAATGAACCGCTCCCGACATACTATGGAGAGAAGGTTTGCTACAGACCATGTGCCTTGTCTCCACGGATCCGTTTAATAAATCGTATTTTCTGAATCTCGAAGTCTGACTACTGGTGGATTTTTCCCACAAGAAAGTTAAGAAGATTCTGTGGTTTTTTGGGGGAGTTTGCTGGGGGAAGACTTTGTAGCAGCTTAGACCTCATGTGGTATGCAGCTCTTTAAGAGAAGTCAGCCATAGTAAATGACAATTAGACAGGCCTGCACTGTAAGCAGATAAAACACTGACATCATCACTGACCATGTAGAAGAAGAGTAAGGGTTAATTACTGACTGATTGTTGCAAGAGCACAGAAGCTGTAAGATTGTCCAGTTTGAATTCAGTGAGAGAATCTACAGAATGCCTCACAATGCTTTATTGCAAGATAAAGTAATCAGCTGATTAACTTGTAAGCATTGGAAAGGTTACAAGAACAAGTCAACATTTACAGTCAAGAGAGAGTCAATGCAAGTTTTACTTCTGAGAATAGCCGGAGTGGAGGAGAATTCTCCTGAGGGACCGTGGCATATTACGTGGTGTCCCTACAGAAGTAAATAGCTTTAAGATTGATGTGTCTGTTAAGAGAATTCTTGGGTAAAGAAAGAAGTAAACCTGAGCGTATAATACATAGTTACAAATTAAAATCTCAACTTAATCATTTTTAATTTGATTCTTTTATTTACAATAAAGTCTGTTTGGTTCAATGAAGTGAGATCTTGTGGCACAGTTCTATTGGTTAAACAAGAGATTTGGGTTTATTTTGACATGCAAATCATTTCCTAACTGGATTGGAAGAACACTGACCAGTTTATTTTTACTAACTTCAATGGATTGCTTTGTTTCGATTTGAATCATTTACATTTGAACATTAAAGGTTTTGATTTCTAAGTTGGAAAGGATTAAGTGTTCTTGTTGAGGTGTAGGGTGGAATTTTACCAGCACGTCTGCCCGAGGTTCGTACAATCCCACCTGAGGTCAACGGAGAATGCCGTTCTCCGAGCCTCGCCCGCCCCTGGAATCGGGGCGGGGTGTGCTGGTAAAATTCCAGCTGTAAAGTCATTTAGATAGTTCAAAATGTAAATACATTAATCGTTTAGAACATTAATTCTATATATCTTCTCTCTGTTTATAGAGGTTGATAGAAATGCTTCCATCTGTCCCATGAAGTCCTTTATGCTAGCATAAAGGTAGCATTTCATATACTCAGTCCCAACTGCAATTAACGCTGTCCTTCCCCGCAGTACTAAATCTCCCACTCTGCTATTGTTGCAGAGTGCGATTCTGCAGGCCCGTTCACCCCAAGTGCAATTCCCGTTATGGTCACTATATCTCGTGAGAGGGTCATAATGGGATTTACGGCGGTGAGGTCTCAGTTTGAGATCCTACCCCCCTGCCAGCAATGTAATCAGGTTCACGTGATTTCCATGAATTTGGATTAATTAAAAATCATTATACGTTTGGATGCGTTGGTGGTCATCTTCTAGGATTCTGTAGACTCTGGAACAGTCCCTGCAGATTGGAGTGCAGCTAATGTCACTCCAATATTCAAAAAGGGAGATAGGGAGAAAACTGGGAATTATAGACCAGTCAGCTTAACATTGGTAGTGGGGAAAATTCTCAAATCCATTATCAAGGACTCTATAGTGGAGCATTTAGAAAGCAGTGGCAGGATCAGACAGAGTCAGCATGGATTTATGAAGGGGAAATCATGCTTGACAAATCTGTTGGAATTCTTTGAAGATGTAGAGTTGACAAGGGGGAGCCAGTCGATGTGGTATATTTGGACTTTCAGAAAGCATTTGACAAAGTCCAGCATATGAGATTATCATGCAAGATTAAAGCGCATGGGATTGGGGGAAATGTATTGAGATGGACAGAAAACTGGTTGGCAGAGAGGAAACAAAGAATAGGAATTAATGGGTGCTTTTCAAATTGGCAGGCAGTAACTACTGGGGTGCCACAGGGATCGGTGCTGGGACCCCAGCTATTCACAATATATATTAATGATTTGGATGAGGCAACAAAATGTAATATCTCAAAGTTTTCAGATGATGGGAGGGTGGGAGGGTGAACTGTGACGAAGATGCAGAGATCCTTCAGAATGATCTGGACAGGTTGGGTGAGTGGACAAATCAATGGCAGATGCAGTATGATTTGGATAAGTGTGAGGTTATTCACTTTGGAAGCAAAAACAAGAAGGCAGATTACTACCTGAGTGGCTGCAAATTGGGAGAGGGGAGTGTGCTGCGGGACCTGGGTGTCCTTGTGCACCAGTCGCTGAAGGTAAGCATGCAGGTGCAGCAGGCAGTAAAGAAGGCCAATGGCATGTTGGCCTTCATTGTGAGAGGTTTCGAGTACAGGAGCAGGGATGTGTTGTTACAATTATACAGGGCCTTGGTGAGGCCACACCTAGAATATTGTGCGCAGTTTTGGTCTCCTTTTCTAAGGAAGGATGTTCTTGCTCTCAAGGGAATGCAGCGAAGGTTTACCAGGCTGATTCCGGGGATGGTGGGACTGATGTATGAGGAGAGATTGACTAGGTTGAGATTGTTTTCACTGGAGTTCAGATGAATGAGTGGGGATCTCATAGAGACTTATAAAATTCTAACGGGACTTGACAGGTAGATGCAGGAAGGGTGTCCCCAATGGTGGGAGTGTCCAGAACAAGGGGCCACAGTCTGAGGATAAAGGGTAGACCATTTAGGACGGAGATGAGGAGACATTTCTTCACCCAGAGTGGTGAGCCTATGGAATTCATTACCACAGGAAGTAGTTGATGCCAAAACATTGAATGTATTCAAGAGGCGGCTAGATATAGCCATTGGGGCCAATGGGATCAAAGGTTATGGGGAGAAAGCAGATTAGGCTATTGAGTTGGACAATCAGTACACAATATCAGTAATATTTTACGGAACTTAATGCAAGATTACATTTACAAAAGAACAGTGGGGCCAGATTCAGGGAACATGTGGATCTGGTTGCAGAGACGGTATGCCATGTAGTTTCCAATATCCAATGGCATTCATGTCAAAAGTCCATGTTGGTGGAAGCTCTGGAAAGAGTTGGGTATCATCTGGAAGCTTGTAAATCGGAACGAAGTCCAATAGACGGAAAGAACATGGTTAAGACACTATTCAACAAGAAATCCAGGACGATCAGTGAGTACAGCCCCTGGGTGGTGAAGGACATGGCAGGGCAGGACTCTGGCTCTGCCAACCTCGAGCCCCCTTATGACGCGGCCAGGCTGGGAACGCCCATTGAGGTTTAGCTTTGAAATAGCAGTTTCAACGTGAAGGCAGGGTGATCCAGAGGGTTCCCAGTTATTATAAAGGTATGTTGAATTATTTTTCATTTCTTTTGCAATTTCTTTTGAGCAGTTAATCCTTTGATATTGGCTCATTTAAAGTGTAATTTTTAATTTGATTTTTATGATAAATGGTGAGTATTATTTAATGTCTATAAATGAACATAGGTTTTGTTATTGGTTTTAAATCTTTGAAACGACTATTTGAATCTGCATGATATTGTTAAATAATCTTACGTGTGTCATGCTTATAAGCGTTTGTATGTTTTAATTTAGAATATGGAAACTGAAAATGAAATTAGGAGGACAAAAGGTCAGAATTTCTCGGACCGTGATTTGGGTACAATATTGCATGAGGCTGAGCAAAGGGAAGTTCATATTTTTGACTGTGGAAAATTTAAGCCATCATGTGTTTATCATTAATATTCCTCTGCCTTGTTTACTTCATTTATAATTATCTCATAATTAACTGTGGTGCTTTGATGTTTCAATAAATGATTTATATAATTTTATATTTAAGTGTTTTGTTTCAATGTTTCAATGAGGCATTAGTAGAATTTTGTGAAGTTTAATGGAAAATATTTATTAACAAAAATAATGTTATAAATACAAAACTTTGATACCGTTTTAATGTTTAACTAAACATTTCACTTTCGCACTGGGACATTTTGTTTAATCGCCTCGTCTTTTCAAATTTCTAGAAACAAATTATATATTTTTTATTTTTAATGCAATGATCAATAAAATTTAATTTTTTACTTTAACACAATGGCTCCATTGTCTCTGCAAACAAGGAGGTGAGGGAGGGAGGATGGATGTGATGAGGGGTAAGGAGAGGAGGGGGAAGGAGAGGATGGGAAGGGAGGGAAAGGGGAATGGGAGGGGTATGGGAGGTGGAGGGAGGGGAGGGGAGGGGAGGGTTTGGGCATAAAATTGCATATTTCACATGTAGCCTGACTCTTCTCTCATGATTTCTGCGCCTACATCGAAGACTCAAAGAAACTTTGGTGATTTTAAGAAGCTAAGCTAAAAGTGTGATGTAGCAGCAGTGGTGGAACATGACTCTAGATTTTCAATCTGCACTGGATTCTGCAATACCTATCAGAGAGATAGTTCACATCAGCTTACAGGAAACTTGCATATGTCATCTTAAGGAATACACTTCCCTAAAGTATTTGAAATAGACAAGCTGTAAACTTTCCACTGCAAATGTTGAACTCATTTCACCCTATATCTTAAGGGGTTTCGAAGAATCAACATTGCATCAGGGAGACTCTTAACATTGGGATAAACAGCATTGCTTAAAATATATAAAATCCAAATGGGCTTTAGTTGAAACTTAACACAGACACTACAGACTGGATTTTATGGCCTCGCTCATCCCAAAACTATAAAATCCCACCTGAGGTCAACAGACCTTTCCATTGTCCGCCCCTTGCCCGCCACAATTCCCGTGGTGGGTGGGGCAGTAAAACTCCGGCCTACAAATCCACGTTGTTTTACATATGAATGTATTTTTTACTGGAATTAATACGTCATGACAAAATTGTAAAAAAAAAATCTTTCTTCCAGCTTCTGCGCATTGCTTATATTTTAAACATCTTTTAAACACATTTACAAAAAAAACTTAACCCATCCAAACTAGTCTGCTGCCTCTACTTGCTGCAGCTAGAACAGGAAAAATGTATGCAAATAAATAAGTGTAAATACTCATCTATCATCAGGCCAAGTAAGCGAAGTTAGGGAGAGACTTCAGCACAGTGCTTCAATCCGGATAGCTTTACAAAGCAGTACCGGTTTAAACTTGTCGTGCTTCTGGTGCACATGTCCATGCGTTGGGACTTCCGTATTGTCTCGGTGCGTTTGTGTGGCACACAATGCCTGTAAGTCGGGATTCAGGCCGGAAGTTATTGGCCATAAAGTTTTACAGCATAAAAAGAGACCCTTTGGCCCATCATGTCTGCAGGGGCCGGTCATCATGCACCTATCTATTCTAATCCAATTTTCCAGCACTTGTTCTGTAGCCTTGTATGGGGTGGCATGGTGGCACGGTGGCACAGTGGTATTGCTGCCTCACAGCGCCAAGGACAGGGGTTCGATTCCCGGCTTGGGTCACTGTCTGTGTGGATGTTCTCCTCGTGTCTGCGTGGGTTTCCTCGGTGTGCTCCGGTTTCCTCCCACAGTCCAAAGATGTGCGGTTTAGGTTGATTGGCCATGCTAAATTGACCCCTTAGTGTCAGGGGGTTAGCAGGGTAAATAAGTGGGGTAATGAGGATTGTGATCAGGGCAGCCCCGATGGGACAAATGGCCTCTTTCTGTAGAGAATTCTATAATTCGATGGTGTTTCAAATACTAATTTGAATGCTTCTTAAATGTTGTGAGGGTTCCCGCCTCTATCGCCCTTTCAGGCAGTGAGTTCCAGATTCCCACCACCCTGATGCGCGACAATCAAGCACGAGGTACAAGGCTTCAGCGATTGAAGGCTTTTATTGACAAACAATGGAACTATCTAACACGAGTACACCATTCCAGACTGGAGGGGTCCTGCCTGAGCAGAGGGTCTTATACCTCTCCCCAGGAGGCGGGGCCCGACCGGGATGTGCCATAACAACATCCACCACAGGTATATTAATCCCACAGTGTAAACACCCTAACCCAACAACATTATAACAACCCCCACAGTGGCAACACCCTAACCCAACAGTAACATTGGAATAACCCCACAGTGGTAACCAACGATGGTTCACCACATTCACCCCTCCTTTAAAAACAAAGGCCGGCGGGGTGCGAAAACAGGTCACATATATACAAAATTCACAAGTCCAGACGGTCTGGAGGACCGCACCGTCGCTGTGATCTCCTCAACACCGGTTGCGACACCGGAGCAGGTGCTTGCGGTGGCGTTCTCTCCAAAACAGCGTCCGGCTGTCCCCTCGAGGACTCCCGGGCCGGTTGACCCTGGTGAGGCGGTGGTGCAGGGGATCCTGGAACCTTCTGTGGTGGCGCCGATCTCCGAGTCTCAGGCAAGCTGTACATGGGAGTATAACTGTTATGCACTGGTCCCGGTGCTGACCGCGCCACGTCTGGGGAAGAAAGAAGTGAAAGGGGGTTCGTGACAGGGGGTATAGGAGCGACAGGAGTTGCTACGTCCCCTGCGGGCGCCAGGTCTCGAATCGAGACCGTGTCCTCTCGCCCGTCAGGATATGCCACATAGGCATACTGAGGGTTGGCGTGGAGGAGTTGGACCGGTTCGACCAAGGGGTCGGACTTGCGGGCCCTCACATGTCGCCGCAGAAGGACGGGTCCTGGGTACGTCAACCAGGCTGGTAAGGAGATCCCCGAGGACGACTTCCGAGGGAATGAGAACATCCTCTCGTGGGGAGTAGCATTGGTTGCCATACACAGGAGGGAGCGAATGGAATGAAGCGCATTTGGAAGGACCTCCTGCCAACGGGAGACTGGAAGGCCCGTGGACTTCAGCGCCAATAGGACAGCCTTCCAGACTGTAGCATTCTCCCTCTCCACCTGTCCGTTACCCCTAGGGTTGTAGCTCGTGGTTCTACTAGAGGCAATCCTGTATGAGAGCAGGAATTGCCTCAAGTCATTACTCATGAACGACGAGCCCCTGTCGCTATGTATGTAGCAGGGGTACCCGAACAGGGTAAAAAGATCACTGAATGCCTTAATCACTGTGGCAGTCGACGTGTCCGCACAGGGGACAACAAACGGGAACCGGGAGTATTCATCTATGATATTGAGAAAATAGACATTCCGGTCTGTTGAGGGAAGGGGGCCCTTAAAATCCACACTCAGCCTCTCGAAGGGGCGAGTGGCCTTGACCAATTGTGCCCGGTCCGGTCGATAAAAGTGCGGTTTGCATTCCGCGCAAATCCAACAGCTTCTCGTTACTGACCTGACATCCTCCACCGAGTAGGGCAGGTTGCGGGCTTTTATGAAGTGGTAGAGTCGAGTGACTCCAGGATGGCACAGGTCATTGTGGAGGGCCTTCAAGCGGTCCTCCTGCATGATAGCGCATGTTCCGCGCGAGAGGGCATCCGAGGGCTCATTGAGCTTCCCTGGACGATACATAATATCGTAATTATAGGTGGAGAGCTCAATTCTCCACCGCAAGATCTTATCATTTTTGATCTTGCCCCTCTGCGTATTACTGAACATAAACGCCACGGATCGTTGATCCGTGATCAGGGTGAACCGCTTCCCCGCCAGGTAATGGCGCCAGTGTCTGATGGCCTCCACAATGGCCTGAGCCTCCTTCTCCACCGCTGAATGCCGAATTTCGGGACCTTGAAGGGTGCGGGAAAATACGCGACGGGCCTGCCTGCCTGGTTTAGTGTGGCGGCCAGGGCGAAATCCGATGCATCACTTTCCACCTGAAAAGGGATGGATTCATCCACCGCGTGCATCGTGGCTTTCGCAATGTCGCTTTTCAAAGCCTTGAAGGCCAATTGGGCCTCCGGCGTGAGTGGGAAGGTCGTGGACTTGATGAGCGGACGGGCTTTGTCCGCGTAGTTGGGGACCCACTGCGCATAATAAGAAAAGAAGCCGAGGCATCTCCTCAGTGCTTTTGTGCTAGCAGGCAAGGGAAGTTCAGTAAGGGGGCGCATACGGTCTGGATCAGGGCCGATGACCCCGTTTTCCACCACGTATCCAAGGATAGCTAACCTGCGCATACGGAATACGCACTTCTCCCTGTTATAGGTCAGATTCAGGCGAGATGCAGTGCGCAGAAAGTTTTGGAGATTCGTGTCATGGTCCTGCTGGTCATGGCCGCAGATGGTGACGTTATCCAGGTACGGGAAGGTAGCCCGCAACCCGTTCTGGTCCACCATTCGTTCCATAGCACGCTGGAAGACCGAGGCCCCATTGGTGACACCAAATGGAACCCTAAGAAACTGATATAGACGACCATCCGCCTCAAAAGCCGTGTATTGTCGGTCCTCTGGGCGGATGGGGAGTTGGTGGTAGGCGGACTTAAGGTCTATGGTGGAGAACACCCGGTACTGCGCAATCTGATTGACCATATCAGATATGCGCGGGAGAGGATACGCATCCAGCTGCGTATAACGGTTAATGGTCTGACTGTAGTCGATGACCATCCGGGGTTTGTTCCCGCTTTTAACCACCACGACCTGCGCTCTCCACGGACTAGCACTTGGCTGTATGATCCCTTCTTTGAGGAGCCGCTGAACCTCAGATCTGATAAAGATCCGGTCTTCAGCGCTGTAACGCCTACTTTTAGTAGCGATGGGCTTGCAGCCTGGTACCAGATTCTTAAATAAAGAAGGTGTGGTGATCTTCAGTGTGGAAAGATTGCATGCGGGGCGCTTTGGGCAATTTGGAGGCTGCGGCTGATTCCCTACTGCCAGTGAAGGGAGTGGCCCACCGTACTGTAGGATCACACTCTTCATGTGGACCATAAAGTTTAATCCGAGGAGAATTGGCGCACAAAGGTGCGGCAACACAAGGAGCCTGTATCGCTCGTAAATTGTGCCCTGCACCTCTAGGGTTACCATACAACGTCCTTGGATCGGTACAGACCGGGACCGTGATGCCATAGAAATTGTCTGTTTGGCAGGTAGAACCCGGAGTCCACACCTTTTTGCAGTGTCAGGGTGAATAAAACTCTTGGTGCTCCCACTGTCAAACAGACAATACACAGTACGACCATTTACCTTGATGTTCATCATCGAACTGTCAAGCCTGTGATGCTTTGTCTGGTCCAGAGAGATCGACGCCACCGTTGGCCCCCGGGCGTCACTGCATGCAGCCGAGGTTGATACTGAGGACCCCTGCTGGTCGCTCCTGGTCGTCGTCGACCATGATGGCCGCCCCCATGAATCGCACGTGGGTGAGGGCGCCAAGCGTAGCGACTCCTGGTGGTCATCCTCCTCCTCCGTCAGCCATGATGGCGCCGTCCTGGATTCGCACGTGGTCGGGCCTCGCGGGTACTGCGACGTCGAAGGAGATTGTCTCCGCTCTGGAGGGTCACAGGCTGCACTGCCGTTCTTGGGCTTCGACCTGCAAACTTTAGCATAGTGCCCCTTTTTACCGCACTGGCTGCAGATCGCCGTTTTTGCTGGACACTGTTGCCGTGGATGCTTGGCTCCTCCGCAAAAATAGCATCGCTGGCCGCCTGGAGCTGCCGCCGTCGTCAGGTCGATATGGGAGCGCGAGCCCGTGAGGCGAGGAGGGATTTGTGCTTGCTCCTGCCACGTTGTCTCCGCGTGGTCTTCGGGGTACAGAGCCAAGCTTTTCGACGCTGCCTCCAGCATCTCAGCCATCTCCATCGCTTGGGTCAAGTTGAGGTTCCCTTTCTCCAATAGCTTAAGCCGGATGTACGAGGACCCTACCCCTGCTACGAACGCATCTCGGGCGAGGTCGTACATATATTGCTCAGCCGACACATCTTTGCAGTCGCAGCCCCTGGCAAGCTGCAAGAGCTCATTGGCGTAGTCCTCCATGGTTTCGCCCGACTGCCGACGTCGTGTAGCGAGGAGGTAACGAGCGTGAATCTCGTTGGGTGGTCTCGTGTATCGTTTCTTCAAGAGCTCGATGGCCCTTGGGTAAGTGGTGGCCGCACGAATCGCAAGATAGACCGTGTCGCTTACCCTCGCGTGGAGGACCTGGAGTTTGTCGTCGTCCGTAGTAACTGCTGCAGAGGCTGCCAGGTAGTCCTCGAAACACTTCAACCAGTGGTCGAAGGTGTTAGAGGCACCGACCGCACGTGGGTCCAGCGTCAGACGCTCTGGTTTCAGCATTTGCTCCATACTCTCTTTACTGTCGAGAGTTTTGTGTTTGTCAATAAAATTGATGCGCGACAATCAAGCACGAGGTACAAGGCTTCAGCGATTGAAGGCTTTTATTGACAAACAATGGAACTATCTAACACGAGTACACCAATCCAAACTGGAGGGGTCCCGCCTGAGCAGAGGGTCTTATACCTCTCCCCAGGAGGCAGGGCCCGACCGGGATGTGCCATAACAACATCCACCACAGGTATATTAATCCCACAGTGTAAACACCCTAACCCAACAACATTATAACAACCCCCACAGTGGCAACACCCTAACCCAACAGTAACATTGGAATAACCCCACAGTGGTAACCAACGATGGTTCACCACACACCCTCTGAGTGAAAAGGTTTGTCCTCAAATCCCCTCTAAATCTCCTGCCCCTTATCTTAAATCTAAGCCCCCTGGTTATTGACTCCTCTCCTAAGGGGAAAAGTTTCTTCCTATCTACACTTTCTCACTCGCCTGATGAAGGAGCAGCGCTCCGAAAGCTCCTGTTTCCAAATAAACCTGTTGGACTTTAACCTGGTGTTGTGAGACTTCTTGCTATGCCCACCCCAGTCCAATGCTGGCATCTCCACATCATGGCTACCCTACCCATGTCCTACTGACCCTATCTATGTCCCTCATTATTCTGTACGCCTCAACCAGAGAATTTGAGAGCATCCATTCTGCTCTTTCTGAGAAATATTCACTCCCTCAGCACAAAGTCACAAGGAGAGAGGGCAAACTGTGTGAATACGGAGTAGGCATGGACAGCACATTAATAACAGGCGGGATTCTCCGATCTCGCACCCCCACTGCCAGCGAGAATGGAAACTTTGTCACTCAGCCAAAACTCCACTCGCTGCAGCGGAACCGGAGAATCCCAACCACGGGCGAGATCAAAGTTTTCCGCTGATCATCACTCCTGTCAGGTTGAGAGAAACGAATAGAAGCTAATGACAGTGATGCCCGCACATAATCATTTGCTTCACCAGGTTGACAAGAGGGCAGCTTGACAGCTCCAGGGAATGTGTTATTCCCAATTGTGTGAATGAGTAACATTCGCGAGCAATAGGAGTGATGCTCTGGCCTTTCCCAATCAAAAGCCTTGTTATATCTTCCCACAGAAAACAATCTCCTCAGATATCTAATTCTTTACAAATTAAGCAGGGGTGGTGCGGTGGCACAGCGGTTAGCTCTGCTGCCTCACAGCACCAGGGACCCGGGTTCAATTCCCATAAGACATAGGAGCAGAATTAGGCCACTTGGCCCATCACGTCTGCTCTGTCATTCAATCATAGCTGATATTTTTCTCATCCCCATTCTCCTGCCTTTTCCCCATAACCCCTGATCCCCTTATTAATCAAGGATTTATCTATCTCTGTCTTAAAGACACTCAATGACCCGGCCTCCACAGCCTTCTGCGGCAAAGAGTTCCACAGATTCATCACTCTCTGGCTGAAGAAATTCCTCCTCATCTTCCGACTTGGGTCACTGTCTGTGCGGAGTCTGCACATTCTCCCCGTGCCTGAGTGGGTTTCCTCCGGGTGCTCCAGTTTCCTCTCACAGCCCAAAGATGTGCAGGTTAGGTGGATTGGCCATGCTAAATTGTCCCTTAGTGTCAGGGGGGGCTAGCTAGGATAAATGCATGGGTTATGGGGATAGAGCCTGGGTGGGATTGTGGTCGGTGCAGACTCGATGGGCTGAATGGCCTCCTTCTGCACTGTAGGATTCTATGTTTCTAAGGTAGCTGATTTGTAAGCAGAGGAAGGGCAATGCTTTGTTTTTTTCTTCATTTGTCCGATTCATTTGTCAAAAGCTATATAAGACCCTCGTCAGACCCCACTTGGAGTACTGTGCTCAGTTCTGGTCGTCTCACTATAGGAAGGATGTGGAAAAGATTGAAAGGGTGCAGAGGAGATTTACAAGGATGTTGCCTGGATTGAGTGGCATGCCTTATGAGGATAGGCTGAGGGAGCTCGGTCTTTTCTCCTTGGAGAGACGAAGGATGAGAGGAGACCTAATAGAGGTGTATAAGATGTTGAGAGGCATAGATCGGGTGGACTCTCAGAGGCTTTTTCCCAGGGTGGAAATGTCTGCTATGAGAGGACACAGGTTTAAGGTGCTGCGGGGTAGGTACAGGGGAGATGTTAGGGGTAAGTTTTTCACACAGAGGGTGGTGGGCAAGTGGAATTGGCTGCCGTCAGTGGTGGTGGAGGCGAACTCAATAGGGTCTTTTAAGAGACTCCTGGATGAGTACATGGAGCGTAATAGGATGGAGGGTTATAGGTAGGTCTAGAAGGTAGGGATGTGTTCGACACAACTTGTGGGCCAAAGGTCCTGTTTGTGCTGTAGTTTTTCTATGTTTCTATGTTTCTAAAATGGCCGATATTATTGACTCTATGGAGTCTTTGCTTCCAGCTAGCATGTTCAGTGTTGGAAAGTCAATGTAGATGAACACCTGGTCTACAAAGAGAGTTCGGAAAGTATGCAATCACAGTGCATGAATTAGCCCCTGCACCACTGAGAATGCATTTGCATGTCATTCATTTGTGGAAATATCTGCCCTGCGTCTGGTCTCCATTTCAATGGGAGTCTATAAAAAGAGAGAAGCAAAACCACAAAAATCCTGGAACATCAGAAGGATTTGTATCTGCCCCCGTTTCACTGTGTGCCCAGAGAGTTGAGCTGAGATGCGGGGTCGGGGTGAAGAAATTTATACCAAGTCTGTTTAATCTCCGAATCATACTTTCATTCTCTCTCTTTATGTGGGTGGCAGCTTCTATTTTTGATACAGTTGATATTTTCAGCAATTTGGCAATGTGAAAGATCTTGGCACTTTTCTTTAGAGTTTGCTGAGAAAGGAAAGAGAAGTCTTGAGATAGACCGCACCTCAATACTTGAAAGTTGTTGGAAAATGAGTGGAAATGTTTTTCCTCAAATCCCTTCTAAATCTCCTGCCGCTTACCTCAAACTGGAAGCCCTGTGCCACAGTGGATATCATCCCGAACTCTGAGCTGGAAGTTCCGGGTTCAAATCCCACTTGATGGCCAAGCAAAGGTGCGCTGATAACATGGTCTAACTGGTTGAGTGGCAACCTGCAAATTCTTCCAAATGTGGCAATGGCTGAAGGCAAGAGCAAGAGAGACTCCTGGTCAGCCATGATTGATGTAGAGTGGATGTCAATTTATCTGCCTTACATGGAAGACGTCTTGCTTGAAAATAAATGCTATCCACCCTTGTCGTATTCCCCTGCACCTTCACACGTTTATCTTCACTCTACCTTCCAGATTGACTTGGTTTTGTTTTGTGTTTGACTTTGCATCACCGCGCACTGTACCTCTGCTCCGTATCCCATCCCCCTGCCAAATTCATTTACACCCCCACTGCTCCCAGACAGCATGAGCAAACCTCCACACTGTGATGTTGGCCGCATTTGGGTCCCAACTTCACCAGAAATGGACCCAGTGATCCAGGAAACTAAAGCCCTCCCTCCTGCACCATCACTTCCGCCATGCTCTATCTGCTCAATCCTCCCATTCCTTTACTGTCATGTTCTAACTATGTTATGGGTTGTGGGTTTTAAACAAAAAGAAAAGATGTGGTTTTCACATGTAGAAACTAACAACAGCACATTTATTCCAGGAGTGTTTGCCCGTACAGAGAACAAACTGAAATTAAAACAACAGCCTGTACAACACCCTAATGTCATCACCATTAAATCATTATCATCTCTTAAAGCAATCATGCAACTACTTAAATATATAACATGTACTCCCTAGCATGTGGCACTGGGAGTAATCCAGAGATTATAATCTTTGAGGTCCTGCTTTTTCATCTGTTGCTTAGACTTAGAACAGTACAGCACAGAACAGGCCCTTCACCCACGGTGTTGTGCCGAGCTTTATCTGAAACCAAGATCAAGCTATCCCACTCCCTATCATCCTGGTGTGCTCCATGTGCCTATCCAATAACCGCTTAAATGTTCCTAAAGTGTCTGACTCCACTATCACTGCTGGCAGTCCATTCCACACCCCAACCACTCTCTGCGTAAAGAACCTACCTCTGATATCCTTCCTATATCTCCCACCACGAACCCTATAGTTATGCCCCCTTGTAATAGCTCCATCCACCCGAGGAAATAGTCTTTGAACATTCACTCTATCTATCCCCTTCATCATTTTATAAACCTCTATTAAGTCTCCCCTCAGCCTCCTCCGCTCCCGAGAGAACAGCCCTAGCTCCCTCAACCTTTCCTCATAAGAGTAACTCCCTAAATTCTTGTTGCAGGTCTGCATCCCCCTTTCTGCCTATGTCGTAGGTACCAATGTGAACTATGACCTCTGACTGTTCACCCTTCCCCTTCAGAGTGCCCTACAGCCATTCAGTGCCATCCTTGACCCAGGTACCAATGAGGCAACACACCATGCTGGAATCATGTCTGCGGCCACAGAAATGCCCATCTGCTCCCCTCACTATTGAGTCTCCTATTGCTCTTCCACTCTTATTCCTCCCCCCCCCCCCCCCCCCCCCCCCCCGCCACTTGTCCAGCTGAGCCACCCACAGTGCTGTGAGCTTGGCTCTGGCTGCTCACGCCAGAGGAACCGTCACTCTCACTGGGTGGTATCTTGAGCCCACGTTTGCCATCTGCGCAGTTGCCAGCAGAGGAGTCGCAGTTCTCACCTGCGAGAACACGATTTTGGATAGTCCCCACCCCTCGCCAGCACCTCTTTCCCTCTGCTCCAAATTCCCAAATGTCCCACTCAGGATGTGCTCTCTCCCAACTGCTCATGCGCCTCTTACCGTAAATGGTTTTGTTGGGTGTTGGTTACAGTTTGGTAGATCTGAAGAAATCTTACTAACCATACGTAAGTTTTTATTGAGCCTTGGAGCTATTTATAAATACACAATAAAGAGTGGAAGATAGAAGCTGTCTCCATGCTTGCTGGCACATGAGAACGTAGAATATAAATAAAGGATTAACTCAGACAATATGGGTTAGCATGACTCAACAGGGGTTAGAGAGGATAGCATGACTCGAATAAAATGAAGGCATATAAAGAGTAGAATGCACTGGGGAGAAAGCTAAAACCACATAAGTAATTTAATTACGGGTGTAATTGTATTCTGGTGAAGACCTATTGGGTAAACAAGGTAGGAAATCCATTGTATTGAGGAATGTGATTATATCTGAATATACTTGTATAATCTGCGTTGAAGATGGCTCTAAGAGGACAACTTTGAGCAGATCCTTCTGATCACTCCCAATGGCCATTGTAAGTGGAAAATAAAGTAATGTTGTGTGGATTTGCCACGATGTAGGTTGTTCTTTAAAAATGTTCTTTAACACACACACGGCTCTGTCCAACACTCAACTGACCCTGGGTGCAGGTCATGTGCTCTCTGACATCACTGTATGGGCGGCACTGTAGTCAGTCCCGCATTAACCCTGTATGTGCTAGACTCTTACACGACAGGTGAATCGGGAGGATTTGTGGGTTAATGACCAATCTGTTTGGCCACTTTTTGAACACACCTTCCATGGCCACCGAGTCCAGGAGCCCCGAGCCTCTGGCTCAGAGGCAGGGACGCTGCACAGTCCAGCACAAGACATTGGAATCACTCGGATGTTATGCATAAAATCGACAGGCAGGGGGGGGTTGTCACTTTGTCTCGAAGATTGGTGGAAAGGAAACCAGATGTGGTGTTGACCTCACATGGAAAACAGTGATCAATACAAAATATAGGACATGACAGTAAAGGAGCAGGAGGATTGAACAGATAGAGCATGGCGGAAGAGATGGTGCAGGAGCGAGGGCTTTAGTTTCCTGGATCACTGGGTCCATTTCTGGTGAAGTTGGGACCCAAATGGGGCCAACATCACAGTGTGGAGGTTTGCTCATGCTGTCTGGGAGGGGTGGGGGTGTAAATGAATCATAGAATCATAGAGGTTTACAGCATGGAAACGGGCCCTTCGGCCCAACTTGTCCATGCTGTGCTTTTTTCTAAAACCCCTAAGCTAATCCCAATTGCCCGCATTTGGCCCATATCCCTCTATACCCATCGTACCCATGTAAAATGCTGAACTCCATGTCACTGAGATTCGATATGTTTTGCACTGTACGGTTGAGGACAGAGGGAATGAGGAAAACAAAAGTAATTGTCAAGTAATTAGACAGAAAGTATTGATGTGATTATCTGATTCGTATCACTAATTGGATGTTCCAACCCTAGGCCTATCCTCTTTCCGTGGCAGTGTTAGATACTGTGCATTTGAAGCTATTTTGTCTTGTATTTCCATTGTGCGTACAGCAGCACCATGATGCTCCTGGTGTGTGTGTGAATTCCCTACAATCAACACAATCAAATCTGACACACATTCAGGGGAAATGCACGGACAATCCCTTTTTCACATATTATCACCACCACTGCTCTCCTGGTTTGAATAGCAAGGCAATAGTATTCAAATGATCAAAACCAGTCATCTGGCTGTGCGTTCTTTTGCCATTAAGTCGGTTCAAACTTGATTACACACATCGGCGTCCTGTGTCAGAGAACAGACTGGTTTCCTCACACTGCTTTCTGGTATAATGTGGGGGTGGGTGTGTGTTAGCCTAGACTATTTGTATGCAATTGGTGGAGGTTGGGTATAAATTGCTGTCTGCTCTCTATTCCCCCATTCCCTGATCTCACAGCGCTACCTACTCCCCCACCAACCACCCCCACCTCCCTCCATCTCCCTCCCAACCCCCAACATCGCTGCCTAACTCAAATCTCGAATTATGGAAATTAGAAGCAGGAATAGCCATTTGGCCCTTTGAGCCTGCTCCGTCATTCATTATGATCATGGTTGATCATCGAATTCAATATCCTGATCCCCCTTCCCTCCCATATCCCTTGATCCCTTTAGCCCCAAGAGCTATATTTAATTTCTTCTTGAAATCAGTCAGTGCTTTGGCCTCAGTGTCTTTCTGTGGTAGTGAATTCCACATATTCAGTACCCTCTGGGTGAAGAAATTTACAGAATGGAGAATATACTGGCCTGGATTATCTCAGATTGAAGTTTTATTGAGAATATATTGACAACAATTTCTTCAAAGTATGGCTTTTGATTTTTCCTCATCTTTCTGAAATGATTTTTTAATCGAATCCCTCAAGTGCAGATGGAGGCCATTCGGCCCATCGAGTCTGCACCGACCACACTCCCACTCCGACCCTATTCCCGTAACCTCACATATTCACCCTGCCAATCGCCCTGACACTAGAGTCAACTTAGCATGACCAATCAACCTAACCCGCACATCTTTGGAGTGTGGGGGGAAACCGGAGGACCCGGAGGAAACCCACGTAGACACGGGGAGAACGTGCAAACTCCACACAGGCAGTGATCCAAGCCAGGAATTGAACCCGGGTCCCTGGCGCTATGAGGCAGCAGTGCTAACCACTGTGCCACCATGCCACCCCTTCTGTACCATGTAGCTTCCAACAATGGCTTTTTAGTTTTCACCCGTCTGGGTGATTTTCTGTGTTTTCAATTTCCCTCTCTCGATTGCGCAACAAGGGCTGTCTTAGTGGCAGAGTCACTCACTGCCGGGTTATTCAAAGCTAACTCCCTCACATCATCCAGCCAGTTCAAAGCTCTTCCAATCTCACAAGATAAAATACAGGAGAATGTAAACACCCAGAGGCGCCCAGGAGCGGGTCATGTATTTTGGCTGGAAATTGAGTTTTACTGACAAGATACGCAGGACATGAGCTGTTGAATAATCTAACATCACCCTGAGGAACCAACTTCACACGCTGGAGAATCGATTTTGGGAAATAATGCACATTCTCAACAATGATGTTAAAACTTCATTTTGATGTTTCTCTGGTGGGCGACAATATATTTTTTAATCAACCATATATGCAAATATTTGTAAATATTACCTACTTGCTTTTGGAAACTATGCTTTAACAATATCACGCAGTAAATGTGCGGCACAGTGGGGCACGGTCGTTAGCATTGCTGCCTCACAGCGCCAGGGACCCGGGTTCGATTCTGGCCTCAGGTGACTGATTGTCTGTGGAGTTTGCACATTCTCCCCGTGTCTGCGTGGGTTTCCTCCAGGTGCTCCGGTTTACTCCCACACTCCAAAGATGTGAGGGTTAGGTTGATGGGCAATGTTGAATTGCCCCGCAATGTCGGGGGATTAGCAAGGTAAATATGTGGGGTTACGGAAATAGGCCCTAGGTAAGATTGATGGGCTGAATGGCCTCCTTCTGCGCTGTGGGGATTCAATGAAACCTGCCTTCATTCAGCCAGCCCAAATGCTTGCTGTTCGTGCCTTCATGTTATGGCCACTGTCCCCTGTCTTGTATCAAATATCACCAGAATGAATATTCTGTACTAAATTGTGTGGCTGTTTTGGACCATGGATGTGCAGACTATCACCGTGGTTTCCCCTGTTAGAGATTACTGGAATGCTTCAAAAGAACCATTATTATTTAGTTAGCAACTGCAACCCAGAAACATCGTTCACACACACTCTCTCACATTCACACACACACACTCACAGACACACTCTCTCACACACACGCACACATATACACTCACACACACACTCACACACTCACGCACACACACACACATTCACGCACACACTCACGCACACACACATTCACGCACACACACACACACATACACACACACTCATACACACACTCACACACACACACCTCACATTCACAGACACACACACACTCACACACACACTCAGACACACACACACATTCACGCACATACACACACACTCATACACACACACATACTCACTCACACACACACTCACACACTCACACACACACACTCATGCACACACACATTCACGCACACTCACGCACACACACTCACACACACCTCACATACTCACACACACACACTCACGCACTCACACACACACACTCACAAACAGACACACACACTCACACACACCCACACACACTCACATACATACTCACACACATTCACACACACACACCCACACCCACACTCACACACACACTCACACACACCCACACAGACACACTCACACACACACTCACACACACTCGCACATTAGAAGTAGTGTCTGCTCCACCGTTCAATGAGATCATGACGGATCAGATATGATAATCCTCATTTTCCCGCCTTATCCCCATAACCTGTGATCCCCTTATAAAAATCTGTCTATCTCAGCCTTGATGTGGAGATGCCAGCGTTGGGCTGGGGTAAACACAGTAAGAAGTCTCACAACACCAGGTTAAAGTCCAACAGGTTTATTTGGTAGCAAAAGCCACTAGCTTTCGGAACAGGCTGTTCCTTTGTCAGGTGCTAAACACCCACCCACCTGACGAAGGAACAGCCTGTTCCAAAAGCTAGCGGCTTTTGCTACCAAATAAACCTGTCTTTGCTACCAAATAAACCTGTCTGGCTTTTGCTACCAAATAAACCTGTCTGGCTTGCCTGCAGACTGGCTTGCCTGCAGACTGGCTTGCCTGCAGACTGGCTTGCCTGCAGAAGGCAGAGAGTGGCTGTGGAGGGGTCTTTCTCTGCATGGAGGTCAGTGACCAGTGGAGTGCCCCAGGGATCTGTTCTGGGACCCTTGCTGTTTGTCATTTTCATAAATGACCTGGATGAGGAAGTGGAGGGATGGGTTGGTAAGTTTGCTGACGACACCAAGGTAGGTGGTGTTGTGGATAGTTTGGAGGGATGTCAGAAGTTGCAGCGAGACATAGATAGAATGCAAGACTGGGCGGAGAAGTGGCAGATGGACTTCAACCCGGATAAGTGTGTAGTGATCCATTCTGGCAGATCCAATGGGATGAAGCAGCAGTATAATATGAAGGGTACCATTCTTAGCAGTGTAGAGGATCAGAAGGACCTTGGGGTCCGGGTCCATAGGACTCTTAAATCGGCCTCGCAGGTGGAGGATGCGGTCAAGAAGGCGTACGGAGTACTAGCCTTCATTAATCGAGGGATTGAGTTTAGGAGTCGGGAGATAATGCTGCAGCTTTATAGGACCCTGGTTAGACCCCACTTGGAGTACTGCGCGCAGTTCTGGTCACCTCATTACAGGAAAGATGTTGAAGCCATTGAAAGGGTGCAGAGGAGATTTACAAGGATGTTGCCTGGATTGGGGGGCATGCCTTATGAGGATAGGTTGAGGGAGCTTGGTCTCTTCTCCCTGGAGAGACGAAGGATGAGAGGTGACCTGATAGAGGTTTACAAGATGTTGAGAGGTCTGGATAGGGTAGACTCTCAGAGGCTATTTCCAAGGGCTGAAATGGTTGCTACGAGAGGACACAGGTTTAAGGTGCTGGGGGGTAGGTACAGAGGAGATGTCAGGGGTAAGTTTTTCACTCAGAGGGTGGTGGGTGAGTGGAATCGGCTGACGTCGCTGGTGGTGGAGGCAAACTCGTTGGGGTCTTTTAAGAGACTTCTGGATGAGTACATGGGATTTAATGGGATTGAGGGCTATAGATAGGCCTAGAGGTAGGGATATGATCGGCGCAACTTGTGGGCCGAAGGGCCTGTTTGTGCTGTGGCTTTCTATGTTTCTATGTTTCTTACTATCTCAGCCTTGAACATACTTAACAGTCAGCTTCTACAGCTCCTCCAGTAAAGAATTCGACAGATTCACTAAAATTTTAAAAGTTTATTCATTAGTCACAAGTAGTTGTACATTAACACTGCAATGAAGTTATTCTGAAAATTCCCTAGTCGCCACACTCCGGCGCCTGTTCGGGTAGACTGAGAGAGAAGTTAGCATGGCCAATGCACCTAACCAGCCCGTCTTTCGGAGAAAGATTACACTACCCCCTGGGAGAAGAAATTCCTCCTCATCTCTGTGTTAAATGGGTGACCCCCTTCCTCTGAGATTATCCCATCTGGTCCCAGACTCTGCCACAAGGGGAAACAACTTCTCAGCATCTACCTTGTCAAGCCCTCTGAGAATCTAATATGTCCCAATAAGGTTGCCTCTCATTCTTCTAAACTCTGTAGTGGGTTGGATCTCATACAATGATGAAACGGAGTACAGGAAAGAGATAGAGAATCTGGTGAACTGGAGCCACGACCATAATCTCTCCTTCAACGTCAGTGAAATGAAGGGGATTGTCATCGACTTCAGGAAGCAGAGTGGAGAACATGCCCCTGTCTACATCAACAGTGGAAATGGTCGAGAGCTTCAGGTTTCTAGGTGTCCAGATCACCAACAACCTGTCCTGGTCCCTCCATGCTGACGCTATAGTTAAGAAATGATGAGGAGATGCCGGCGTTGGACTGGGGTAAGCACAGTAAGAAGTCTCACAACACCAGGTTAAAGTCCAACAGGTTTATATGGAATCACAAGCTATCGGAGCGCTGCTCCTTCATCAGCTGAGTGGAGGGGTAGGTTTCACAAACACGGCATATATAGACAAAGATACAATTGCAAGATAATGGTTGGAATGCGAGTCTTTTCAGGTAATCAAGTCTTTACAGGTACAGACAGTGCGAGTGGAGAGAGGGGTAATCACAGGTTAAAGAGATGTGAATTGTCTCAAGCCAGGACAGTTAGTAGGATTTTGCAAACCCAGGCCAAATGGTGGGGCGACATGTCCACCAGGACTCTCACCAACTTTTATAGATGCACCATAGAAAGTATTCTTTCTGGTTGTAAGATAGCTTGGTGTGGCTCCTGCTCTGTCCAAGACTGCAATAAACTACAAAGGGTTGTGAATGCAGCCTAGTCCATTACGCAAACCAGCCTCCCATCCACTGACTCTGTCTACACTTCCCACTGCCTTGGAAAAGCAGCCAGCATAATCAAGGACCTCACACACCCTGGGTATACTTTCTTCCACCTTGTTCCATCAGGAAAAGGATACATAAGTTTGAGATCACGTAGCAACCAACTCAAGAACAGCGTCTTCCCTGCTGCCGTCAGACCTACCTCGCATAAAGTTGATCTTTCTCCACACCCTAGCTATGACTAACATTACATTCTGTACCTTCTCTTTTCCTTTTCCCCTGTGTACTCTATGAATGGTATGTTTTGTCTGCATAGTGCAAGAAACAATACTTTTCACTGTATCCCAATACATGTGACAATAATCAATCAAATCAATGAGTACAGGCCCTACATACTCAACGTCTCCTCATAAGAAAACCCCTCCATAACCAGCATCAACCTAGTGAACCTTCTCTGGACTGCCTCCAATGCCAGTATATCAATGCCAGTCCATCATAACTCAAAACCACCCATCTATGTTGTAAACTAACAGTGTCCCTTAAACGTCAGTCTGTCACTGTCATATTGCCAGGAGCACACGACATATTGCTCGAAACATCATTCATGATGGATCTAAAGACTGACAGCAAACATTTCTTACTGTCTTATTTATTCACTTAAAAATAGACCCGCAATATTGAGGAACTAGTCTGCTGCGTTCTCAGGTTTAATTTCCTACAAATGCTGCTGTGAGTGTGTGTGTGTCTGTGAGTGTGTCTGTGTGTATGTATGTGCCTGTGTGTGTGCATGTCTGTGTGTGCGTGTGTGTGCAAGTGTGTGTTCTGTGCGTGTGTGTGAATGTGTGTGCATGTTTGTGTTGGGGTGTGTGTGTATTTTTGTGTGTATGTTTGTGTTGGGGTGTGTGTGTATGTTTGTGTGTATGTTTGTGTTGGGGTGTGTGTGTATGTTTGTGTGAGTGTATGTTTGTGTGTGAAAGTGTGTGTGTGAGTGTGTGTGTTGGGATATGTGTGTATGTTTGTGTGTGAAAGTGTGTGTGTGAGTGTGTGTGTGTGTATGCATGTGTGCGTCCATGTGTCTATGTGTGTGTGTCTGTGTGCATGTCTGTGTGCGTGCATATCTGTATGCGTGTGTGTGTCTGTGTGTGGGGTGACACACTACTATCATTCAGATAATATTGATACATCTAAAGGAGTGTTCTACTGTCAGAGCAAATGTCAGCAATGGAGACGTCAGCCACTCTCGCTGTAGCAGTGCTTGGGGAATCATGTCCAGCCTCTTGCTGTATCCTGCTAGACGTGCTCAGCCGGTGAAATTACCTGGCAGTCACGCAAAGTCAGAAAATCACCCCATTAAAGACCTAAGGAGCAGAACATTTAATTACCAGTGTTTGCGAGCAAGCATTAACAGAAATTAGAATCATTTTAAAGGGACCTAATGAGCACCACCTATTCAATTAACACATTTTATACCGGCTTAACTCTGACTAAAACACTTGAGCCCTGAAGTTACACATTCGGTTGCTTACCCCAGATGTCTCTCTTTTATTTAAATGGGGAAAGTAATTGCAGATGAATGCCGCAAGTATTCGCACACATGGTATTAGTTCAGGGCCTTGGTTTGGTCTCATGCTTTAAGCCAAGCTCCCACTTCTGCATCAAACAGATTTTGCCGCACTCGGTTTTGAGTCTCTTGCAGGTTTGTTTTTTGTTCTGTGAAGGCAAAAACTGAATTACTTTCTTTAGAACGCAGAAGACCTTTGACTCAGTTGTACTTCTGTTGCTGGTTGTACAGAAGGAGCAGGAAAGTACGCTGTGAGAAAAGTATTTCTGAGTTGGTGAGGCAAAGGGAACAGTGACGTCTCATGGGGGGTAGAAAATGATTCCCCCGTTTGAATACAATGAATAAATCTAATGGGAAGTCCAGGCAGGACTTGATTTGACATCTCAACTCAGAGTCACCAACACCCTACAGTGTACAGTGAAAACCTACCAGCTTTCTGTAAATTTCCTTACAGGATGTCTGCAGACCAACATTTCTTGGCCATCCCTAATTTCTCTTCACATTTGGAATATTGTGTGCAGTTCTGGTCACCTCACTATAAGAAGGATGTGGAAGCACTGGAAAGAGTGCAGAGGAGATTTACCAGGATGCTGCCTGGTTTGGAGGGTAGGTCTTATGAGGAAAGGTTGAGGGAGCTAGGGCTGTTCTGTCTGGAGCGGAGGAGGCTGAGGGGAGACTTAATAGAGGTTTATAAAATGATGAAGGGGATAGATAGAGTGAATGTTCAAAGACTATTTCCTCGGGTGGATGGAGCTATTACAAGGGGGCATAACTATAGGGTTCGTGGTGGGAGATACAGGAAGGATATCAGAGGTAGGTTCTTTACGCAGAGAGTGGTTGGGGTGTGGAATGGACTGCCTGCAGTGATAGTGGAGTCAGACACTTTAGGAACATTTAAGCGGTTATTGGATAGGCACATGGAGCACACCAGGATGATAGGGAGTGGGATAGCTTGATCTTGGTTTCAGATAAAGCTCAGCACAACATCGTGGGCCGAAGGGCCTGTTTTGTGCTGTACTGTTCTATCTTCTATGTATACAACAACAAAAACAGAAAATGCTGGAAAATCTCAGCAGATCTGACAGCATCTGTGGAGAGAGAATAGAGTCAATGTTTCGAGTCTGGAGGACCCTTCTCTTGAGCTGGTGGTGCTGAGCTACCTTCTTAAACCACTCTAATCCCAGCAGTGTAGGTACACCCACAGCGCTGTTAGGAAAGGTGTTCCAGCATGTAGACCCAATAGCAACAAAAGAATGATGATGTAATAGATTGAAGACGACTCATTGAGGCTCAAGGTATAAAAAGGTTGATTACCAACAATAAATAGTTATTTACATGATGTGGAGATGCCGGTGTTGGACTGGGGTGGGCACAGTAAGAAGTCTCAGAGCACCAGGTTAAAGTCCAACGGGTTTATTTGGAATCACGAGCTTTCGGAGCACTGCTCCTTCATCAGGTGAGTGGAGGTTAGTTCACAAACGCAGCATATATAGACAGAGACACAATTGCAAGATAATTACAGATTGGAATGTGAAGAATGGTTGGAATGCGAGTCTTTTCAGGTAATCAAGTCTTTTACAGGTACAGACAGTGCGAGTGGAGAGAGGGATAATCACAGGCTAAAGAGGTGTGAATTGTCTCAAGCCAGGACAGTTAGTAGGATTTTGCAAACCCAGGCAATATGGTGGGGGTTACAAGTAATGTGACCCAAGGTGCCGGTTGAGGCCATCCTCATGTGTGCGGAACTTGGCGATCAGTTTCTGCTTGGCGATTCTGCGTGGTCGTATGTCTTGAAGGCCACTTTGGAGAACACTTACCTGAAGATCAGAGGTTGAATGCTGCTGAAGGGTTCCCCGACTGGAAGGGAACACTCCTGCCTGGTGATTGTCACGCAGTGTTATTTAAAAACAAAGGTCTGACAGAACTGAATGTGAGGCTACTCTCCACTTCTCCTTGGTTCCAACTGAGGATCCTCCCTGACCCGGGACACATGCCTGATTGGCTCGGCTACCCAACTTGACAGTTCATATAGTCTGGCCCGATCATGACCCTCAGGGATCGCCCCCTTAGAGGGCCCACCCTGCCACAGGTGATATAATCCCACATGAGGATGGTGAGTGACTTGTAGAGGAATGTGCAGGTGGTGAAGTTTACATGCACCAACTGCCTTCTGGTGGTGGAAGTCGTGGGTTTGGAAGGTGCTGTCTAAGGAGCCTTGGTGAGTTGCTGCAGTGCACCTTGTAAATGGTACGCACTGCTGCTACTGTGCATCAATGGTGGAGGGAGTGAATGCTTCAGGTGGTGGACAGGGTGCCAATTGAATGGGCTGCTTTGTCTTGGATGGCACTGAGCTTCTTAAGTGTAGCTGGACTTCCTCTCAGCCAGGCAATTGGAGAGTATTCCTCGGCTTCCTGACTTGTGCCTTGTAGATTGGGGATCAGCTTTGGGGAGTCAGGAGATGAGTTACTTGCTGCAGGATTCCCAGTCTGCTACATGATAAACAAATGCTTAGCAACCAAAAACAGACCATAGATTTTGAATTCAAGTGAAAACATGCTCTGCCAGCTTTCTCATACTTTGTTGTTGTTTGTCTTGTATGATTCCCCCTTTCTAATTTGTTTGTCTTTAATTTCATCCCTCCTTCTACGCTCACATCTCACCCCGAACGAGATGAGCATCCAGGCGGCACGGTAGCACAGTGGTTAGCACTGTTGCTTCACAGCTCCAGGGACCTGGGTTCGATTCCCGGCTTGGGTCACTGTCTGTGTGGAGTTTGCACATTCTCCTCGTGTCTGCGTGGGTTTCCTCCGGGTGCTCCAGTTTCCTCCCACAGTCCAAAGATGTGCAGGTTAGGTTGATTGGCCATGCTAAAATTGCCCCTTAGTGTCCTGGGATGCGTAAATTAGAGGGATTAGTGGGTGAATATGGGGGTAGGGCCTGGGTGGGATTGCAGTCGGTGCAGACTCGATGGGCCGAATGGCCTCTTTCTGTACTGTAGGGTTTCTATGTTTCTTCTATGATTCAGGCGAAATTGGATTTCTGGTTCCACACTCTGAACTATTCAGACTGAGCCTGTCCATAAAGAAACACCACTCTCCAGAGGCTGGTGGAATTTAAATTCAGTTAATAAAATCTGGAATTGAAAACCAGTCTTAGTGATGGTAAGAAGTCTCCCAACACTGGATTAAAGTCCAATAGGTTTATTTGGAATCACGAGCTTTCGGAGTGCCGCCCCTTCATCAAGTGAGTGAAGAGTTGGATTCACAAACAGGGCATATATGGACACAGACTCAATTACAAGATAATGGTTGGAATGTGAGTCTTTACAGGTAATCAAGTCTTTACAGGTACAGACAGTGCGAGTGGAGAGAGGGATAATCACAGGTTAAAGAGGCGTGAATTGTCTCAAGCCAGGACAGGACAGTAGGATTTTGCAAACCCAGGCCAAATGGTGGGGGCTACATGTAGTGTTCCGCACGCATGAAGACGGCCTCAACCGGGATCTTGGGTTTATGTCACACTACCTGATCTCTCTCTGGTCTCAAATCCACCTCCCCACCTGTTCCCCATATCCCCTTATCCCTTTTTAAAAATTAGACATATATCTATCTCCTTCTTGAAACTATTCAATGATTCAGATTCCACCGCGCTGTGGGGCAGCAAGTCCCACAAATTCACCACCTTCTGCGAGAAGTAGCTCCTCCTCATCTCAGTTTTAAATCTACCACCTCTCAACCTATACCTGTGACCTTTTGTTATGGATTTCCCCATAAGTGGAAGCATTTGGTCTACATTTACTTTATCAATCTCTTTTAAAAATTGTATATACTTCAATCAGATCCCCTGTCATCCTCCTGAACTCCAGTGAGTACAAGCCCAAACTGTTTAATCTCTCCTCATACCTCAACTTTTTCATCTGGAAATCAATCTGGTGAACTTCCTCTGAACTGCCTCCAATACCACCACATCCTTCCTCAATTAAGGAGACCAAAACTGGACACAAAACTCTAGATGTGGACTCACCAACACCCTATACAATTACAGCAACACTTCATAAATGGGTCTTTTTCTGATTGGCAGTCAGTGACGAGTGGGGTTCCTCAGGGATCTGTACTAGGACCCCAACTGTTCGCATGATATATTAATGATTTGGAAGAGAGAACTGAATGCATTATCTCCAGATTTGCAGATGATACAAAGTTGGGTGGGAGGGTGAGCTGTGAGGAGGATGTAGGGATGCTTCAATGTGATACGGACAGGCTGAGTGTGTGGGCATTTGCATGGCAAATGCAGCATGATGTGGATAAATGTGAGGTTATCCACTTTGATAGCAAAAATAGGAAGACAAATTATTACTTGAATGAGTGTAAATTGAGAGAGGTGATTACGTGACCTTGGTGTCCTCATGAATCAGTCGCTAAAAGTAAGCACACAGGTGCAGCAGGCAGCAAAGAACGCAAATGGTATGTTGGCCTTCGTAGCGAGAGGATTTGAGTATTGGGATAGGGATGTTTTGCTGCAATTGTATAGGGCGTTGGTGAAGCCACATCTGGAGTATTATGTGCAGTTTTGGTGTCCTTATCTGAGGAAGGATGTCCTTGCTATAGAGGGAGTACAGCAAAGGTTTACCAGGCTGATTCCTGGGATGGCAAGTCTGTCATATGAGGAGAGACTAAGTCAGTTAGGATTATATTCACTGGAGTTTAGCAGAATGAGAGGGGGTCTTATAGAAATTTATAAAATTCTAACAGGGTTAAACATGATGGATTCAGAAAGAATGGTGGGGGAGTCCAGAACTAGGGCTCATAGTTTGAGGGTAAAGGCTAAATCTTTTAGAACTTGACGTGAGGAGAAATTTCTTCACCCAGAGGCTGGTGAATGTGTGGAATTCACCACCACAGAATGTAGTTGAGGCGAAAATATTGTCTGATTTCAAGAAGAAATTAGATATAGCTCTTGGGGCTAAAGGGATCAAGGGATGTGGGGGGAAGGGGGGATCAGGATATTGAATTCAATGATCAGCCATGATCAAAATGAATGACGGAGCAGGTTGGAAGGGCCAAATGGCCTCCTCCTGCTTCTGGTTTCTATGTTTCTCTACTTTTATACTCCAGTCCCTTTGCAATAAATGCCAACATCCCATTTGCCTTTTTTATTATGTGCTGCACCTGCATACCGACTTTCTGTGATTCATGAACACAGACACCCAGATCTCTCTGCCCGGATGCATTTTGAATCTGCTTTCCATTTAGATAATAATTTGCCTTTCTATTTTTTCTGGCAAAATGGACAAAGCATCACTGTGCCGCCCCAAAGATGCAGTCAGAGTTCCGGAGGGTTTTCCACAATTTTCTGTTTTTATTTCAGATTTCCAGCATCTGTAGCATTTTGCTTACATTTATGCAGATCGACATTGGGTCTGCATGCTTTTGTTCCGGAGTCTGATGGTATTGGAAAGTGGGAGCTTATAGCAGAGTGCAATTTATTAAAAAATCCAGTAGGTGGCAGTCCTTTAGTAAAAGATGTCCAAATGTAGCAAGTTGTCAAAAATAAACATTTTGTCTCAAGCAAATCACATTGCATTGTCCACTTTGGAATCAGAGCAAGTGCATGGTTAATGAGCGAGGGTGAAAAACATGATCCTATTAGCAATGACTTTGCAAAAATATTCCGTAAAGTTTGTTTTAGGAGTGTTAAGCTCATAGATATCTGATTGAGTCATTCATATGATAGGTTACAATTTGTTGAGTACATATTTTACTTACCAATAATTACTTTAATTACTTGATTCAATACTTGTTACAGGGTCTTTAGATCTTTGCAGAGAAAGCTTGATAAACAAGAGAACAATTATTTCATACACCAAAAACAGTAAGTTAATAAGTGGCCAAATCCAATTGTGTCTTAATTTCAGGATGACATACTCCTTTCCCCATATGTTTAAACAAATTTTCTTTACAGTCCAATTATTATTGGTTTGACAAAGGCTATTTGCAAAGTTAAGTCTATTTGTTTACACACTGCAGCTGCATTAATAAGCATAGCCCATTCGCAGCCAGGGAAATAAGATTAAAGACTAATTTCCTGTTCTCTTTGAGCCAGGATATTTGCATGATAACGTATGAATAGCTTTGAGATGAAAAATGGCATTGTGCTGTACTGGTGATCGTCATTGATTAAATCAAAATATTTACATATTTCTCTGTGAAGGTAGATTTGATCTGAATAGATAGATCATGAGATACTTTTATGCTCTCGCATTTATCTCCTGTTGCTAACATACGTGGGCGGCACGGTAGCACAGTGGTTAGCACTGCTGCTTCACAGCTCCAGGGTCCCGGGTTCGATTCCCGGCTCGGGTCACTGTCTGTGTGGAGTTTGCACATTCTCCTCGTGTCTGCGTGGGTTTCCTCCGGGTGCTCCGGTTTCCTCCCACAGTCCAAAGATGTGTGGGTTAGGTTGATTGGCCAGGTTAAAAATTGCCCCTTAGAGTCCTGGGATGTGTAGGTTAGAGGGATTAGCGGGTAAATATGTGGGGGTAGGGCCTGGGTGGGATTGTGGTCGGTGCAGACTCGATGGGCCGAATGGCCTCCTTCTGCACTGTAGGGTGTCTGTGTCTGTCTGTGTCTACTTCAGCTTGGCAAGTGATGTCGATGGATTCCGGTGAGATCTCTGCATGATTCCCCCTATTTCAGGAGGATAGGAAACCTACTTGTCAACTTGGGTGGCACGGTGGCACAGTGGTTAGCACTGCTGCTTCACAGCACTGCAGACCTGGGTTCGATTCCTGGTCTTGGGCCACTGTCTGTGTGGAGTCTGCACATTTTCCTCGTGTCTGCATGGGTTTCCTCCGACTGTTCTGGTTTCCTCCCGCAGTCCAAAAGACGTGCTGGTTAGGTGCATTGGCCATGCTACATTCTTCCTCAGTGTACCTGAACAGATGCTGGAGTGTCGCAACTAGGGGATTTTCACAGTAACTTCATTGCAGTGTTAAGCCTACTTGTGACACTAACAAGCAAACTTCAAACTTAATCTGCACTCATTCCTTCATTGGTTGAAGGCACACATGCTCAAATTTTTGTGTATCATGTCAGCCATTAATCAGTCGGTAGTATTCCCCCTGTGGGGCAATCTGGAACAAGAGGTCACAGGTATAGGTTCAGAGGCAATTGATTTAAAACTGAGATGAGGAGGAACTACTTCTTGCAGAGAGTGATGAATTTGTGGAACTCGCTGCCCCATAGCTTGGTGGAGTTTGAATCGTTAAATGGTTTGAAGAAGCAGATTGATATATTTCTAATAAAAAACTGGGTTAAGGAATATGGGGAACAGGTGGGGAGGTGAACTTGAGACCAGGAAGAGATCAGCCATGATCTGATTGATAGACGGAGCAGGTTTGAAGAGCTGAATTGCAATGCACCTACTCCTGATTCCTATGTTCCTATGTTCTTGCCTCTGGGTCAGCTGGTGGTGAGTTCAATTCCAATGAAGAACATGAACACTGGGCTGACCTTCAGTGTCGTGCTGTTGGAGGTGCCATTTTTCAAATGAAACATCAAACAAAGGCCTGCTCTGTTCTCCTGGGTGGGCAATAAAGATCCCATTGTTTAAGTGTCACAAGTAGGCTTAATTTAACATTACAATGAAGTTATTGCTGGGTACACTGCAGGAGAATTTACCATGATCAATGCACCTAACCAGCAGACTGTGGGGGGAAACTGGAGCACCTGGAGGAAACCCACGCAGACACGGGGAGAACATGCAAACTCCACACAGACAGTGACCCAAGCCAAGGATTGAACCTGGGCCCCTGGTGCTGTGAGGCAGCAGTGCTAACCACTGTGCCACTGTGCCACCCCATGCTATGCCACTATTTGTAGAGTAGCAGATGAATTATCCCTGGTATCCAGGGCAATATTTTATCCCTAAGTCAACATCACAAACATAGACTCTCACATTGCTTCCTGCGGGAGTTCACCATACGTGAATTGGTTGGAACATTTCCTACATTGCGACAATGAGTGCACTTCAAAAGTACCCTGGACTTCCTGAGGTGTGAAAGGCAAGATATAAGTTCAAGTCTTTCTCTCAATGATATGGTGTCTAATTCTAAATCCCTTTTATCTAAATCTGCAGAGGGGCACATAATTATTGGGTCCCTTTTGTATCTCCTCAGACAAAAGGAGGCATAAAATTCCACTCTGTATGTAATTCCAATTGTTTGGGTATTACAGGTGCAACTTTAGTAGTGAAATAGCAAGCACATTGGTTCTTCTCACTTCCAGTTGGGCTCCCAGCAAATGCAATTGTGGTCAAGGCAGTACCAGCAAGCAGGTTGTGACGTATTGATGCCAGCACTGCTTGCACCCAGTCAGGGATGCCATTTCAGCAGTCATCCTTGGAAAGATGCTGGAGAGACAGCACAGAGGACAGCAAGCTGTTCCCTGATGGAGGAGGAAGAGTGAGCAAAAGGGCTCTTATCAGGAAGCCTTGTTCACGGAAGCTCGACCAGGAACATTTTTCCCAGCTTCATCGACATTCAGTTAACCAAACTTTAGTTAGGCTATATTTGGAGTATTGGGTGCAGTTCTGGTCACCACACTGCCAGAAGGATGTGGAAGCTTTGGAGAGAGTGCAAAGAAGGTTGACCAGGATGTTGCCTGGTCTGGAGGGTTTTAGACATGAGGAGAAGTTGGATAAATTAGGATTGTTTTCACTGGAAAGACAGAGGCTGAGGGGGCGATCTGATAGAGGTCTACAAAATTATGAGAGGCATAGACAGGGTGGGAGGATCAATTACAAGAGGGCACAGGTTTGGGGCGAGAGGGGGAAAGTTTAGGGGAGACATACGAGAAACTTGAAAAGAATAGCATTCCCCAAATTGAGAAAAGTTTAAGTTTATTTATTAGTGCCACAAGTAGACTTACATTAACACTATGAAAATCCCCTAGTTGCCACACTCTGGCACCTGTTCGGGTACGCTGAGGGAGAATTTAGCATAACCAATACACCTAACCAGCACGTATTTTGGATGGTGAAAGGAAACCGGAGCACCCGGAGGAGACCCACGCAGACACGGGGAGAACATGCAGACTCCGCGCAGGCAGTGACCCAAGCCGGGAATCGAACCCACGTCCCTGGCGCTGTGAGGCAGCAGTGTTAACCACTGTGCCACCCTGCCGCCCTTAAACCCATTAAACCCAAGTTTTATGCGCTGCATAAAAAAATGTTTCTGTGAATAGAAGATTGCCACATCGCCTTGACTGCAAGTAGCCTAGATCTTCATTCCAGTTGGTAATGACTCAATTTTAGATGCCTTGCTATTGCTGTCACTCATTTTTCTTAAAGGTTTGTATCTATTTGTTCTGGTAGTCCTTGGAGAGGTCACTCAATCCTCAGTCACTTAGTAGTAAGAATGTTTCTAAGTGGGATTGAGACATGTGCAATCATTCATTGTTGGTCGTTAACAGAGCTGGATATTACAGCAGCATTCAGTCATTTACACTTGGATTTATGCCCTTAAACTACAGCGTAATTGCAAAGAGGATATATCTCTAATCCTCAGCAAACTGGACATCTCCCTGAATATTTGCGATCCAGCAGGGTCTCCGCACAGCAAGCTGCCTTTTAAAATCTAAATTTCAAACGTAGAGCTGGATTAAGAAGCTCCCTTAAAACCTGGACTTACAGAATTGATCCTTGCTTGTTGTGAGAGAACCGAAAGGATTTGCTGAAAATTGTATTCACAATTCTGACTCATATCCAAACAATCTCCACAGTTAGAAATGAATCATTAGGTGTCCATCTCTGATCCAAGGACTATATTCTCCTGTCAACCATTTCCCCCCCTCCCCACCCCAGAAATCTCCAGTTTTCCAGATCCTATCTTTGACATCCTTTAGGATCATAGAATCTATGGCATGGAGACAGGCCCTTCAGCCCAAACTGGTCCATACCGACCAAAATGCCCATCTAAGCTAACCACACTCGCCTGCATTTGACCCATATCCCTCTAAACCTTTCCTATCCATGTATCTGTCCAAATGCCTTTTAAATGTTGTCAATGTCCCTGCCTCAACCACTTCCTCCGGCAGCTCATTCCACACACGTACCACCCTCTGTGTAAAAAAAGTTGCTCCTCAGGTTCCCATTAATTCTTTCCCCTCTTAACTTAAACCTATGCCCTCTAGTTCTCAATTCCCCAATCCTGGGAAAAAGACTGAGTGCATTCACCCTATCCATGCCTCTCATGATCTTATACACCTTTATAAGATCACCCTTCAGTCTCCTACGCTCCAAAGAAAAAAGTCCTAGCCTGTCCAATCTCTCCCTATAACTCAGTCCCTTGAGTCCTGGCAAAATCCTTGTAAATCTCTTCTGCACTCTCTCCAGTTTAATAACATCTTTCCTATAGCAAGGTGACCAAAACTGAACACAATACTCCAGGTGCAGCCTCACCAATGTCCTGTACAACTGCAACGTAACTTCCCAACTTCTATACTCAATGCCCTGACTGATGAAGGCCAGCATGCCAAAAGCATTCTTCACTGTCCTATCTATCTGTGACTCCACCTTCAGAGAGCTGTGCACCTGAACTCCAAGGTCCTTCTGTCCATGATACTGCCTAAGGTCCTACCATCCACTGTGAAAGTCCTACCTTGATTTGACTTTCCAAAATACAACACATCACATTTATCTGTGTTGAACTCCATTTGCCATTTCTCGGCCCATTTCCCCAGCTGATCTAAATCCTGCCACAATTTTTGATAACTTTCCTCACTCTCTACAATACCACCTATTTTAGTGTCATCTGCAAATTTACTGATCATGCCTTGTACATTCTCATCCAAATTGTGGATATAGATAACAAACAGCAATGGGCCCAGCACTGACCTCTGAGGCACACCACTAGTCACAGGCTTCCAGTCCGACAAGCATCCTTCCCATTACCCTTTGCTTCCTACAATAAAGGCAATTGTATATCCAATTTGCCACTCTCCCTGGATTCCATGTGAATTCATTTGATTTATTGTCACATGCATTGGTTTACAGTGAAAAGCATTGCTTCTGGCGCGCTCTACAGACAAAGCATACCATACATAGAGTACATAGGGGAAAGGAAAGGATAGGGCGCAGAATGTAGTGTTATAGTTATTGATAGGGTGTAGAGAAAGATCAGCTTAATACGTGATAGGGCCATTCAAAAGTCTGATGGCAGTAGGGAAGAAGCTGTTCTTGAGTCGGTTGGTCCATGACCTCAGACTTTCGCTTCTTTTTCCCGATGGAAAAAGGTGGAAGAGAGAATGTCCAGGGTGCGTTGGATCCTTGATTACGCTGGCTACTTTTCCAAGGCAGCAGGAAGTGTAGGCAGTGTCAATGTATGGGAGGCTGGTTTGTGTGATGTTTGGGCTATTTCATAACACTTTGTAGTTTCTTGCGGTCTTGTTACTCATAGAAACCCTACAGTGCAGAAGGAGGCCATTCGGCCCATCGAGTCTGCACCGACCACAATCCCACCCAGCCCCTACCCCCACATATTTACCCGCTAATCCCTCCAACCTACGCATCTCAGGACTCTAAGGGGCAATTTTTAACCTGGCCAATCAACCTAACCCGCACCTCTTTGGACTGTGGGAGGAAACTGGAGCACCCGGAGGAAACTCACGCAGACACGAGGAGAATGTGCAAACTCCACACAGACAGTGACCCGAGCCGGGAATCGAACCCAGGACCCTGCAGTTGTGAAGCAGCAGTGCTAACCACTGTGCTACCGTGCTACCGTGCCGCCCCTTACAAAACAATCATGGATTAGGAGTACCAACCTTGCGTCAATTGGTTGCACTCTTGCCTGGGAATTACAAGTTCTGGGTTCAAGTGCCACCCCAAAAATCAACTTTTTGGGCAGCACAGTGGTTAGCACTGCTGCCTCACAGTGCCAGGGCCCTGGGTTTGATTCGAGTCTTGAGTGACTGTGTGGAGTTTATACATTCTCCCCGTGTCTGTATGGGTTTCCTCTGGGTGCTCCGATTTCCTCCCACAGTCCAACAATATGCAGCTTCGTTGGATTGGCCATGCCAAATTGCCCCTAAGTGTCCGAAGATGTATAGGTTCGGAGGATTAGCACGTTAAATATGTGGGGTTACGGGCAACGGACCTGAGTAAGATCTCTGTCGGAGGGCCGGTGCAGATCGATGGGCTGAACGGTCTCCTTCTGCACTGCAGGGTTTCTATGTATGGCTGTCGTTGCAATTGGGGAGAGGCAGCAGGGGGATGACCAGGTGGGAAAGAGGTGGGTCAGAAGTGTCTAGTCGTGATGCTTGAGTCAGCATTGGTACAGGGCAGTTTCGATGGGCGAGCTGACCTCTTCCTGCCCACAAGTTGTCGATTTTAAGGCTGGAATGCTCCAGCACTTTGGGAAGAATACTTCCTCATTTCAAATTAAAATGAAGTAAATGTTAACCTTGTCGCACGATAGTTGGCCTATTGCTTGGAGTGTCATTTTCATCAGCTTGGCAATGGGAAAACATGCGATATTACTCATCGTATATTCTTAGTAAGCTGTACAGTAGAAGCTGAGAAGAATAAACACTGGGATGAATCCTCCAGTTGTTGGTAAATTCTCTGCTCATTTTCCATCAGGAAAAAATCTCAGGACCTGCAGATACCATGGCCCTAAAAGGACCCTAGGAAGGCAATGACCATTGGTCACCAACACTCTCTTACAGCCATGGTATCTGCAGGTCCATGAGTTTGCTTGGCAAAATAAAGGCAGCGCGGTGGCACAGTGGTTAGCACTGCTGCCTCACAGCACTGGGGACCCGGGTTCGATTCCAGCCTTGAGTCACTGTCTGTGCAGAGTCTGCACTTTCTCCCTGTGTCTGCATGGATTTCTTCCGGGTGCTCCGGTTTCCTCCCACAATCCCAAGATGTGTAGGTTAGGTGGATTGGCCATGGTAAATGTGCAGGATTACGAGGCTAGGGGATGGGCTAGGTAAGATGTTCTTTTGGAGAATCAGTGTAGACTCGATGGGCTGAATGGTTTCCTTCTGCACTTTTAGGGATTCTATGGTCCGGCAGTAGTTTAGCATTGCCTTCTCAGGAAACTCTTACACTTAACACCTGCCATCAGGTATATTGGAAGGATTTACAGGACTATGATCAACCTGTTTGAGCACATTATCATAGAATCTCTACAATGCAGAAGAAGGCCCATCGAGTCTGCACTAACTCTTAGCCAGGTCATTCCCCTCCCAACCAACCAACCAAGCATTTACCATGATCAATCCATCTCGTGTCCTAGACATTATTGGACGTTAAGGGGCAATTTAGTGTGGCCAATCCACCTAACCTGCACATCTTTGGAGTGTGGGAGGAAACTGGAGCACCTGGAGGAAACCCACACAGCTGGGGAGAGAACATGCAAACTCGACACAGACAGCAACCCAAGCCGGGAATCAAACCCGGGCCCGTGGCACTGTGAGGCACCAGTGCTAACCAGTCCCCCATGGTGCCACCCCAAGAACCATGGCCATTAATTTCTAAATAGGCACTTGAACCCAAAGCCTCTGCCACTGCACCACAAGATCCCCCTGGACTATAGATACACAGGAAGACAAAACTTTCCATAAACTGCCAAATATTTGGTGTGGACCCAATGAACTATTGAATCAAGTCGGTCCCTTTATCCTTCATTCATACGTAAAATCAGGATTACTCAGATAACAAACCATGAAATAGGGAAGTCAAATCAAAGCACACAGTTCTTTCATAATAAGTGTTGTCTTTTATAACTAAAATATTGGCAGGTACTTTTCTGAAAGCCACTCGTCTCATTTAGCATAGTTATAGCAAAGAATTGTGCAGGAAAAGCAACTTTAATGTGCCTGTGAAACTTATGGATATGGCAAATGATTTTATACGCATTTGTGTGACTGCGCTAGCATGTAAATAAAAACAGGTCTGGCCTTATAAAAGAGCAATTAATGATTCCAGAAAGTCTTCAGCCACCAGATGTTCCCTTGAACTGCCAAGTTGAGGCCAATGGGCCTTCGTGGCAAATGTGAATGAAAAACCATTATATTCAACTGGAACAAGACAGAGAACGAGAATATTACTGATGAAAATTTAAATAACTAAAATCATATGAAATTATCACAGTTTGTGATTAAACTTCCAGAGAAGTAAAATTTGAAATGCTTTAATTTCTTTAACTTTAAAATATTTAAAAACTTTGTATACAGTGACATTTTCAAAGAAGTGGAGATGCCGGCGTTGGACTGGGGTGGGCACAATAAGGAGTCTCACAACACCAGGTTATAGTCCAACAGGTTTATTTGGAATCACGAGCTTTCAGAGCGCTGCTCACCTGAGCACTCACCCGAGGAAGGAGCAGCGCTCCGAAAGCTCGTGATTCCAAATAAACATGTTAGACTTTAACCTTGCGTTGTGAGACGTCTTACTTATTTTCAAAGAAGTTAGCATGCTACACCATAAATGATAAGTGACTTTAAAGAGGTTAATAAAATCATGAGGGGCATAGATAAGGTGAATAGCCAAGGTCTTTTCCCTAGGGTACGGGAGTCCAAAATTAAAGGTCTAAGGGGAGAGGGGAAAGATTTAAAATGGACCTGAGGGGCAACGTTTCCACATGGAGGGTGGTACATATATGGAATGAGTTGCCAGAGGAGATGGTAGAGGCAGGCACAATTACAATATTTAAAAGACATTTGGATAGTACATGGATGGGAAAGGGTTTAGAGTCCAAAGGGTTTAGGGTCCAAATGCAGGCAAATGGGGCTAGTTCAGTTTAGGAAACCTGGTCAGCATGGACGAGTTGGGCTGAAGGGCCTGTTTCCGTGCTGTATATCTCTATAAACTGGTGAAAGATTTAACTTGTGAATAAAATCTAAAACTGAGCGAAATGGACCATATTGTTGGTTTAAATTAACCTATTTACAGTTTTTTCCCAAGTCTGCACCGACTCTCCAAAACGGCATCTTACCCAGGCCCACACTATCCCCGTGCAGTTACCATGGCCAATCCGTCTAACCTACACATCTTTGGACTCTAAGGGGCAATTTAGCATGGTCAATCCACCTAACCGGCAAATCTTTGGACTGTGGGAGGAAACTGGAACACCCGGAGGAAACCCATGCAGACACGGGGAGAATGTGCACGTGCAAGCTGATATTTTTGTGAGGCTTGCCGGAGTCCAAAGATGTGTAGGTGAGGTGGATTGGCCATGCTAAATGTGAGGGGTTGTGGGGATGTGGCGGAGGGGAGGGACTGGATGGGATGCTCTTTCAGAGAGACAGTGCAGACTCGATGGCCCGAATGGCTTCTTTCTGCACTGTAGGGATTCTATGGGTTCTAAGAGTAGGATGAAACTGTAAATATTAGGCATGAGTTGTGATTGATAGAGATTGTTGGTGAGTGAGGAAGGTGGGTGATGCATTGAGGAGGTTGTGTGGTATGGATGGTGAGGATCTATCATTTGAAGATACATTCACTGACCGTGGCCATTCTTATGTGGCCATTGAACATTTCCGTGGCTCTGCATCCAGGTCCTGAGAGCTAGACCCCCAGACTGTGACAGACTCTGGTCCTACAGACTTTGCACAGTTTGAATGGGGTACCTCTTGTGGATAGTTCACATCTCTGCTCTCCACATCCTCTGCCTAGATGTCCAGCTTCAGAGAAACACAGAGCATTTGCTTTCTTGCGATGCACCAGGATGCAGTGTTCTTCCTACTCAGACTCTCTCTCCCAGGGAGCTCTGACACCTGCACCAGACAGATTGCACCCCCACATTCAGAGGCACAAGCTGTTTCCAAGCGGTTTGGTTCTAATTGGTGCTTCTCTGAACCTGGGCTCCCCGTGTAGCCATTCAACAGGGCAGTTAGCACTGGCTGCAGGCAGCAATCATCTAAATTAGCAGGTGACACAAAATTGACATCCTGCCTGTTTCACAAGCAATGGGGAGGCTGTGGCCCAGTGGTATTATCATGAGACTAGTAATCCAGAGACCCAGGGTAATGCTCTGGGGACCCGGGTTCAAATCCCACCACGGCAGATGGTAAATTTGAATTCAATAAAAATATCTGGAATGAATCCGGGGTGGCACAGCACCCGGGATCAATTCCCGGCTTGGGTCCCTGTCTGTGCAGAGTCTGCCCATTCTCCTCATGTCTGTGTGGGTTTCCCCTGGGTGCTCCGGTTTCCTCCCACAGTCCGAAAGACGTGCTGGTTAGATGCATTGGCCATGCTAAATTCTCCCTCAGTGTGCCCGGACAGGCGCCAGAGTGTGGCAACTAGGGGATTTTCACAGTAACTTCATTGCAGTGTTAATGCAAGCCTACTTGTGACACTAATGAATAAACTTTGAGAACGTAACGATGACCGTGAAACCATTGTCAATTGTCGAAAAAACACATCTGGTTCACTAATGTCCTTTAGGGAAGGAAACCTGCCGTCCTTACCTGGTCTGGCCTACATGTGACTCCAGAGCCACAGCAATGTGGTTGATTCTGGAGTGTTGGGTAGTTAGGGATGGACAATAAATGCTGGTCCAGTCACATCCCATAAAAATGAATAAAATAAAAGGTGTGGGCTAATCTTGTACCATATTGCCTGTGCCGGCACCTGGAGGTGATTATTTTTCTCCCCAGTTGCCCTTTTGCTTCCAGCTTGTAATCAGGGCTTATAACTAATTGGGAAAAATGGTATTTAGACAGAATTCCATCGCTTCCAGCAGAGCGAGGTGCCAGAGGAGATGATGGAAGCAGGCACATTAGCAACTTTTAAGAGACAGCTGGATGGTTCATGAATGAGAGAATAGATGGATACGGACCAAGTAAGGGCAGGAGATTTTTTGTTAGTTTAGTTAGGGCATCATGATTGGCACGGGCTTGGAGGGCAGAAGGGCCTGTTCCTGTGCTGTACACATCTTTGTTCTCGAATCTCCATCTGCTTTAACTACCTCAGGAGAGATTTGAATGTAAGATTTTTTTTGAAATATATTTACAGAGTGGGATATTTTGACTGGTGGAATCTGAATCACAGCTGAGTTTGGGTGACTATTTGAAATGGGTTTAGGTGGACTGACCATCTCCTTGACGACCATTCACTTAGAGCATGATAAATTGCCACTAATCCTGCAGTTAATTAAAACAGCGCTGCTCGTGTGGGCTAACCTACAGGAATAAAGTTTATGCCTACAATCCGTTGATGAATAAAATGATTCAAGGGTGCAGGTGAACTATATATCATGGATGTTTTGATTAAACAAATATTCAGAGTGTGTCAACCACTCAGCAAAGCAGACGGCTTGGAAGGTTCTTGTCAAAGTTTAGCAGACGTCACACTGACTCTTGACAAGTTCAGATGCTGCAGTGATGGGGTAAATGCAAATGATATGTCAGGCTGAATGTGTAAAGTACATGCTTGGATCATCACCAGAGTGACTCATAGTCAGAAGGTAAGCAAGTGCAGGCACGGCTAAGTTTCTATTAAATCCACATATCAATTCCTATACATGAACCAGTCTGCCTTTAATTGATCATTCTACTGAGGCTAAAATCTGACTTTGGCGATTGTACAGGAGTGAGAATGAATCGGTCTCCAGTTTTACACTCTGTCTAATTTTCTTCTTCATTGAGTTCAATGGGAAAGATAATGAGGCAGGATATAAGCTGGATAAGCAACTAATCTGCTAGTGTCTGCTTTGTGTTAACACCAAAGTCACATTGCATTTCATCACCTTGTTGATATTTTGAACGACTGTGTTCGACGGCACGGTGGCACAGTGGTTAGCGCTGCTGCCTCTCAGCGTCAGGGACACGGGTTCAATTCCCGGCTCAGGTAACTGTCTGTGTGGAGTTTGCACATTCTCCCAGTGTCTGCGTGGGTCCCCTCTGGGTGCTCCAGTTTCCTCCCACAGTCTAAAAGATGTGGGAGGAAAGACGTACAGCAGATAATAAAGAAAGTGAATGGAATGTTGGCATTTATAGCTAAAGGAACAGAATATAAAGGTAAGGAAGTATTGTTGCAACTATACAAGGCATTGGTGAGGCTGCACCTGGAGTATTGTGCACAGTTTTGGTCCCCTTATTTGAGGAAAGATGTGGCGGCATTGGAGGCAGTTCAGAGGAGGTTGACTAGATTGATTCCAGAGATGAGGGGTTTGTCGTGTGAAGAGAGATTGAACAGTTTTGGCCGAAACTCTCTGGAATTAAGAAGAATGAGGGGAGATCAAATTGAGCTATGCAAGATGGTAAAAGGTGTGGATAAAGTAGACATGGAGCAGATGCTTCCATCTGTGGGGAATTCTAGGATGAGAGGTCATAGTCTTAGGATAAAGGATAACAAATTTCAAATAGAGTGCAGGAGAAACTACTTCTCCCAAAGGGTTGTGAATCTGTGGAATTCGCTACTCCAAAGTACGGTGGATGCTGGGACAATTTAAGGAGGAGTTAGACAGATTTTTAATTGGTAATGGGTTGAAGGGTTATGGGGAGAAGGCAGGAAAATGGGGATGAGGAGAATATCAGCCATGATCGAATGGCAGGGTGGACTCAATGGGCTGAATGGCCTAATTCTGCTCCTATATCTTATGAACTTACATGCTGGTTAGATGCATTGGCCGTGCTAAATTCTCCCTCAGTGTACCCAAACAGGCGCTGGAGTGTGGCAACTAGGGGATCTTCACAGTAACTTCATTGCAGTTTTAATTTAAGCCTACTTGTGACACTAATATGTTTTCACTATTTTTCAAAGAAGTGGGGGAGGTTAGCCCTGTTGTTCTGAGCAACATTTATCCCCCAATCAACATCACAGATTATCTGGTCATTATCACATTAGGTGGATTGGCCATCCTAAAATTGCCCCTTAGTGTCCCAAAATGAATTAGGGGACAAGGCAGGGGAGAGGGCCTGGGTTAGATACTCTGTCAGAGAGTTGGTGCAGACTCGGTGGACCGAATGGCTCCTTCTGCACTGTCGGGATTCTATGGATTCTGTGATACTGTTTATGGGAGCTTACAGTCCACAAATTGGCTGCTACATTTCTTATGTAACCACGGTAAATATACTTCAAAAACACTTCCAACGGGATTTTCCGCTAGATCGGAAAATCTCAATAAGGTCAACGGACCTTTGCATGGCCCTGTCCCGCCCATTACGATTCCCATGGCGGGTGGGATGGGAAAAATCCGCACGTCATTGCCTGGCAGCCATGCAAAGTCTTACATTAATGCAAGACTTTCCTTATTTGAGAAAAAGCCCATTATTGATGGAATCCATATACATTTGGGCCTTTTAGCCTCTGTTGCACTGTCAGTGCTATCACCTGCTGAACTCTTGCTGGTATTGTCTATGTCATAGAATCCCTACAGTGCAGAAGGAGGCCATTCGGCCCATCAGGTTGCACCGATTCTCCAACAGAGTATCGTACCTAGGCCCCATAACCCCACATATTTACCCCGCTAATTTCCCTAACCTACACATCTTGAGACACGAAGGGATAATTTACCAATCCACCTAACCCACACACCTTTGGAAATTGGGAGAAAACCGGAGCACCCGGATGAAACCCACGCAGACACGTGGAGAATGTGCAAACTCCACACAGACAGTCACTCAAGGCCAGAATTGAACCCGGTTCCCTGGTGTTGTGAGGCAGCAGAGCTAACCATGTGCCTTCTATTAGGAAGGAGTAATCATTTTTGGCTTCTGTCAAAACCTTCACAGCCTTGACTCTATTCTGTTTTCCCAGGGCCTTGCTCAGACAGAACCAGATGTGATGTCATCTTGCTGCCCTGTTTTACTGCCCTTGAACTGGACCTTTCGGTCCATTAGCAAGACAGCCTCCATCTATATTTGCAATATTATTCACCGCCATCTCTGCTTTGCCACCATCACTGCCAAAACCCTAAATCCATTCTTCACCCTCGCTCATCTCAAATTCACATTCTTATTGTCAGAGTTCCACTATGCACCCTTCATGAAGTGCAGTTCCTTCAGGACTCCATCACTCACATTCTATTGTGCTAAATCCGAACAGAGTGGTTCCGGAACGGAGTGGTACCTGAACAGAGTGGCTTAAAAAACAAAGAACAGTACAGCATAGGAACAGGCCCTTTGGTCCTCCAAACCTGCGCCGATCATGATGCCCTAACTAAACTAAAACCGTATGCATTTACAGAGTCCGTATCCTTCCATTCCCATCCTATTCATGTATTCATCTAGATGCCCCTTAAATGCAGCTGTCGTACCTGCTCCCATCACCTCCCCGGGCAGCGCGTTCCAGACATTCACCTCTGCGTAAAAAACGTGCCTTGCGCATCTCTGCTAAGCTTATTTGGGTATTTGGAGACAATGGAAATTTGGAGGATTTGGAGAAAGATCTAGGATATAAAATCACCTGCATACCAACTTTCGCCAACCCCACCGTGGAAGAGGTGTCACAGCTGTCACCCAAACCCAGCACCAGCGCAGAAACTCACACCTCGGTGGGTTCACTAAGTAGGCAGGCTTCTGGGTCACTCACTGGTGAGCACCTCACAGCTAAAGATCCACAGCAGGTGGAGGCAGGGACATCCCAGGGAACCGGCGCTCAGAGGGATGCTGGGTGCCAGGACTCTGCTGGGCCCCTCGCTGATGAGGTGCCCCAGGGACCCGGTCATCCCAACGTTGCTGGAGTTGCAAAGGCAGAGTCACGAGTATCAGGAAGGGATGACAGCAGCTCCTCTCGGAGTGCAAGGCTGATTGGAGGAGTCCCATTGCTTTCTGTCTGAGATGGTGTTGTTACTGCAGCGCTATGAGGCCTACATTGTGAGGGTAGCGTCCGCAATGGAGACCTTGGCGCAGGACAAGCACCCCATGGCAGGAGATGCCCGCACCATGGCTCAGCTCCTGGACTCCATGTCTGAGGGCATGGACTCCATCATGCAGGGCTTCAAATGCATGGTGCAGGCACCGGTGTGGTTCCACAAGTGTCAGTGCCAAAGGATGATGGAGCTTCTGGATCTCACTCCAGCTACCCCTCAATCCAATGGAGGAGCACAGGGGCCCCAGGAATGAAGGGAAAAGGATCGGCAGGCGTACAGCTCAGGGTCCTCCAGCCAGGGGACCCTGGGCATCTCCAGCCCATCTGACACACCCCCCTCCCTGTGAGTGACACACTTCCAGCCCCAGACACCAAGTGAGGGGCAGCAGTCAAACACCCGTGCTGCCCGAATGCAGATCTGGACCCTCAATCTCCCGGCCCTCCAGAGGATGCCAGCCAAGGTCATCTCAGACAACAGAGCCAGGAAGTCAGCAGGCTGTCTCAACCTCAGTTGGGAATCCTGGCGATACACCTAGATGCAGTGGGAGAGTCAGGAAGATGAAGAAACTGTCGGCATTTAATGGGCCCGGGTGAATATAGGCCCTAGTGTAGATAGGTCACCATTGTATTAAATGTCTGTCACTAAAATTCACCTCATTCACCCACAGAGCCTCCACCCCGTCTGTTCATGCCACCAAGCTTGGGGAACCTCTGCACTCACCCGGCACCTCCTCCCCGTGGAGTGTGAGAATGGCAGTGCTCTGTCCCTCCCACACCCACAACACAGCTGTAGCTTTTGCAATGCGTGTTTCAAAGACTTGGATAAAGGCAGCACAAATGTAACAATAAGAGGAAATGCACGACTAATAAGAGAACTCCCTCCTTCACTTTTAATGCTTCCAACCCTAATTCTGTGAGGACGAAGCTGATTGGAACTAATCCAGATTCAACATCATCGGAAAATTAGGAAACTCATGTTTTACCCTCCTGCTAAAGTTTATTTATTAGTGTCACAAGTGCACTTACATTAACACTGCAATGAAGTTACTGTGACAATCCTCTTGTTGCCACACTCCGGCACCTGTTCGGGTACGCTGAGGGAGAATTTAGCATGGCCAATGCACCTAACCAGCACATCTTTCAGATTGTGGGAGGAAACCGGAGCATCTGGAGGAAACCCACACAGACACGGGGAGAACGTGCAGACTCTGCACAGAATGACCCAAGCTGGGAATCAAACCCAGGTCCCTAGCGCTGTAAGGCAGCAGTGCTCACCACTGTGCCACCGTGCAGCCCGTGCAAGATATTGAGAAAAGAAATTTCACCCAACTTCTTCCCAATAATTGCAGATGACACAGGACTTCTGAAGCGATTCTGTGATGATTGTATCATAAAGCAACAATAGCGGAATGGATGTAATACTGCGGTGCAATTTCTTTCTCTTTTCTGAAGAAAAGTTAAAGTAAAGTTTATTTATTAGTCACAATTAAGGCTTTCAATGAAGTTACTGTGAGAATTTGAGCTAATCAAAGAAAAGCCTGCAGATTTGGAAATTTAAAATAATAACAGGAAATAACAGGCCCATCAGCCTCCAGGAGAGAAAAATATTTTCGAAATATATTATTAATAGGAAATAATTCCAGCGCTGGTTGGAGCAGGATGTTCTATTCTAGAAAATCAGCTGCAGGAGGATAGAATTGGAGCCAATCGGATCTTTTATTTGATTGCAGTGTTACACATTACAAGCACACACCTCCCAGCCCAATGACCATGGTTCTACTCTGTGTAAAGGGTCA